>NC_089590.1:87071602-87439467 GCF_019320115.1 Miscanthus floridulus
GCCTCTTCTTCCATCTCTATGGAACAGAAAACAGGAGCAGAGCAACTCGTCCCTTCGGTGCTTGAATGACCCAGGGAATCGTCTTGTTCGTCGATAGAGTAATCTGGCGGCGATCACTCCTTGACAGGTCCGTCTGTGCAGCCCTCTCGCAACCGCGCGCCCTTTTTTCCGGCAGCACGGCCCTCTGCCCGCCATTTTCCTCGGCTCGCGCCTTTTTCTTGGTCACTCGTGCTACAGGAATGGGCCACAAACAGGCTTACGGACCTGCGTATGTGCTTGTTCTTTGCCTATTTGCTTCCTACCGCTTGATCAGGAACAAACAACATCAGGCGCAGGTACGCCCCAGGAACAGCGCGGGGACGAGCCGATAGGAAGGCGGAGGATGAGGGCGGTGGAGGAGAGCACCTTCCCCGAGACCTGCTTGCCTACTCCAGTGCCAAGGGAGGCCATCAGCAGCAGCGTAGCCGACTGGCGGCCATCTTCACGGCCACTACGGCGACGGCGAGTGGCTGAAGCACTCCGTTCCTTTGTGGAGGATGAGGGAGATGGAGTTGAGAAATTTCCCAAGGATCTGCTTGCCTGCTCCAGCGCCGGGGAGGCCGTGAGCAGCACGCCGGGGAGGCCGCGAGCAACAGCAGCTTGCCAGCGGCCATCTTCAGGGCGCTGCGGCGAAGGCGACTGCTTGAGACTGGAGCGTTCCTTCGAGTTGGGCCGCATCGTGTACATGGGCTGAGGGGTGTGTGTGGCCTCCTGCTTGTTTCCTGGTGCTAGATCAGAATCGGATTCCCGCCGCTGGATCAGAAATGGAAGGCATCGGACGTCGCTACGTCCCAGGACGTAGTAGTTCAGTATGTTAGAGGAGCTGGTTCCCTTGAAATGATGAATGTCATTCTGTTTGTCTACTTGAGATGTTGAATGTTTGCACTATGAAACTACTAGGATGATGATGGAATGAATGTTTGCACCTTTGCCTCATGTTATATATATTCAATTTGGCATGCCCTCGATGAACAATGCTATGGGGAGATGCTGTCAAAATTTTGCCAATTCACACTAGATGAGAAAGATCAACTTATTTTGTAATGACTAGTATGGGGAGATGCTATGGGGATTTTGTGATGCTGTTATGCTGTCGGGTGCGGGTTACCCGTCGGGTTCCTTTGCCCGCACGGGTACGGATGAATGTTCCTACCTGACTGCGGGTGTGAGTTTTGGAGCGGGGATAACTATTTCTAGCGGGTCCGCGGATATGGGATGGCAACCCGACGGGTATACACCCGCTGCCATCCCTAGTCGAAAACATTGAGTCCTACTCCACGACGAACTCATTAACTCTGATTTGATGCAGGAGCTCCATGCCAAATCGCTTCAAATTTGGATTCAGATTTCAACTCCAACTCATCTCCAATTCCAAATCTAATTCCAGCAGCGCCACCAGCCGCGCGGGTCCACAGACCGGACCCTGTTGCCGCGGTGGCTCCTCCGGTCCGGCACAATAGAGGCGGGGGACGCCCGCGCCGCAGTGGGAAGCAGACTGGACCCCGCCGCCGCGCTGGCTCCTCTGGGGAGGACCTCGAAGCCGACGGGGAAGGCAAGAAAAGAAACGCACGATAGGAGCCGGCCCGAGCAACACGCAATGGAACAATCTGACTAACAGGTGGGCCTAAAAGAAACGCACGATGGGAGCCGGCTCGAGTAGCACACAGCGGAACAATCCGACCAAGAGACTAAAAAAGAGGGATGAAAATTGCTCCCTTTAGAGAGGTAGAGAAAAGACTTTTTGCTTCCAGATTTTTGTTTCAGAGCATTTTTAGTTTAGTTTGAGAGTACTTTTATTTTTGAACCCTTTATTCAACACAGCATGTTTCACTTGTTCGGGACTATTTTAATCTTTTGTGCGGGAGGTGTGCGGCCGCTCTTATACGCTGCACATGTGGTGGTGGTGACGATTGGCGGCAGGACTGCGTCCTCGCTTCCCTCAGCCTACCCCGTAATATGCCTCGGCCCGGCCCGGCCCAGATCGAGGCGGTCCTTTGCATCACATCCCCCAGAAAGACGATTAGAAATGCAAGCTCAGCCCCGCGATTTAAAAATCGCGCACACGCTCTCCGATCGCCAGGCGCCAGCAGGTGAAGCGAGTTGGAGAACCAGCTATAAGTTGCTAAGCATAAATATAGTATGGTGATAAATTTTTATTTTTCACCCTATAAATTTGAGATAGATTTATATGTGAACTTCAGAAAGTCAGGAAATCACAAATTCCAAGCCAAATAGCCTTTCATTGAGTAGATTTCAATTCCTCCCAAATGAAGGGACCCAAACGGCCCTTAGGAATTTTGGAGGATTTTTCTCATTTTGTAATTCCGACCGGCCTTCTTCACTATTTAGGATACGCGAAAGACCAAACTGCCCATCTTCTTCCTTCCTTCCTCTCTGTATCGCGTCATGACTCGTGTGAGTCGGACGGACTTCGCCGCGACCAGTAGATCTGCGGCCGCTGACGCCCGCCATGGCGAATGCTCGCCGCCTGTTGCGCCTCCTCCAACCGACCCCCGCCGTCTCATCCGCGCCCAGCCCGAGCCGGCCTGTCCGCCCTGGTAGGCAACCCGCTAGGGTTTCCACGGGCGGGTCACCCCCTTCGCCATCAACTTGCCGGCGGGTGAAGGGACCACGGCGGCGTAGCTCCACCGGCTGGATGGCTGCTGACGGGGTGAACGAGATGGCTAGGGCTCGGCACGGGATGAGCTGCCTGGGGTCAGGAGGAGGAGGCGCAGTAGGTGGCAGGTGTTGCCGGCGACGGGAGGCTGCTCAGGCGGCAGAGCATCCGGTTGCGGTTGAAAGGATCAAGATGCCAAAGAGAGGAGTGAATTGGGCTAATTCTAAATTTCTTGCAATAACAAAGTCCTACACTTAGCCTAATGTCACCCCTCATGCCTACAAGTATTCTATTGATCTACCGCACAAAAGTTTTGCATCCTATGTTCCAATCCTACTCTAGCATGATAATTCTATGAATGTAAAGAAGAGAATGTAAATTGCACAAAGTAAATACTCAAAGTAAAAGGAATAGGAGCACAGCGATGTTTTCCCGAGGTATCGAAGAGTCAGCACCCACGCAATGGTGTAGCTCTTCCTTGATCCGCGCAAGGATCAAGTGCTCTCTATGGGCTGATTCTTTGTAACTCCGACGTGGTGAATCACCCACAACCGCTCACAAGATATGTTGCTATTTATTATATTCCTAGTTTGCTCTAGTAGTATGCTTGATATAGTTATGATTAATGATGAGTTTATGCATATGTTCGCAAAGCGCTTAGCTCATTACATGTGTGGGTTAAGTGGTAGAGACTATGTAGGCATGGTGCCTAGATATTATTTACCTGTGGATGCCCTCTACACTCCGAGCCATGTGGTAGATCACAGATGTGACACTCCCGTTGAGTCATTTGTAGTCCACTCCCCGTTTGTAGAGAATGTATAACGATATTGCAAGGATAGACAAGCTCTGTTCTTGATCTTCCTTAGTAATGTTCCTTATGCATAGATCCGTAGTTAGTTATACTATTGATGAGAGTGTATATATTAGAGTGTACGAAAGACTTAATAGATTAGTAATAACTTAGGATTCTTTTACTCTTAATGAATCTCCTGCTTAGCTATACTACACTAGTGAGTCTCTAGTTCTATCTCTGGAATACCACTATTATCTTTTACTTATCATTTATTTACCCTTTGACTTACTCCTGTTATAGCATGAGAGTGATTATTATCATAAGTATACACTTTTGTCAGTATCTCCATGTCAACCCAATTCCATAATCTTCTCCCTACGGTAAAATATAAATAACGATACATGATATACTCCTAGGTAAATTATCTGTGCGCTTGCGGATACCCTATTATATATTTTCTCTAAAGTTTACAAGTGGCAATAAGGATAATCAACCATGTATTTCTGGCGCTATGCTAGGGATGACAACCTAGTAATAAGTAGTGCTAAGAAATGTCAACACCCACTCAGGAACCGACCACGCGAAGGCGGTCAAAGGGTGGGGTCACCCAGGGTGCGGGCACACCAGAGGTGCGGCCGCACCCTAGGGTCCACCTCCCGAGCCCTCCTTCCACCGACATTTGCATGGTGGCATGCTAAGGCGGTTTTGATAGGTTTCCTAATTTATTTACGCAGAGCCGACCTCCAGGTGCTATAAAAGAAGGACTAGAGCTCATTTTCAAGACAACACATCATTTGAAGCTCCACCTCTCTACCTACTCTTGGTATTTTTCATAGTTTTAGGATAGTACTAGAGCAAGACAAAGCTATCAAGGAGAGCTTGTCTCCTTGGAAGAAGTACTCCTCGGTATGCAATCTCTTATAAAGAGTTCTTCCAAGTTCATGCTCTCATATCTATTTTATAATTATGCATATGAACTAGAGTAAAATTATGATCATGTTATAATCATGATATATGAACTAGTCTATAGTCTATATATTATGATCTTGACATGTTCATCATTGTTCATATAATTTCTATGAGTAGAAGTAGAACTAGGATTGGGATGAAGGTTCGTTGTTCTTTCGGGTTTGTCCATGTTCTAGCTCATCAATCCGTAGGATTAGAGTCTTGTGGGGACATGGGTAGTTTCTTTGTACACAGGCGTGGTGCTCGGGTGCACGAAAACCTATGAATATGACGATGCTCCACGGTTGAGGGGTAGGCCGGAGGATTAGAACTATGTTTCCTTGTAATCCTCCACGTTCAGGTATTCGTG
The DNA here is from genome assembly GCF_019320115.1 of Miscanthus floridulus. Lineage (NCBI taxonomy): Eukaryota > Viridiplantae > Streptophyta > Magnoliopsida > Poales > Poaceae > Miscanthus > Miscanthus floridulus. Next base: position 87,076,373 of record NC_089590.1, read on the forward strand.
CAGGAGTTCGTAAATGTCTCTATGGCTTGGCAGACTAGGCCTAGGGATCTCCCCATCATCCTGAACATAGTTCTAACTCTAGTCATATAGGTTGTATGATTATCAACTGTTCGATGCATGGCTATATTAGACTGTCGGCTCTACTTAGGATTATTCTTTTATTACTTAGTTTCTCTTTTTATCCTTGGAGGTAGCTCAGATGTGTGTCCATTATCCCTGTTATACCATTTTTACCCCTGCCATGATCTATAGTCTATTATGCAAGTATGGAATCATATTCATGTCACAAATAGAAACTTGGTATAATATGCCCTCTTTGGTAAAATATAAATACGACACCCTGAATACTTCTGGGTTGAAATGCTGCAATGATAGTTTCATGTGCTTGCGGATTTTGTCTGTATTAGTAGGACTATCATGTTAGCTTTCCTAAGTACCATTATCCAGTGATTGTAACTCCCAACATGCCAATCGATGTCAGGGCTGAGGGACTACAACTCCTGAGTAGTGACGGTTAGGAATGCCAACCTGGCATCTCTAAGTGTCATTACATTGAATTGTAAAACCCTTGCCTAACGCCAATTTGCTAGGAAATTACGTTCCTGAGTAAGGATATTTAGGATACCAGTCGGACGTTTCTTAACGGTGTTATTAAGGTTAACTCAGCCTTAGTAATGGTGGGAGGGAATACCGGTCAGGTATTTCTGGCGCCGTTGCTAGTGATGGACTCGAAACCTTCTCACTTGGTACCCTCGTTAAGAATCGCCAACAAGCATTTCTTGTGTTATTGCTGGTTACGGACGTAAAACCACCTTACCTAGTGATTGCGCTAAGAAATGTCAACACTCTTGTAGCCTTGTTGAATCCTTTGTAGTCCACCTCCCGTCTGTAGGCTAAGTAGGACCTGGATGCTAAGGAAAGCATCCTTTGTTGGTGTCTTCCCTTAAGTAATGTCCCTAGTTGAACGGTAGAAGATATAAGCTTACCCAAGTCAGAACTAGGGACCCTTAGTTATCATCTCTACACTCATGTTTATCCTAACCTTGTTTCTACTCCTAGATAAATTAACCCTTAACCTATTCACTACCCCTCGTTAAGTTAGACCGAAGTTAATCTCACACGTTTCCCTATGGACACGATACTTGGAATGTTTTAGAATACTTCCGGGTGAAAGCTACAATGGTATCCATGTGCTTGCGGATTTATATGTGTGCGTTAAAAATACCAACAACCTTTATGACGCCGTTGCCGGGGAAACGGTTGCTGAATTAACTACAAGCCTAACTTAACTTTTTTATCTTTTATTCTTTTTTTTTACTTTTTCATTTAGCATGGATTCCACTCCTATTTATCAATATGCTAAAACCACAAGCGCAAGCCTAAAGAAACTAGAATCCTCAAAGTCTATCATAACACCTGGTTATGAGCTATGCCCGTGTTTAATAAAACTGATTCGGGATCAATACTTCTCGGGAGAAGGCAATGAGAACCCATACTCACACCTACGAGCGTTTGAGCAGATCTGTGCATGCTTGCGTATCACTGGCATGTCTGACAAAACCTTAAGATGGAAGTTGTTTCCGTTCTCTTTGATAGGAAGAGCTAAACATTGTCATAGACAAACCGTAGGAAGTATGCAAGGAGATTGAAAAATGTTATGCTCTAAATTTCGTTTACGTTTCTTCCCCATCTCTAAAGTGGTTAGCCTTCAAAAAGAGGTTCTAACTTTTAGACAACTAGAAGAAGAATCTCTTGGTACATCATGGGATCGTTTTAATGAACTCATCATCACTTGCCCAGCCCTTGCTATACCAGACCCAATGCTTCTTCAATATTTTTACATGGGTCTTAGCAAGGATTCTAGGGAATCCCTTGATGTAGCCTCTAGAGGAGCTTTCCTTCATTTGTCTACTAGTAAAGTCAATGCTATGCTTGATAGAATTAGTGGAATCACTCCCTACACTAGCATTCATAATGAACTCCTAGAGAGAGGAATCATCTCCCGACCAAAAAGAAGTTTTGATAGCTAGATCACAACCACTTCAATCTCAAAATTTAGCTATCAATCCTGAACCATAAAAACCCCAAAATCACCCAAGAGAAGAAAGAATTCCACCTTTGGAAATCCCTGCTGAAATTAAGGATGACCCTTTTGGTGCTGATTTTGGGAGAACATTAAATTCTCATAAGAGACCTTCGAGCAATATACAATTCAAATCTTTTTCAGAAGGGATCTCTTGGAAAGTGTCCTTATTCCCACATAGAACATTTGGAAGAATTTAAGGATGGCATGTCTAGTGATGCCATAGAAGGAGAGCCAAGCTATTTAGAAGCCAATCCTATCTTCTCCCCTTCTATGCCCACATTAGATGTTTTTTCTTAACCCATCTTTCAATCCATCCTTGACTCCAATGATCCCACTTATGCTCTTTCTTCTCAGTCTCATGATGAACCTAGAAATCCACTAAGACAACTAGAGCATAGGAATCATGAAGTCCACAAGGAAGACCAGAAAGAGCAACAACAATGGGTGGAGGATATTAAGAACCTATGTGCCATTTTCATGGAATGGCTGGACCAGGCTTTAGATGAGATAAACCCGAGAGTCACCAATCTAAGGGAAATCTTGGACAATAAAACATCCAATGATTGTCATAGGCATGGAATAATGAAGACAATGTTTCCGCCTATAGACATTTATGAAGAAACACCCTTGGAGATTGACAAGGAAGATGACATCATTGAACATGGAAGTTATTTTATGAACACCTCATCAAGTCCATATTCATATGAGAGATCTCCTGAATCAATCGGTCTCTCCAATTTTGCGACACACGAGATCTTTAACCCCCTTATACTTCCTGTTTATAAAAACTTTGAAAGGGTGATTGTAGATGCATACGTTTATCATAAATACTACAGATCTCGTTGTGTGAATCCTAGATAGGCACCCAAAGGTTGGTGTTGGAGGGGAAACCGCTTCACCAACTTGAGCACAATTCGAAGGTATTCCAAGGACAAGCTTCTATCCTAAAACAAGCATTTTTGGGAGATAACATTATCTTTTACCTTTTTGCTGTGATACCCTAGTGAAATGAGTATAGAAATATAATTGTGAAAATTTCTTCGGATATTTTTGTCACTAACCATTCTAGGTCTGTAGAAAAATGGATGAAGAACGATGACTCAAGGTATGTCCAACCAATCATCATGTAACATTTAATCACATCCATCAAAACTTGATTTTTCCTTGCAAAATTCAAGCATGGGGGATGGACTTCTCTGAAAAATCCTATACCATGTTGTTAATTTATCTTGGTTGTCTCTACCTTTAATCCATACTCAATTTGCTAAATAAACAACCATGCTCTTTCATCTCCAACTGAATAAATCTCTATAATGTTTTCATGCTACCTTTGTTTGCTATATTATGCTTAAGGTTTGGAGTATGTTCATACATCTTTTAAATTAAGCATGGATCTTGGTTTAGAGGTGCTAATCGTACTTCCAAAGCCTTTTAAATTAAGCATGGTGCTTATGTTAAAAGGCCTTCGTGAATCAAATTAGACGTGGTGTCTAGGTTGATTTTTAAACCAAGAATATGCTATAGTAGATATTGATCATTTTGTTTGACTAACCCCTGCAGGAACTTTTCAATTCATTGGGTAAGTCACGAGATAAATTCAAATCAAACATGAAGCAAGGCACATGATAAACTCCAATAACTTTACGCAAATAAGACACGACTCATTCATCATGGAAGGACAAACTACATAGGAATGAGTGAAGTGGAAGGCCTAACAAGGTAGCAAAAGATCGAAGAGCAGAAAGATGGCATGACAAAAGAATGAGAAAGGAACGGTGCAAATCTAGGAAATAAGAAGCTCATGAACAGCTCAAGCTAAGAGACTAGCCGAACAAAGAAAACTTCAAGCAAAAAGGAAGGACCATCATGAGTCATCTACCCTTCATCATATGGTACGCTCCAATGATAAAGGTAATATTCTAAGGTAAATGGTCATTATTTAAGGTTTTTCCTTGATTCTAGTAGGCACATAAATAAGAATCAAAATATGTTAGAGTTACGATTTACTTGATCCAACCTGATTAGCTCAACACGTTTAGTTCTTTAAACTTATTGCTAGCACCACTTTCTTGAGCTCACAGTCTTAACCAAATAAGCTGAATAGTGCACATCCTATCTCTGAAAGATGATAGTCATAATTATGTAAAGATTAATACATTATGTAGCGATAGACAATCCTTCCATGTGTGTTGACGGTCACTAACATCAATTATAAACTGTCAACATAACCTGCATATATACTTAATTCCATCACCAAACATAGGTATAGGGGTTTAAACTAATAAATTCGATGAGTTTTGGTGAACCAATGTTTTGCAGGGATTAAACAGGAAAAGAGCCAAAGATGACCCACATGTTAGACTAAAAAGTATATTCTACGCGGGGACCAACTTGAGAAGATTCTATAGAACATGAGAAGGCGATCCACCGAAACCTAGGCCAATTGGCCACCAAGGGGGGTTGGCTGACCTGGCCCTAAGCCCAATCACTCTCCCCTTCGACATGGACTCTCCCACCGCCATTGAGATCTAATCTACGTCGTTGCTCAAGGTTGGTTTGATCTGAGGGCTCTAGTTCATCCCACTGGCCTATATAAACAGCCATGTACCCCTTGAGGCAGAGGCATCCTAAAACCCTAATTCATTTTCTCCAGTTAGGATCAATTGAGAGGGGTCCCATGAAAGGATCTACCTCTCATAGTTAGCTACCAAGAGAAGATTAGTCCTCAATAGGATCTAGTCTTATGAATAGAAATAGAGAGAGTGAGGGAAGAGTTTGGAGGAGGCGCCAGCCTGTTGGTGCTCCCTCTAAGGCTTGTACTTCAGCGGATCCAAGTTCTACTTGAGCTTGTCTTCGAGATTTCTCTGGTAATCAACTTCTGATTCAAGTAAGCATCTTGTTTATATTGTTCTTCAGGTTCACGACTCTTTTGAGTGCTTTATTCTCTTTCTAGGGGGAGTATAGTATTAATCGTAGGTGTAAGCGTGGTGCTTAGACTTAGGTTAATCGTGGATGCACCCTGCATTCTAGATCGGTGGTAGCTCGCGAGGGTGACTCTTATAGCCTCGTTGAATCCTTTGTAGTCCACCTCCTGTCTGTAGGCTAAGTAGGACCTAGTTGCTAAGGAAAGCATCCTCTGTTGGTGTCTTTCCTTAAGTAATGTCCCAGTTAAACTATAGAAGACAAAAGCTTACCCAAGTTAGAACTAGAGACTCTTAGTTATCATATCTACGCTCCTGTTTATCCTAACCTTGTTGCTACTCCTAAATAAATTAACCCTTAACCTATTCACTACCCCTCGTTAAGTTAAAACGTAGTTAGTTTCACACGTTTCTCTATGGATACGATACTTGGAATACTTCTGGATGAAAGCTACAGCGGCATCCGTGCGCTTGCGAATTTATCTGTGCGTTAAAAATACCAACAAGCTTTCTAGCGTTATTGTCGAAGATAGATTTAAAACTCTATTCTTAGTAATGACGCTAAGAAACATCAACAAGCTTTCTAGCGCTATTGCCGGGAAAATGGTTGCTGAATTAACAATAAGCCTAGCTTAACTTTTTATCGTTTATTCTTTCTTTTACTTTTTTGTTTAGCATGCATTCCACTCCTATTTATCAATATGCTAAACCCACGAGCGTAATCCTAAAGCCACTAGAATCCTTAGAGCCTATCATAACACCTGGTTATGAGTTGTGTCCATGTTTTATAAAACTGATTTGGGATCAATCCTTCTCGGGAGAAGGCAATGAGAACCCATACTCACACCTACGAGAGTTTGAGCAGATCTGTGCATGTTTACGTATCACTGGCATGTCTAACAAAACCTTAAGATGGAAGTTGTTTCCGTTCTCTTTGACGGGAAGAGCTAAACATTGTCAAAGACAAACCGTAGGAAGTATGCAAGGAGATTGGGAAATGTTATGCTCTAAATTTTGTTTACGTTTCTTCTCCATCTCTAAAGTGGTTAGCCTTCGAAAAGAGGTTCTAAATTTTAGACAACTAGAATAAGAATCTCTTGGTACATCATGGGGTTATTTTGATGAACTCATCATCACTTGCCCAGCCCTTGCTATTCTAGACCCAATGCTTCTTCAACATTTTGACATGGGTCTTAGCATGGATTCTAGGGAATCCCTTGATGCAGCCTGTAAAGGAGCTTTCCTTTATTTGTCTACTAGTAAAGCCAAGGCTATGCTTGATAGAATTAGTGGAATCACTCCCTGCACTAGCATTCATAATGAATTCCTAGAGAGAGAAGGAATCATCTCCCGACCAAGAAGAAGTTTTGATATCCAGATCACAACCACTTCAATCTCAAGATTTAGCTATCAATCCTAAACTATCAATACCCCAAAATCACCCAAGAGAAGAAGGAATTCCACCTTTGGAAATCCCTATTGAAATTAAGGATGACCCTTTTAGTGCTGATTTTGGGAGAATATTTAATTCTCATAAGAGACATTCGAGCGAATATAATTCAAATCCTTTTTAGAAGGGATCTCTTAGAAAGCGTCCTATTCCCATATAGAACATCGGGAAGAATTTGAGGATGGCATGTCTAGTGATGCCATAGAAGGAGAGCCAAGCTATTTAGAAGCCAATCCTATTTTCTCCCCTTATATGCCCACATTAGATGTTTTATCTGAACCCTTCCTTGACCCTAATGATCCCTCTTATGCTCTTTCTCCTCAGTCTCATGATGACCCTAGAAATCCACTAAGACAACCAAAGCATAGGAATCATGAAGGCCACAAGGAAGACTAGAGAGAGCAACAACAATGGGTGGAGGATATTAAGAACCTATGTGCCATTTTCATGGAATGGATAGACCAGGCTTTAGATGAGATAAACTTGAGAGTCACCAATACAAGAAAAATCTTGGACAATAAAACATCCAATGATTGTCATAGGCATGGAATAATGAAGATAATGTTTTCGCCTATAGACATTCATGAAGAAACACCCTTGGAGATTGACAAGGAAGATGATGTTGGCATTTCTTAGCGACATTACTAGGAATGGAGTTCATCCCCGGCAACGGCGCCAAAAATGCTTGTTGGCGATTCTTAACGCAGGTACCAAGTGAGAAGGTTTTGACTTCATCACTAGCATCGGCGCCAGAAATACCTAATCGGCATTCTTTCCCACCGTTACTAAGGCTGGGCTAACCTTAATATCGCCATTAAGAATCGACCGACTAGTATCCTAAGTACCTTTACTCATGAATGTAATTCCCTCACAAATAAGGCGCCCGACAAGGGTTTTACAATTCAAAGTAATGACACTTAGAGATGTCAGGTTGGCATTCCTAACCACCACTACTCAGGAGTTGCAATCCCTCAGCCCTGGTGCCGTATCCGACATGTTGGGAATTACAATCACTGGGTAATGGTAATTAGGAAAGCCAATGTGATAATTCTACTGATACAGACAATAAATCCGTAAGCGTACGGAACTATCATTGCAGTATTTCAACCTGGAAGTATCTAGGGTGTCGTATTTATATTTCACCAAAGAGGGCATGTTATACCAAGTATCTATCTATGACATGAATCTTGACTCCATACTTGCATAATAGACTATAGATCATGGTAGGGGTAAAATGATATAACAAGGATAGTGGTCACACATCTGAGCTACCTCTAAGGATAAAATGAAAACTAAATGAATAAAAGAATAATCCTAAGTAGAGCTTTGGCATTCTAATATAACCAATGCAATGAACAGTTGAATAATCATACAACCTATATGACTAGAATTAGAACTGAGTTCAGGGTGATGGGGAGATCATAACACATAAACTATATACTAGTTCATATATCACGAATATAACATGATCATGACTATACTCTAGTTCATATGCATAACTATATAATAAGTATGAGAGCATGAACTTGGAAGAACTCTTTATAGAAGATATCATACCGAGGAGTACTTCTTCCAAGGAGACAAGCTCTCCTTGATAGCCTTGCCTTGCTCAAATCTACCCTAAAACTATAAAAACACTAAGACTAGGTAGAGAGGTGGACCTTCAAATGTGTGATGTTTTGAGGGTGTGCTCTAGGCCTTCTTTTATGGCAACATATCAGGGCAAACCAATCAACCTATGCAAACTTAGAAACTACCAATTAGGACCACTAGATGTTGATCCAATGGATGGGGTGAGGGGGCTTAAGCGCAAAAAAAGGCCGGCGGATTGGGGCTTAAGCGCAAAAAAAATCCCACCTCTCACCCCATCCATTGGATTAGCATCTAGTGGTCCTGATTGGTAGTTTTTAAGTTTGCACAGATTGGTTGGTTTGCACCTAATACATTGCCTTCTTTTATAGCCCTTGGAGGTCAGTTTCGTCCTAATAAAATAGGAAACCCATCAAAACCGCCTCTGCATGCCGCCATGTGAAGGTCGATCGAAGGGGGGCCAAGGGGGATGAATCTAGGGTGCGCCCGCACCCTAGGTGGCCCCACCCTCGACCGCCTTTGCGTGATCGATTCTCTGGTGGGCCCTGTCTCTCCTATGTCGGTATTCTGCCTAGATTTGAAATTTTAATGGGTTTTTGCTTTGTTTCTTGCTTTTGCGCCTTTTCTAGAATACTCATTCGGCTCAGCGCTTTCTCCTCTATTTTTAGTCTTTTCACTTGTTTTCGTGTTTGTACCTGTGAAACATGAATCTTCCTAAAACAAGTGGAACAAGGTCAAAGTACATGCATATGTGCAATAAGTTTGCTTATTTCTCCTGTTCTGGACTTAATTTGGCGGTTCTAGATGTGCAATAGTGACCGCCAACAGATAACATTAGTGAACATGGAAGTTATTTGATGAACACCTCATCAAATCCATGTTCACATGAGAGATCTTCTGAATCAATCGGTCTCTCTAATTTTACCACACACGAGATATTCAACCCCCTTATACTTCATGTTTATATAAACTTTGAAAGGGTGATTGTAGATGCATATGTTTATCATAAATATTGTACATCTCGTTGTGTGAATCCTAGATAGGAACCCAAAGGTTGGTGTTGGAGGGAAAATCACTTCACCAACTTGATCACAATTCGAATGTTTTCCAAGGACAAGCTTCTGTCCTAAAACAAGCATTTTCAAGAGATAGCATAAGCTTTTACCTTTTTGCTGTGATACCCTGGTGAAATGAGTGTAGAAATAAAATTGTGAAAATTCCTTCGGGTATTTTGTCACTAACCATTCTAGGTCTGTAGCAAAACGGATGAAGAATGATGACTCAAGGTATGTCCAACCAATCACCATGCAACATTTAATCACATCCATCCAAACTTGATTTTGCCTTGCAAAATTCAAGCATGGGTGTAACACCCCGGTGTTATGCCTACATTTAGGCACTACAAATCACGCATATCATGCATCATCAAGCATCCAAATCATACATGCTTAATCATGTGAATAACAAGTGAAACACTGCTTCGAAACATCTGAAACATGTTGTGAAACCTGAATGTTGCATGCCTTTGTTAGAATTGTTTTGCCCTGATTTTGTTTGCTACGTTAGTAGAACTTGTTTGGTTATGATTGTAAATCATCTAGAATTGTTTATCACAATTTTTGGAGCAAGGTTTGTATTTGAATTATTGTCAAATTTTGCTTTAAAAAAATAATTCTCCAAAAATTAGGGTTCAAGTCAAAATTGACTTTAATTTTATAATTCAAAATCTATAATGAATTGGACGTTGGTCTTAAAATCAAAGTTGTAGAGGATAAAATTTTGAGCAACTTTTATTTTTGGCCCAAAGTTTGAAACTGCTTTGATTTAGTCCAAAAATTCGTTTGAATGAAAAAGGAATTCAAATTAATTTGAAAAATCTTGTTTTTACCTTCGTGGGCCTTGCGCCTCGTTTTCGGCCTAGCCGCACCGGCGGCCCGGCCTGCCTTCGCGCCGCGCCTTGCTCCCGCAGCCGCTTCGCCGGCCCAGACCCACGCCGCGCCTCCCGCTCGCCCGCACTCGCGCACCCGTCGCTGCGCCATGCCGCGACCGCGGCAGAGAAATTCCGCCGCGTGGCGACCACGCGCCGGCGTCGCCCGCCGCGCGGCAGCCGCGGCCTGACACCGCGCCCACGCGCCCGCCTTCACCTGCTGGTGCCCGCGCGCTCGCTCACTCCCGCCCGCGTTTCCTCTCCTCTCCTCCAGAGCCGAGAGCTCGAGCTCTGCCGCTCGCCGCGCCCGCAGCTCCGCCGGCGTCGAGCTCCTGCACCACCGCGCCATTCCCCGATTGCTCGCGCCCACAACCCCGCCTCGCCTTCCTTCGACTCACACTCGCGCTTGCGCCGCCTTCCGAGCCCAGGGTGAGCTTCCCTGTGCCTCGCCACCGACGGCCATGGCGCCGCCGTGCTCAGCCACCGTGGGACTCCCCCTTCCTCCCCTTCTCCACCCTGCTTAGCTGCCTGCTCGCATTCGCCAATGCCTCGCTAACCTCCTGCGCTCGCTTGCTTGCGCTGCCGTGGCCGTCTCCCCCTCCCTCGCGCTCGGGCCACGCAGGCCGGTTGTGGCCATGGGCTAGCTGTTTCCCGCGGGCCGGCCCAGCATTGTTTAAATGAATTGTTTTCATTTATTCTTTATTATTTGAAATCTGAAATGGTTTGAAAAATGTTTGGGTGATCAAATTTGCTCCAAATTTATTGAAATAAATTTTGCTAGGTTCCTTATCATCAGATCTACTAGGGAAAAATTGTGCATGTCATTTTTGAAATACTTTTCTGTAGGATTTTATTTAATCATGGATATTGCTGATAACTTGAAAAATATGTAGAAAAATCTATAGTCTACAGAAAAATATGATTTCAAGTTTGTTAATCTTCTTATGTCATGTACTTCCTAGGAAAAATATGTTTCATGCATGTGCTGTGGAAAACTTTGGAGGTGTAGTTCAAGTACCTTTAATGGCTGATTTTTGTTATTTTTGCTAGAGAGCAAACTTTGTATAAAACATGCATGTGATAATTTTTGTACAGTCATTGTATGCTATGAAGAACCTAGGAAAAATACCAGTTCTGTTGTTTGACACTTTTCACAGTTCAAAGTATTTTTATGTATAAAATCATGCCATAGCTTGTGATTTTTGTGTAGGCTAATTCACTCATTCAAACACTATGAAAATCTGATGGTAGTCTAATTAGAGTAGTACCATGCCACTGTAATTTTCTCAGATTTTTATAAGCACCAGAAATATAGATTGCTGTTGTAGCCCTAATTTAAAAGGAAATAAAATAATCCTCTTTAATACAAGATTAGTTAATAATAATATCTTTGGTGTATCTTTGAGGCATTTCATAAGATATGTTGACTTAACATATTAGTAGTAGAAGAGAATGCAGTAGATGACATGTGCTTGTAGTATAATTTCTTGGATGATGTTGACTACCTTGCATTTAAACATATCCATTGCATTCATCTCCTTCGATGCACCGTTTGCATAATCACTTACGTGCATTGCATCATACAGGATCGCAAACCGAGAACCCAGTCGTCATACCCGAGGAGCCCGAGGAGCAGCTCGAGGTGCAGCAGCAGGAAGTGCCAGAAGCCGACGAGGAGGACGTTGAGGAACTTCCGGAGTGCCCCGATCACCGCCCGAGCTCCTTCGAGAGAGGCAAGCCCCGGAGCATTTTCTTCCGGTTTGCAATTATTAATTAAATGTTTTCCTTTAATTGATGCATTAAGTTCAGGAGTTGTTTGCAACCGTTGCTGCATTATGCCTTGTTTACCTTTGTTATACTATATCCTTGTTACCCTGGTATCCGCAGTCGAGTCAATGCTTAGCTGGCTTAGACCGGTAGAAGTCAGGTGATTTCCTGTCACCTGCGAGCTATAGGTGGTTACCTGGATCTGCTTGGATGACTATGAAGTCATGGTATAACTAAGTGTTAAATGAAGTTGAGACCGGACGGAGACTTGCAGAGTTTTGGACTGTAGTGTTTCCGTCTGTGTCGATTAAGGACCGACCGTTGTTGGGCCTCGAGTCATGTTGAACGTATGCCTTACATTTAGCTGGCCGGATAAAGTACCTTCCGACCGCGAAGCTGGGAGATTTTTCGGGCCGAGTAGATTGCCCGCAACACACTGTGCCGGAGCAGGTGTGGTAGGACACGGGGGTGGGATGATAAGACCAAAGTGTAGTCGGTCGGCCCCCGGGTACATGTGGTTCCTGGCAAACTCGAGATTCCTGAAAAGTTGACTCGGTGATCAATATCTCACTTTAGCGAATGAGTGAGGTTTGTGTAAGGAATAAATCACCAGCTGGTTAGGAATCGATTCGAATCGCCATCACTCCTGGACAGTGAGCACTTGACTTGAGTTACTTCATCGTAGTAAATGTTTATGGAACACTTGGACAGTTATAATGAATATGACAGTATGGAAGTTGTTTAATGATCATTGGTTATCATTATCTGCTTAATCACATGTTTACTCTAGTATAGGTACAAATCTAGTTGACAGGTTAATAATAATTAACTTGGCAATAATGCTTTTAGAAAGATTCTTGAAATGCTAAAAATGCTTCTTTTTGCAAATGAGTCAGCTACCCTACTATAAAGCCCTTCATAATCCTTGGTGTTATTTATTTTCGATTATGTCGGGTAAGTCTAGCTGAGTACCTTCTCGTACTCAGGGTTTTACTCCCACTTGTTGCAGATGGGCAGATGTATTACGGCTACTGTATTAACTGCCTTTATCCTGCGATGGGTGATGCTTAGGCCCATGGGCATGGTCATTCCTTACGTCTCATCTGATGCTTTTGTTGGAGATGATCATTCGCTGGCACTATATTTAAACTCCGCGTGAGTGTGTGTGTGGTTTGAACAAATGACTTCCGCTACTTTTATTCGAACTGGTTTTGTAATAACTATGTTGAAACTCTGATGTATCTGAGATTGCGAACTTTTATGTAATTTGTGATGGTGACCGCTAAACTTATTATGATCTTGGCTGGAATGGAAGTTGGTTTGAAATCCTTCGTGATTTCACGGACTACCAGGTTATATGGGCTTAAGTTTGCTAAATCGTCTGCTCTGGCGGATGATTTTCTTACTTAATTTCGTATAATTGGTCGGTTCTGTTACAGCTGGCATCAGAGCATGGTTTAGCGTGTTACTGTTCACAAGTGTATTTAAAACAAAAGGCATTTGGAAAACGTGATTTTAAAACTATAAAGTGTGCCAGTGATCATATCCTTTATGCCCAGTTAAGGACTTTAGGTGGCTTAATTAAGTACTGACTGGGATTCTTGCATCATATTTCTCTTTCGTCGCTCATACGGCGTGCTATTGTATGAGTGCCACTTGTTTGAGTGGTAATGAATGGATCATTTGCCTCTACGCCTCGGTAAGTGTGAGTTGTGAGAGCATGATCGGATACACCGCCGATCTAGGGTGAATGCTTATATGATGCTGGAGTAATTACATGTTCTACGCATGTTTTACAAAGGTATCTCATGAATGGGTCTTCCGTCTGTGGAGGCGATGCCGTCAATAGGACGATGGTTCGGATAGTTACTACCGTTGTACACGTATCTGGGAAATCATATAGAGCGTGTAGATAAAACTTTACTGCTTTTATGCATTCATTGGGAATTGGGCTGAAATGAATCTTCTGCAGGTACATAACAACACTATCGTGTAGAACGTATTAGCTACGTATTGAGAGATCGTTGTATGCCACCGAATTCGTCGTTAGAAATTATTTATTTCCTAAGTTTGTGAGAACGTACGACACGTACATACATCATGTTACTTGTGCATTTCATTCATCTCATGCATTCCTCCCCTTATAAATTGATTATCTCATTTTGATAAAAGTTGTATCACCTAAAATATGTTTCCCCGAGGTAATGAAAGAACTTTTGCTACAGATGGCCCGCACGAAGCAGACCGCCCGTAAGTCCACCGGAGGAAGAGCACCTCAACGTCCCGCTCTCGGTGATGCTCCAGATTGGGATGGTTGGCATTTGGAGTTTGAGGGTCGCACTCCAGCTGAGGGTGCAGAGGGAGCAGCCTTCCGTGTCATCAGGGACATTATGAGCAGATTTCCTAGTGAGCTTGCAGCAGCTCTAGCTGGTACTTTTCCTAGGGATGATCCTCGCGATGCCATTTGGGTTCAGCCTCAGGAAAGTGCATTGGTCAGAGGTCCAGTTGAGGGACAGGCTAGCAACAACCAGGCAATGAGTGCTATGTTCGCCGCCATCAGAGCGTATGAGGGTCTCGAGAGTACCTACTGGACTTTGACTGGCTTGCGTAGTGAGGATAAGCTCAAAGAGAGGAAGCAGAAGAAGAGACAGGCATGTGCTATAGCTAGCTTGCAAGAGCAGTTGGCTGATATGAACTTACAGCGAGATCAGGCGGTTGAGAGAGGTGATAGAGCTATGCAGCGAGTGCATACGTGACTCAAGCCAACAACAATGCCGACCGCATGATTGGACAGTTGGTTCAGGAGAGGAATGAAGCCTGGAACACAAGAAACCTTTTGCTGCAGAGAGTCGATGAGCTAGAGGAATACAACGGCAACCTACACGAGGAGTTTCACGCGCTCTACAATGGGGTTGGCCCATATGCTCCACCAGACGCCGCTGGCATGGACATCGACGACGACAACCAGGACGAGCCTGCAGTTTCACCTGGAGGCGACGGTGACGTCTCCGATCCCGACGATGGCCCCGAGGAGTAGGCTAGTTGCCTTGCGCTAGTATCTAAGTCTTGTCGCGATGACCTTTCTTTTGTTGGCATGTAATCTATCGTATGTTGCTTCGAACGCATGAGACTTGGCCTGTGGTTGGAACTTGATTTTCAAATGCGATATCTGAACGCATAAAAGTCCAGTGTATGTATGCTGGCAATGTGATTGTATGGACGCGATGTTTGTCGTTTAAGTAATTCGATTAAGTGCTGTTGTGTTAATTGGGATGCGATTGTTGTGCCTCTGTTTTATTGTATGAATTTATTCTCTCCAGTAAATTCAGTACGGCATAATTTTTCCTTTACTCGCAATTATTACAGCTTCACTCAATCGTTACTTGTTGCTGAAATATGCAGATGACAAACACTCGCCGAACCACGTATGAGGCCGCTGAGCCCGGTGCTAACGGTGCGGGGACCGGTGGTGGTGGTGGAAACCACGGCAACAACAATGAACCTCCCCATGAACCACATTTGCCACCTCCTCCCCCGTTTACCCCCGAGATGTTCCTCGCACAGCTGCTCGGGAGTCAGCGCAACACGGAACAATCCCAGAAGAACATGCAGGATTTTCTACACACCATCGCCAACAACGTTCAACGTGGTAACAATCAAGGTGGTGGTATGGGAGTGAACCAATACAGCAGCTTCAAAGATTTCATGGACACCAGGCCACCCGTATTCAAGGAAGCAACAGAGCCACTCGATGCTGAGGAATGAATCAACACGATGGAAGATAAATTCCGTGTGTTGAGGATGACTGAGGTTCTAAAAACGGAGTATGCTGCACTTCAATTGCAGGGACCGGCAGGAATGTGGTGGAAGTACCATTGCACCACCTTCCCTCCAAATGCTCAGATTTCTTGGAGAGAGTTTGCTGAGGCCTTCCGTGGAGTCTATATTCCACCCGGGCTGACTGAAATGAAGTTGGGAGAGTTTCTGGCATTGAACCAGGGCACCAAAACCGTGACGCAATACCTGCATGCCTTCAACAACTTGTGTCGCTATGCTCCCGACATGGTGGACACAGATGCTAAAAGAATAGCCAGTTTTAAGAGGGGTCTCAATCCAAAAATGATGAAGCATGTTGGTACCAACAACCGCGTCAGATTCAATGACTTCATCAGTGACTATCTGAAGCAGGAGAAGAATAACGCCAGCACCGCAGCCAAGACACGCAAGAGAGCCTTTGAAGGTGGGCCGTCTCAAGCTAGAGCACCTATGGGAGGTCGTCCTCCTTATCGCCCATCAGCACCTGGCGCTAGATTCAGGCCACCTCAGCCAAGAAGTCAGAATTTCCGTGGACCTCAAAAGCCGTACAAGATGGCAGTACAACCCAACAAAGCAGCCGCAACTGCGGTACAAGGCAATTCCAAGGGAGCTGTGGGATCTGCCGGGACAGTGAGAGGACCCTGCTATAACTGTGATCAACCCGGCCATTTCTCGAGGTTTTGTCCGTACCCGCCCAAGAAGAAGCAGCAGACTTATAATGCTAGAGTGCACAGTACAACAGTGGATGAAATTCCAGAGGGAGAGCCCGTCACTGCTGGTAAGTTTCCTATCAACGAAAACCCTGCAGTTGTTCTATTTGATTCTGGATCATCGCATTCTTTTATGAGTCAAGCATTTGCACAGAAATATAGACAACTATGCACAGAATTGGGTTATGGGTACCGTATAAGTTCAGCAGGGGCTGATGTTTTGACCAACCGGATGGTTCGAGGGGCAACCCTTGAATTAGGTAGCAGGAAGTTCCGAGTGAACTTGATAGTTATGCCTGGGTTAGTCTTGGATGTCATTATAGGGATGAATTGGATGAAGGATTGGGGAGCAGTCATAGATACTGGAAGTCGAGTACTTACCCTTAAGGATCCCCTGGGTGAGGGTACTTTCCAAGTACCATTGCCTCGAAGAACAAACCTTATAAGTGTTACATGTGCTACGGCAGTCATTCCTATTCATCAGATTCCGGTAGTGTGTGAATTTCCAGATGTATTCCCGAATGAGCTACCTGGTCTTCCGCCTGACAGGGAGATTGAGTTTGGAATTGAGTTAGTCCCCGGAACAGCTCCGATTTCAAGGAGACCCTATCGGATGCCTCCAGATGAGTTAGCTGAGCTAAAGAAGCAATTAGAAGATTTGTCAAAAAAGGGGTTTATTCGGCCAAGCAAGTCTGAATGGGGATGTCCCGCCTTATTTATGAAAAAGAAGAAAGAGGGCACGTTGAGAATGTGCGTAGATTACAGGCCACTCAATGCTGTGACCATCAAGAATAAATATCCCTTGCCACATATTGATGTTCTATTTGACCAATTATCCAAGGCCAAGGTGTTCTCAAAAATAGATTTGAGATCCGGTTATCATCAGATTAAGATTAGGCCACAGGATATACCAAAAACTGCATTTTCTACCAGATACGGGTTGTATGAGTATCTTGTCATGTCTTTTGGCTTGACAAATGCTCCTGCATATTTTATGTTTTTGATGAATACAGTTTTCATGCCAGAATTGGATAAGTTTGTGGTAGTGTTCATCGATGACATTCTGGTGTACTCCGAGAACGAGAAAGATCACGAAGAGCATCTGAGAACTGTCTTGACCAGACTTAGAGATCATCAATTGTATGCTAAGTTTAGCAAATGCGAATTCTGGTTGAAGGAAGTTCCTTTCCTTGGTCATATTCTGTCAGAGAATGGAGTTTTAGTCGATCCAAGTAAGGTGCAAGAAGTTATGAATTGGAAAGCACCGACCACAGTTTCTGAGATTAGAAGTTTCTTAGGACTAGCGGGTTATTACCGTCGCTTTATACCAGATTTCTCGAAGATCGCCAAACCGATGACGAGCCTCCTACAGAAGGATCACAAGTTTGTGTGGACAGAGGAGTGTGAAGCAGCTTTCCACACCTTGCGGAAACTGTTGACCACTGCTCCTGTTCTAGCACAACCAGATATCGAGAGACCATTTGATGTGTTTTGCGACGCATCGAAGACTGGATTGGGTTGTGTTCTTATGCAAGAAAGGAGAGTCATAGCTTATGCATCACGTCAATTGAGAAAGCACGAGGTCAACTATCCAACACATGATCTTGAACTTGCTGCAGTTGTGCACGCCCTAAAAATTTGGAGACATTATCTACTTGGTAATGTGTGCAACATCTTCACCGATCACAAGAGTCTTAAGTATATCTTTACCCAACCAGAGTTAAACATGAGACAGCGTAGATGGATGGAATTGATCAAGGATTACAACTTGAATATGCAATATCATCCTGGAAAGGCCAATGTAGTGGCAGATGCTTTGAGCAGAAAGTCACATTACTTGAATGTGCAGCCATTACTTGAAGATGGGTTCGATCTAATGCATCCTGCTGTGTTACATAGTATTCAGATTAGTTGCTCTTTGGAAAGTAAGATAATAGAAGGCCAGAAAACTGACAAGGGGATCTTCCACATCAAAGAGAAAATAAAAGAGAAGTCGTCTCAACACTTTAAAGTGGATGAACAGGGCGTGTTGTGGTTTGACAACCGTCTTGTGGTTCCCAAGGATCGAGAGCTTAGGAATAAACTCATGGATGAAGCTCACCTTTCTAAGCTATCTATCCATCCCGGAAGTAGTAAAATATATCAAGAACTAAGATCTCGCTATTGGTGGACCAAAATGAAGAAAGAAATTACAGCATATGTTGCCAGATGTGACACATGTTGTCGAGTGAAAGCCATTCACATGAAACCTGCCGGTATGTTGCAACCCTTGTTAGTCCCTAGTTGGAAGTGGGACGATATAAGTATGGATTTTATCATGGGTTTGCCCACTACTCAAAAAGGACATGATTCGATTTGGGTAATTGTGGATCGTCTTACCAAGACCGCTCATTTCCTGCCGGTCAAAACAGATTATCGACCACCTCAATATGCCGAGAGGTATATCGCAGAGATTGTGAGGTTGCATGGTATACCAAAGACCATAGTATCTGATAGAGGCTCACAGTTCATGGCTCATTTTTGGGAACAATTACACAAAGGCTTAGGAACTAGTTTGATTCGCAGTACCGCTTATCATCCTCAGACGGATGGTCAGACTGAACGAGTGAATGCTGTTTTGGAAGATATGTTAAGAGCCTGTGTATTGTCTTCTAAGGGATCATGGGAGTCATGGTTACCGTTAGCTGAGTTTTCTTATAATAATAGTTATCAAGAAAGCATCAAGATGGCCCCATTCGAAGCTTTATATGGTAGAAAATGTAGAACACCATTGAATTGGGTCGAACCTGGTGATAGAAGATATTATGGCATTGACTTTGTAGAAGAAGCCGAGAAGAAAGTTCATATTATTCAGCAGAATATGAAAGATGTCCAATCACGTCAGAAAAGCTATGCAGACAAAAGGAGACCCCTTGCATTTGAAGTTGGTGACTATGTTTATCTAAAAGTCACGCCAACGAAGAAGAAAAGGTTTGGAATCCGAAGAAAGCTTGCCGCGAGATTCGTAGGACCATACAAGATCTTGGAACAAAGAGGTCCGGTAGCCTACAAGTTAGAGTTACCTGAGACAATGAGTACCGTTTTCCCAGTTTTCCATGTATCACATCTCAAGAAATATTTGCGTGTTCCGGAGGAAAGAATAGAACCTAGAGGTATTCAACTCAAATCAGATTTGGTGTATCGTGAGCAACCAGTCCGAGTGTTAGACACTAAGAAACGTGCTACTTGGAATAGTGTGGTGAAAACATACAAGATACAATGGGATCATCATGATGAAGGAGATGCAACTTGGAAAATAGGAGAGTATCTACAAAAAGCTTATGAAGAATTTTATAACAAATGGTTCGTAACCCAAATCTCGGGACGAGATTTTTATAAGGGGGGAGGGCTGTAACACCCCGGTGTTATGCCTACATTTAGGCACTGCAAATCACGCATATCATGCATCATCAAGCATCCAAATCATACATGCTTAATC
Organism: Miscanthus floridulus; assembly: GCF_019320115.1. NCBI lineage: Eukaryota > Viridiplantae > Streptophyta > Magnoliopsida > Poales > Poaceae > Miscanthus > Miscanthus floridulus. The sequence continues at coordinate 87,096,118 of NC_089590.1, forward strand.
ATGTGAATAACAAGTGAAACACTGCTTCGAAACATCTGAAACATGTTGTGAAACCTGAATGTTGCATGCCTTTGTTAGAATTGTTTTGCCCTGATTTTGTTTGCTAGGTTAGTAGAACTTGTTTGGTTATGATTGTAAATCATCTAGAATTGTTTATCACAATTTTTGGAGCAAGGTTTGTATTTGAATTATTGTCAAATTTTGCTTTAAAAAAAATAATTCTCCAAAAATTAGGGTTCAAGTCAAAATTGACTTTAATTTTATAATTCAAAATCTATAATGAATTGGACGTTGGTCTTAAAATCAAAGTTGTAGAGGATAAAATTTTGAGCAACTTTTATTTTTGGCCCAAAGTTTGAAACTGCTTTGATTTAGTCCAAAAATTCGTTTGAATGAAAAAGGAATTCAAATTAATTTGAAAAATCTTGTTTTTACCTTCGTGGGCCTTGCACCTCGTTTTCGGCCCAGCCGCACTGGCGGCCCGGCCTGCCTTCGCGCTGCGCCTTGCTCCCGCAGCCGCTTCGCCGGCCCAGGCCCACGCCGCGCCTCCCGCTCGCCCGCACTCGCGCGCCCGTCGCTGCGCCCCGCCGCGACCGCGGCAGAGAAATTCCGCCGCGTGGCGACCACGCGCCGGCGTTGCCCGCCGCGCGGCAACCACGGCCTGACACCGCGCCCACGCGCCCGCCTTCACCTGCTGGTGCTCGCGCGCTCGCTCACTCCCGCCCGCGTTTCCTCTCCTCCCCTCCAGAGCCGAGAGCTCGAGCTCTGCCGCTCGCCGCGCCCGCAGCTCCGCCGGCGTCAAGCTCCTGCACCACCGCGCCATTCCCCGATTGCTCGCGCCCACAACCCCGCCTCGCCTTCCTTCGACTCACACTCGCGCTTGCGCCGCCTTCCGAGCCCAGGGTGAGCTTCCCCGTGCCTCGCCACTGACGGCCATGGCGCCGCCGTGCTCGGCCGCCGTGGGACTCCCCCTTCCTCCCCTTATCCACCCTACTTAGCTGCCTGCTCGCATTCGCCAATGCCTCGCGAACCTCCTGCGCTCGCTTGCTTGCGCTGCCGTGGCCGAAGATGGCCGCCGGCCGCTGGCCGAGCCGCCGCGCCAACGCGCGCGCCAACGGGGCACTCTGCCTCGGTCGGCCAGGCCAAGCCAGGCCATGGGCTGACGCCCGGTTGGACCGTCTCCCCCTCCCTCGTGCTCGGGCCGCGCAGGCCGGTTGTGGCCATGGGCCAGCTGTTTCCCGCGGGCCGGCCCAGCATTGTTTAAATGAATTGTTTTCATTTATTCTTTATTATTTGAAATCTGAAATGGTTTGAAAAATGTTTGGGTGATCAAATTTGCTCCAAATTTGTTGAAACAAATTTTGCTAGGTTCCTTATCATCAGATCTACTAGGGAAAAATTGTGCATGTCATTTTTGAAATACTTTGCTGTAGGATTTTATTTAATCATGGATATTGCTAATAACTTGAAAAATATGTAGAAAAATCTATAGTCTGTAGAAAAATATGATTTCAAGTTTGTTAATCTTCTTATGTCATGTACTTCCTAGAAAAAATATGTTTCATGCATGTGCTGTGGAAAACTTTGGAGGTGTAGTTCAAGTACCTTTAATGGCTGATTTTTGTTATTTTTGCTAGAGAGCAAACTTTGTATAAAACATGCATGTGATAATTTTTGTACAGTCATTGTATGCTATGAAGAACCTAGGAAAAATACTAGTTCTGTTGTTTGACACTTTTCACAGTTCAAAGTATTTTTATGTACAAAATCATGCCATAGCTTGTGATTTTTGTGTAGGCTAATTCACTCATTCAAACACCATAAAAATCAGATGGTAGTCTAATTAGAGTAGTACCATGCCACTGTAATTTTCTCAGATTTTTATAAGCACCAGAAATATAGATTGCTGTTGTAGCCCTAATTTAAAAGGAAATAAAATAATCCTCTTTAATACAAGATTAGTTAATAATAATATCTTTGGTGTATCTTTGAGGCATTTCATAAGATATGTTGACTTAACATATTAGTAGTAGAAGAGAATGCAGTAGATGACATGTGCTTGTAGTATAATTTCTTGGATGATGTTGACTACCTTGCATTTAAACATATCCATTGCATTCATCTCCTTCGATGCACCGTTTGCATAATCACTTACGCGCATTGCATCATATAGGATCGCAAACCGAGAACCCAGTCGTCATACCCGAGGAGCCCGAGGAGCAGCTCGAGGTGTAGCAGCAGGAAGTGCCAGAAGCCGACGAGGAGGACGTTGAGGAACTTCCGGAGTGCCCCGATCACCGCCCGAGCTCCTTCGACAGAGGCAAGCCCCGGAGCATTTTCTCCTGGTTTGCAATTATTAATTAAATGTTTTCCTTTAATTGATGCATTAAGTTCAGGAGTTGTTTGCAACCGTTGCTGCATTATGCCTTGTTTACCTTTGTTATACTATATCCTTGTTATCCTGGTATCCGCAGTCGAGTCAATGCTTAGCTGGCTTAGACCGGTAGAAGTCAGGTGATTTCCTGTCACCTGCGAGCTATAGGTGGTTACCTAGATCTGCTTGGATGACTATGAAGTCATGGTATAACTAAATGTTAAATGAAGTTGAGACCGGACGAAGACTTGCAGAGTTTTGGACTGTAGTCTTTCCGTCTGTGTCGATTAAGGACCGACCGTTGTTGGACCTCGAGTCATGTTGAACGTATGCCTTACATTTAGCTGGCCGGATAAAGTACCTTCCGACCGCGAAGCTGGGAGATTTTTCGGGCCGAGTAGATTGCCCGCAACACACTGTGCCGGAGCAGGTGTGGTAGGACACGGGGGCGGGATGATAAGACCAAAGTACAGTCGGTCGGCCCCCGGGTACATGTGGTTCCTGGCAAACTCGAGATTCCTGGAAAGTTGACTCGGTGATCAATATCTCACTTTTACGGGTGAGTGAGGTTTGTGTAAGGAATAAATTGTAACAGAACCGACCAATTATACGAAATTAAGTAAGAAAATCATCTGCCGGAGCAGACGATTCAGCAAACTTAAACCCATATAACCCGGTAGTCCGTGAAATCACGAAGGATTTCAAACCAACTTCCATTCCAGCCAAGATCGTAATAAGTTTAGCGGTCACCATCACATATTACATAATAGTTTGCATCACGGATACATCAGAGTTTCAACATAGTTATTACAAAACCAGTTCGAATAAAGTAGCGAAAGTCATTTGTTCAAACCACACACACTCACGCGGAGTTTAAATATAGTGCCAGCGAATAATCATCTCCAACAAAAGCATCAGATAAGACGTAAGGAATGACCATGCCCATGGTCCTAAGCATCACCCATCGCAGGATACAGGCAGTTGATACAGTAGCCGTAATACATCTGCCCATCTACAACAAGTGAGAATAAAACCCTGAGTACGAGAAGGTACTCAGCTAGACTTACCCGACATAACCGAAAATAAATGACACCAAGGATTATGAAGGACTTTATAGTAGGGTAGCTGACTCATTTGCAAAAAGAAGCATTTTTAGCCTTTCAAGAACCTTTCTAAAAGCATTATTGCCAAGTTAATTATTATTAACCTGTCAACTAGATTTGCACATATACTAGAGTAAACATGTGATTAAGCAGATAATGATAACCAATGATCATTAAACAACTTCCATACTGTCATATTCATTATAACTGTCCAAGTGTTCTATAACATTTACTACGATGAAGTAACTCAAGTCAAGTGCTCACTATCCAGGAGCGATGGCGATTCGAATCGATTCCTAACCAGCTGGTGATTTATTCCTTACACAAACCTCACTCACCCGCTAAAGTGAGATATTGATCATCGAGTCAACTTTTCAGGAATCTCGAGTTTGCTAGGAACCACATGTACCCGGGGGCCGACCGACTACACTTTGGTCTTATCATCCCGCCCCCGTGTCCTACCACACCTGCTCCGGCACAGTGCGTTGCGGGCAATCTACTCGGCCCAAAAAATCTCCCAGCTTCGTGGTCGAAAGGTACTTTATCCGACCAGCTAAATGTAAGGCATGCGTTCAACATGACTCGAGGCCCAACAACGGTCGGTCCTTAATCGACACAGACGGAAACACTACAGTCCAAAACTCTGCAAGTCTCCGTCCGGTCTCAACTTCATTTAACACTTAGTTATACCATGACTTCATAGTTATCTAAGCAGATCCAGGTAACCACCTATAGCTCGCAGGTGACAGAAAATCACCTGACTTCTACCGGTCTAAGCCAGCTAAGCATTGACTCGACTGCGGATACCAGGGTAGCAAGGATATAGTATAACAAAGGTAGACAAGGTATAATGCAGCAACGGTTGCAAACAACTCCTGAACGTAATGCATCAATTAAAGTAAAGCAGTTAATTAAATAATTGCAAACCGGGGGAAAAATGCTCCGGGGCTTGCCTCTCTCGAAGGAGCTCGGGCGGTGATCGGGGCACTCCGAAAGTTCCTCAACGTCCTCCTCGTCGGCTTCTGACACTTCCTGCTGCTGCACCTCGAGCTGCTCCTCGGGCTCCTCGGGTATGACGACTGGGTTCTCGGTTTGCGATCCTGTATGATGCATGCGCGTAAGTGATTATGCAAACGGTGCATCGAAGGAGATGAATGCAAGGGATATGTTTAAATGCAAGGTAGTCAACATCATCCAAGAAACTATACTACAAGCACATGTCATCTACTGCATTCTCTTCTACTACTAATATGTTAAATCAACATATCTTATGAAATGCCTCAAAGATACACCAAAGATATTATTATTAACTAATCTTGTATTAAAGATGATTATTCTATTTCCTTTTAAATTAGGGCTACAACAGCAATCTATATTTCTGGTGCTTATAAAATCTGAGAAAATTACAGTAGCATGGTACTACTCTAATTAGACTACCATCAGATTTTCATGATATTTGAATGAGTGGATTAGCCTACACAAAAATCACAAACTATGGCATGATTTTGTACATAAAAATACTTTGAACTGTGAAAAGTGTCAAACAATAGAATTAATATTTTTCCGAGGTTCTTCATAGCATATAATGACTGTACAAAAATTATCACATGCATGTTTTATACAAAGTTTGCTCTCTAAAAAAAATAACAAAAATCAGCCATTAAAGGTACTTGAACTACACCTCAAAATTTTCCCACAGCACATGCATGAAACATATTTTTCCTAAGAAGTACATGACACAAGAAGATTAACAAACTTGGAGTCATATTTTTCTGAAGCCTATAGATTTTTCTACATATTTTTCAAGTTATCAGCAATATCCATGATTAAATAAAATCCTACAGAAAAGTATCCCAAAAATGACATGCAATAATTTTCCCAAGTAGATCTGGTGATAAGGAACCTAGCAAATTTTGTTTCAACAAATTTGGAGCAAGTTTGATCACCCAAACATTTTTCAAACCATTTCAGATTTCAATTAACAAAGAATAAATGGAAATCAATTCATTTAAGAAATACTGGGCCGGCCCGTGGGGAACAGCTGGCCCATGGCCGCAACTGGCCCGCGCGGACCGAGCGAAAGGGGAGCGCGGCGGCCTGGCAAGGCCTCGGCCCACGGCTGCTTTCGGCCTGGCAGGCCTGGCTGGCGGAGGCAGGGTGCCTCTCCGGGGCGCGCGCTGGCGCGGCTCGGCCAGCGGCCGGCGGCCATCTCCGGCCACGGCAGCGCAAGCAAGCGAGCGCAGGAGGTTCACGAGGCATTGGCGAATGCGAGCAGGCAGCTAAGCAGGGTGGAGAAGGGGAGGAAGGGGGAGTCCCACGGCGGCCGAGCACGGCAGCGCCATGGCCGTCGGTGGCGAGGCGCGGGGAAGATCACCCTGGGCTCGGAAGGCGGCGCAAGCGCGAGCGTGAGTCGAAGGAAGGCGAGGCAGAGTTGTGGGCGCGAGCAATCAGGGAATGACGCGGTGGTGCGGGAGCTCGACGCCGGTGGAGCTGCGGGCGCGGCGAGCGGCAGAGCTCGAGCTCTCGGCTCTGGAGGGGAGGAGAGGAAACGCGGGCGGGAGTGAGCGAGCGCGCGGGCACCAACAGGTGAAGGCGGGCGCGTGGGCGCGGTGTCAGGCCGCGGCTGCCGCGCGGCGGCGACGCCGGCGCGTGGTCGCCACGCGGCGAAATTTCTCTGCCGCGGTCGCGGCGTGGCGCAGCGACGGGCGCGCGAGTGCAGGCGAGCGAGAGGCGCGGCGTGGGCCTGGGCCGGCGAAGCGGCTGCGGGAGCAAGGCGCGGCGCGAAGGCAGGCCGGGCCGCCGATGCGGCTGGGCCGAAAACGAGGCGCAAGGCCCACGAAGGTAAAAACAAGATTTTTCAAATTAATTTGAATTCCTTTTTCATTCAAACGAATTTTTGAACTAAATCAAAGCAGTTTCAAACTTTGGGCCAAAAATAAAAGTAGCTCAAAATTTTATCCTCTACAACTTTGATTTTAAGACCAACGTCCAATTCATTATAGATTTTGAATTATAAAATTAAAGTCAATTTTGACTTGAACCCTAATTTTTGGAGAATTATTTTTAAAGCAAAATTTGACAATAATTCAAATACAAACCTTGCTCCAAAAATTGTGATAAACAATTCTAGATGATTTACAATCATAACCAAACAAGTTCTACTAACCTAGCAAACAAAATCAGGGCAAAACAATTCTAACAAAGGCATGCAACATTCAGGTTTCACAACATGTTTCAGATGTTTCAAAGCAGTGTTTCACTTGTTATTCACATGATTAAGCATGTATGATTTGGATGCTTGATGATGCATGATATGCGTGATTTGCAGTGCCTAAATGTAGGCATAACACCGGGGTGTTACATAAATCACCAGCTGGTTAGGAATCGATTCGAATCGCCATCGCTCCTGGACAGTGAGCACTTGACTTGAGTTACTTCATCGTAGTAAATGTTTATGGAACACTTGGACAGTTATAATGAATATGACAGTATGGAAGTTGTTTAATGATCATTGGTTATCATTATCTGCTTAATCACATGTTTACTCTAGTATAGGTGCAAATCTAGTTGACAGGTTAATAATAATTAACTTGGCAATAATGCTTTTAGAAAGATTCTTGAAATGCTAAAAATGCTTCTTTTTGCAAATGAGTCAGCTACCCTACTATAAAGCCCTTCATAATCCTTGGTGTCATTTATTTTCGGTTATATCGGATAAGTCTAGCTGAGTACCTTCTCGTACTCAGGGTTTTACTCTCACTTGTTGCAGATGGGCAGATGTATTACGGCTACTGTATCAACTGCCTTTATCCTGCGATGGGTGATGCTTAGGGCCATGGGCATGGTCATTTCTTACGTCTCATCTGATGCTTTTGTTGGAGATGATCATTCGCTAGCACTATATTTAAACTCCGCGTGAGTGTGTGTGTGGTTTGAACAAATGACTTCCGCTACTTTTATTCGAACTGGTTTTGTAATAACTATGTTGAAACTCTGATGTATCTGAGATTGCGAACTTTTATGTAATTTGTGATGGTGACCGCTAAACTTATTACGATCTTGGCTGGAATGGAAGTTGGTTTGAAATCCTTCGTGATTTCACGGACTACCGGGTTATACGGGCTTAAGTTTGCTAAATCGTCTACTCTGGCGGATAATTTTCTTACTTAATTTCGTATAATTGGTCGGTTCTGTTACAATGGGGGATGGACTTCTCTAAAAAATCCTATACCATGTTACTAATTCATCTCGGTTGTCTCTACCTTTAAGCCATACTCAATTTGCTAAATAAACAACCATGCTCTTTCATCTCCAATTTAATAAATCTTTATAATACTTTCATGCCACCTTTATTTGCTATAATATGCTTAAGGTTTGGAGTATGTTCATACATCTTTTAAATTAAGCATGGAGCTTGATTTAGGGATACTGATCAAACTTTCAAATGCTTTTAAATTAAGCATAGTGCTTAGGTTAAAATATCTTAGTCACACCTGGTTTCAAAAATAAAATCAGATTTATCATATGTGTGTACAGAAAGTCCACACATACGCTAGCAAAACCTTGGCTGGACCTCAGCTCAACTATGCTACCACTGAAAAAGAGTTGTTGGCTGTTGTCTTTGCTATAGACAAGTTTAGATCTTACTTAGTGAGGGCAGAGGTAATTATTTATACAGATCATGCTGCTCTCAAATACCTCCTCACTAAGAAAGATGCTAAGCCTCAGCTAATTCGATGGATTCTTCTACTCCAAGAGTTTGACATAGAAATTAGAGATAAGAAAGGAGTAGAGAACTCGGTAGCTGACCATTTGTCTAAGCTTCAATACAAGTAAACACATGAGTTACCCATCAATGATTACCTAAGGGATGAGACCCTGCTCAAGATAACATACTCTGATCCATGGTATGCAAACATCATGAATGTTATAGTGACAGGCTATGTCCCGCCTAGTGAGAACAAAGAAAAGTTGATCCATGAGAGTCGTTTTCACCTTTGGGATGAGCCATACCTATACCGAGTTTGCAGTGATGAATTGTTGAGAAGGTGTCCCTATGGTTGAGGCTACTAAGATTATGGAGAGATGTCATGCCTCACCATATGGAGGACACTATGGAACATTCCGGACACATGCCAAGATTTGGCAAAGTGGTTTTTTGGCCAACGATGTATGAAGATACAATGGAGTTTGTCAGGAGATGCCACTGATGTCAAAAACAAGGGAACATTAACTCATGAGCTGCGATGCCTCTCATGAATAATCTCCAAGTAGAACTATTTGATGTGTGGGGGATTGATTTCATGGGGCCTTTCCCTAAGTCCGGGAACTGTGAATAAATTATGGTGGCCGTAGACTATGTATCTAAATGGGTAGAAGCACTGCCATGTCAAACTGCCGATTCAAAACATGCCAAGAGAATGTTCCATGAAGTCATATTTCCTCGCTTTGGTACGCCCCGGATGGTCATAAGCGATGGAGGATCCCATTTCATAGATAAAGTCTTTCGAAAGTACCTAACGGAACATGGAGTTCGTCATAACATCGCAACGCCATACCATCCCCAAACTAATGGTCAGGCAGAAACATCTCTCACAACTAAAAAGACTAAAGAGTGGACATCGTTTTGGTGCGACATTCTAATGTAGGACCATGGTTCTGCCTCATGCGAACCAGCGTCCGTCGCTCTTACCGTGTCCCTTGCGACATGATTAAAAGGAAGGAAATCTTATCCTACAACTAAAAAGAATAAAACTAAGATAAACTTTTTGGTGCGATATTTGTTTTGGGAGCATCGCTCTGCCCCGACCCTGCGATCCCCGCCTCACGATCGCTCCCCCGATATTTCCTTTCCCTTCGGATACCACTTTTCACGGTCCCAATAGAAAACTTCTTGATAAAATGCCATCCGGCAAAAAACAACAATCAATTGGATCAGCCACAGGCCCTCAATCACAGGGATTTAATGGACAGTATTGCGTTGCATGCAAGGAAAGCCGAGGCCAACAAGGGAAGCTCACAGCCTTATTCCTTTGTTTACGCAACAGATGAATCACAAACGCAATCACAAACGTCGTCGGAAAAACAGCCGGCGCCATTCTCCTCGCTGCACGGAGGCGACCGTCGCACCACACAGACACAGAGTCATTCAACGGAGGCCTCCTGGGGGCTGTGATGGACAGGGTGGGAGGCGGTGTGGCAGCAGAAGGTCGTCGAGGCGTGTTACCACCGTCCACGACCACCATCCTTCCCTCAGCGCCAGGAAACAGCCACGTAATCATCGTCGTGTCGAGGAGTCGTGGCGGCCTATCCATGACCCCGTGCAACATTGCCGGTCCACGCCGCCTGTCATCATCACCGTGGGCGTGAAGCCTTTTGCGATCGCCGTCCACAACCACGACCAGTACCGTCCCGCTCCCAGCCCGTCGCGACATCGCCCAGGACACGCCCCGCGGTGTGGAGGCTTCGTTTCCATGCTCCACGACGAACCACGTCCGGCGTCGAGTCTTCCCTTCCGTGCTCCTCGACTGTCACGCAATCTCACCCTGACGCACAAGATCGTCAGGATCCAGGTATGGCTGTTTCTGTTGCCGTGTGTTGCATTGTTGTGCCAAGTCAATTTGTCATGACCCCATTGCCGTGCAGCATCTGCATAGGCATGTTGGCATTGTTCATCAGTTAGTAAAGGGGCAGACCCAGTGCCAGAGGCTCCCACATGAGTGGGGTCTGGGAAAGGGAAAAAATTGTTCATCAGTTAGTACTTCAAAAAATTTCTTTTGTACCACATCGATGAGGCCTTGAGAACATACAGAGACAGAGAGCCTCATCGCCCTGAATTATCTTTACCCTAAAAGGTCTAAAAGCAGCAGACAGAAGGACGAGGAAGGCCTGAACAGCAGCACCAATCGACATGGTGGGCCTTATGTTAGTGAACTGAGCATTTTGTCAAGTGAGCATGTTTCTGATTTATTTCTTCCTGTTTCTCACCTAAAGCTTAGTTATTTTTATTAACTTCTGATAAATACAGGAATCAAAAGTGGAAATTACTGAAGATAGGTAAATCCAAAACCATAATTTTTATTGTATGTGAAATCATTATGGATGTTATTTTTATTAACTGCAGATAGATACTCAGGAATCAAAAGTGGAAATTACTCAAGACAGGTAAATCCAAAACCATGATTTTTATTGTATGTGAAATCATTATGGATGTTATTTTTATTAACTGTAGATAGATACTCAGGAATCAAAAGTGGAAATTACTGCAGACAGGTAAACCCTAATAAACTATGATTTTTATTGTATGGGAAATCACTATGGATGAACTAAGAAAAAAAGGATTCTATGCATATACCAGTTCATTATCACTATTGAAAATTAGCTAGACTTAATGCATTGCTTCTGGGCTGTTAACTATAAGGGGGATTAATGTTTCATCATCTGTTCGAGTATCATATTTAAGTTTCATTATAATCCGCGTGGTTCAAAACCTTAACATAACCTGGTGAAACAATTTGCACTTACTTTAGAATCACATTGCAGTTATCTACAAATACCAGCAGACTCTTCATATTCAATTGCCCATTTTGTAAAAGATACACCTACAACGTTGAACAATGAGGAAATTTTTTTTAGTCACCATGTTCATGGTATACAACTTTAGTGTTAACAATACATACCAGCTTACTGCAGCCCTTCTGATAAACCTCCACAGTCAGCAAAAATATCAACAGTCTCACAGATCAGCTTTCCTTTTTTTTTCTTTTCCAAAGCACTTGTTGTCTTTAGCAACTGCTCCAGACACGGAACACACATTAAGGAACTATCAAAATTATTAGTCAATGAATCAGAACAACAACTTTAGTACAGTAACTTTAGTACAGTACAACTAACCTGCTTGAGAGCTCCACTGGCAGCATGGTCATATATAAGTTCACAAAAAAAATACATGTTCAAACATCACTGGAAGGTCTGAACTTGCAAGATCATGCTGGATTGAGTTTTTTAATCCAGCCCATTCAGGATGGTGACAATACTTGGAAAACTGCATAGGGCTTTAGGCTCACATCTTGGCCAGCCTTGACTGTTGCTAATCACCCTTGCTATCAACCTTCTCCGAGCCCTTTTCTTGTTTGCTTGCTGCCATAGCACAACATCGAGGGATCCTCATGTAAAAAAAAAGAATTGTAGCTACCACAAAACTTTCTGTGTGCACAATAACTCTTGTTAGTGGAGATATCTTCAGTATGTGTGCAATGTGCAACTCATGGGAATAAGAATGTTTGCCTCTGCTTTTTAGATGCACAAGATCTTGTATTGTATAAACAAATGATTATCTCCTGCATGATGTTTTTCTCTCAATTTTCTCTTACAAACTGCTATCCGGTAGCTTCACCTTTGGGGATAGGAACACACTCTTAACTTCAAGATCAGTAGCAAAAGAATCACATCTACCAAGGTAGTGTTTAGGTGGCGAAAATTTTTGCAAAATGCCACTGTAGCACTGTTCGTTGTTATTTGACAATTAGTGTCCAATCATGGACTAATTAGGCTTAAAAGATTCGTCTCGTGAATTTCATCTAAACTGTGTAATTAGTTTTATTTTTTATCTATATTTAATGCTTCATACATGTGTCTAAAGATTCGATGTGATGGGGAATCTTGAAAAATTTTGCAAAATTTTCTGGAACTAAACTGGACCCAACTCTTTTTCACTGCTCCACTATTTGCTTCGATGTATATAACATCACCTACTGCCACCTATATCCATATGCAGACAATGTGAGTAACCTAAAGCAATAAATGCAGATAGCAGAATAGGTACAGTAACCCAGAAAGCAAATATAGTGCATGAACTCTTAGCGCGTGTTTAGTTTCAGGAAGTTGGAATTTGGGGTTACCGTAGCACTTTCGTTTTTATTTGGCACTTAGTGTTCAATCATGGACTAATTAGGCTCAAAACGTTCGTCTCACAATTTCCCACCAAACAGTGCAATTAGTTTTTTTTCGTCTACATTTAATGCTCCATGCACGGGCTGCAAACATTCGATGTGATAGGTACTGTAGCACTTTTTGGGAATTTGGGGTGGAACTAAACCAGGCGTTATTCTGTAGACATTTACTTGAATGAGAAATCGCATTCTTATTATGTAGACATTGATTTGACTGAGAAATCGCATTGAATGAGAAATCGCGTTCTTATTATGTAGACATTGACTTGACTAAGAAATCGCACTTATTATGTGATATGTAGACATTGACTTGAATGAGAAATTGGGCTGTTTCAGCTATGGCCCTGATCAAAATCCCTCAACTTATTTATTTTAGTTCACTAATCAGTAAACCGTTCGTAATAAATTGGGACCAAAGCGAACACATTTCTCAATCCAAACATCCGAACCAAAATCATAAATAAATTTAAGGCAAACACAAGGTCACAGAACTGTACCACTGTTGTGTTGTGGCGAGGGAGTAGTTTCCACCCGTGGGTACCATCGTGCCCGCGCACTCTTGCCTGCTCGTCGACGGGGACCCTCGTCGTGCTTTCGCCGGATCTGGCTCGGCTCGGTCGTGGACGGCTGGCCGCCGCCGGAGCCGACTAGGAGAAGCAGAGGAGGTGGCTCAGATCGAGTCCGCACGAGACGCCATATTCCAACACCCAACGGCAGCACGCACTCGCTGCCCCCTGCCCTCCACGCCAGCCGCGCTGCTTGCACGAGAGAGACAATCTGAAGGAAGAGTGAAGGGAGAGCCACTGCTCGCTCCATCCTCCCACACTGTGACAGTCAGAGAGGGCCAGCGTGACGAGGAAGCGGGGAGGTGGGAGCGAGAGAGCCAGGAGGCGGAGAATCTGAGGAAGGGGATTGGATTACGGACAGGAGAGAGCCAAGGGAGAGTTGTTAGGCGGATAAGGATGGGGCCGAGTCCGTGGAGTCTTTTATGTTTGTCTTATTACTTTTCACCTTTTTTCTTTTATTATTATTATATACACATGTATATTATATGTTACAGTGCACTTGTATAAATAAGTAGTGAAGTATATATATATATCAGTGCCTGGACTGATGATATAAATGGTGGTATGCAGTCGAAGTGAGATTACCCCACATGGTGTTTTTACCATTGAAAACCTTGGACACCTGCCAATAGCAATACTGATGAATTGTTGAATTTACCATGGCAAATTTGTTACATCTGTTCATCGATACAAATTGTTGCTTTTCTTTGTCATGGGTAGGGCTTTTTTTTAGCAATTGTCATGGGTAGGGCTGTGCAGTGCAAATATGATGCAAGTAAGCTTCATCGATGTTTTTCAAAATCAACATCTCGTGACAAATGTATTCAGAAAATTGCTCAGATACTGTACATACGATTATGTTAATTTTCACTTTATCTGTCAAATATTTTGAAAAAGGAGAATTTGTGAACTATCAATTGAATATACAAGAACAAGAGTGAGCCGGCAGACAATTCAGTTACATTTTTCACATGATGGATGTTCTGTGTTACAAAAGCTCCTGAAATACAGCATTGTATCCCATCTCTCGCCACCCACAAATCTGGAATCTCACACATGCACAAAAAATAATTGACTTCTTCTGTTCTACCTCACCAAGATTAAAAAAAAATTAATACGAACTTCCCATGAACTTTTCAGCTATTTCACAGAAATCGTACTATCCCGTAGAAATACTATGGAGTCCCCACGTTCCAAATGGGGCCTGTGTGATAAGAACTGGGTATGGGTATGGGATAAAATGAGCTCATATCCCACCAATCCATACCCAATGGGAGGGGTGGGTTATGGCCGGAAATAATCGACGGAGAGCCGTACCTGACTGTCGTTGCCATCGATGGGGAGGAGGGCGTCGAGAACGGGCTCGCCAGTGCCGCCGTCCTCACCGGAGCTGTAGCCGCCCACAGCGCAGGAGCCCCAGCCACCCTTGCCGTCGGCGCTGCGGGAGCCCTAGCCGCCCTCGCTGGCTCGCCGCCGGCAGACGCCATGGTTCTTTTCTCATTTCTTTACTTATGGTGCAGGAGATATTCCTAACAATGTATATGTGCTCCCTGTTGCTGCGTAAGTGCACTATGAAGATGGATTCCGTGGCTCCAATAGTGTTGAAATTATTAATGATTCGGAGCCATATGAGATGGCAAGGGCTCTTGATTCTGATGATGATCGCCCGATTGGAGAGCTGACAGAGAGTGATGTTGAGATGATGAGGCGTATCTTTCGCGACCGCCGTGATCTAAGAGTTCATGAGTTCAGCGATCTTACTCTTTTCGATCAGGCGTGTGCAGAAGGACGTGATGATGAGCTCCTAGAAGCTCATGAGGCCGGCCCTAACATGGTAATTGAGGAAGGCAGGGTATTCAAGGACCTCCCTGCATTGAAGAGGTGGTCGTAGGCGTTTGCAATGATACGAAAGAGACCTTATAAGGTCTTGCATTCATATGCGGAGCACCGTTACACTGTTGTGTGTGAGAAGGAACGCTGTCCATGGAGGGTTTGTGCAAGGAAGCAAAATGTCACCGAAAAATAGAAGATCACAAAAGTTATGGGGCCACACAATTATGCTGACCATGTGCTGACACTGAAGTATCGACGGTTGACATCTACCCTCATCGCCAAGCGATTGATGAGAATATTGTAGGGAGAACCTAACATGAAAGTTAGGACAATTATCAGAACCATTGAGGAGTTGTATGGAGGTTATGTAATAACTTATGGTAAAGTTTAGAGGGCTAAGCAGCGAGCGTGGAAGATGATATATGAGGACTGGGAGGATGGGTATGAGCAGCTGCCAGTACTTTTTAATGCAATCAAAGCGGTGAATCCAGGCATGCATTATGAGTACATCCCAAAACCAAATGCATGAAAGGATGGTAGGCAGATATTCTTCCGTGCTTTCTAGTGCTTCCCTCAGTGTGTCGAGGCCTTTAGGCACTGTCGTCCTGTCTTTTTCATTGATGGTACGTTCTTGATTGGCAAATACCGGGGCACACTTCTTATAGCCATATCCTGTGACGCGAATAATAAGTTGGTTCCTTTGGCATTTGCTTTGGTTGAGAAGGAGAACAATGATAGTTGGGGATGGTTCTTGAGGCTAGTCCGGATACATGTTGTTAGCCCTGTCAAGGAGATTGGCATCATATCTGATAGGCACTAGGGCATACTTAATGCCATGCAAGAGCAGGTAGAGGGGTATGCACCTTTGCACCATCGTTGGTGTACTCGGCACCTTGCCGAGAATATACTCTGAAAGGATGGTGTGAAGGATAACTTTGATCTATTCGAGGAGGCTGCTCAATAGCTTGAGGACAAGTACTTTTAGAAAAAGTTGGAGCAGGTCAGAACTATATCAAATGCAGAAGGTAGACAATGGCTCACAGGTTTGATGAGGGATTTGGACAAATGGACAAGAGCTCACGACGCCGATGGATGGAGGTACGAGTTTTAGTGCAGCAACATGGCAGAGTCATTCAATAAGTTGCTATTGGGGATACATGGTATGCTCATGAATGCAATCATTCAATTCACATTCTACAAGCTTGTTGCGTAGTTCAACGATAGACATGCCCATGCATTGAAGTTGCGGAGTGATAAAGAGATATAGGCTCCGAAACCAAAGGCACATCTAGAGAAGGCAAATGAAAGGGCTGGCACACATGAGGTTATATGTTTTAACCATGCCACAGGGACTTATCAGGTCGAGCATAGGGATGGTACAACGTTCGACGGTGAGGTTCGAGAGTCGAGGATACATGTGGTAATCCTCGAACATTTCACATGCACTTGTGGTAAACCAAGGCAGTACCACTTTCTATGTTCTCATTTGGTGGCAGCAGCTAGGCATCGCAACTATAATATCAAGAGCAGGATACCTCACGAGTTCAGTATTGACACGCTTGTGCACACATGGAGTCCTCGCTTCGTGCCTTTCCGGGACCTTGGAGAGTGGCCGCCATGTGATGGGCCAAAGTACATTATGGATCCAGCTTACCATTGGAACAAGCATGGATCAAGGAAGAGGACGAGGCACATGATGGTTATGGATCAGATACCCAGAAGAACCAGGCGTGGGAGAGAAACCCCATTTCTTACTGATCTAGAGCAGTACGAGTGCGGCAAGTGCGGTAGACTGGGCCACAATTCACGCACTTGCCATTGGCAAATTAGTGAGGTGGGACTATTGGTTGTTTTTATTATTTCTTTTTGGTCATATTCATTGAATTAATTATGCATGCCTCAAATTTTTAAGTTTATGTTTCATTGTATATTGAATTTCTAATTCATTGACTTCTTTTTGTAGGATGGCGTAATTCCACCTGCTCGACCCGGCGTATGACGCGACGCACCGAGGATGTCTCATAGCGAAGAGGCAGGTAATAATCTATACATCTTGTTCAAATTTTTGTGAGCGTACATGTGTTCGTGAACTAACGGCCCCCACTCATGTTTTATTCCATGCAGGACCTTCCGCTCCTTCGTTCTAGAACCCACAATGGGTTCTTAGACATGCAGTACGATGACAGGTATACTCCGTTCCTGCAAAGAGCTGGCCTAGATGTCATCTCTTTTTAGGTACATCGGGGGTTGCCCAAGTTCAACTCAGCGGCCATAACTGCCTTGGTTGACAGGTAATATCTTCAATCCTTGCCTTCATTCATGACCATTTGTTCATGCGCTTCACTTTTCAACATGTAATCTTGATTTGTCTAAATTGTAGGTGGCTGCCGGAGACTCACAGCTTTCACATGCCTTTCGGAGAGATGACAGTCACGCTTTAGGATTGTCAGAAGATGGTAGGTGTGAGGATTCACGGCAACACGGTAACTGGCCAGTGCGGGTCAGAAGGTTGGAGAGCACGAGTTGAGAACTTCCTTGGGCGTGAGGTTCCCGAGCAAGGGGCTCGCACTTCTGGAGTTCTAATCTCCTGGATCCAGCAAGAGTTCGCATAGTGCCCCGAGGAGGCCGATGCAGAGACAGTTGGGTACTACTGCAGGGCGTGGATCCTACACCTGTTTGCCTGTGTTCTCTTCCCCAATGCCACTGGATGTCAGGATGTCCTTATGCTAGTTGATCCATCTAGAAGAAGGTTCAAGCTACCCTATTGATCTTTTCTTAAGGGGGGTAGCCAAATGAAGAATTTGCAAGATGAAGTGTCCTATGTTCGAGTTTGCGCAGCGGAAGCGTGGTGGTACCCAAAGATGTGAGGGAAACTCAGAGTCTCAATGAGGTTTGATTAAAGGTTCAAGGGAGGTTTAACCAAGATCATTAGGATATTGATAATGATACTGGAAGAAGTTTTAAGTTAGTTTGGATCGAGAAACTTCAGGTAAGTATTTGAAGGAATTCAAGAAAAGGTTGAAGTAAAACCTATGTATTAGCTTGCCAAATCAGGACAAGAGCTTTATGTCCACTAGGATGCACTTTATCAAGGTGTGGGATGTGTCCTTATGCAAGAAGAAAAATATAGTACCTTGTTCATTAAGTCAACTAAGGAAGCGTGGGTTGAATTACCTAACGTGTTATCTGGAGTTTTCCACTATGGAGTACTGTCTTTTGGAAGAAAAGTGACATATAGGAGGGTCACAGGAATCTACAGGACATCTTCGCTAAGTTGGTCTTGAACTTGTGATATCCTCGTTGGAATGAAATAGATTAGGACTTGGAAAAGTGCTATTACTTGGAGAAGTAAAAGTCGCAGCCGATGCCCTTAGCAATGGAGAATAATGCTAAGAAGGTTCGGGTGACACCAAGGATTAAGAATCGTATTCCAAATTTGAGCAACTTGACCAGAATTATTAATGTTTTGAAGGTTAGTAGTAGAAATTCCTTCTGACTAAGAGATTCGTCAGGCTCTGTTGGAAGATAAGTATTTTAAGGAAGAAAATTCGTATTATAGGAAAGGTGCCTAGTGATTGGAGATACCAGAGTATTGTTTGGGGCATTTGTCAAAAAATCTTGGAATTAGTTACATGTATGCAAAGTAAGACGGAATTCTTATCAAGACGATGGAACTACACGATGAAGTAAAGAACAATCTAGAGACGAACTATCCCTATCTCCTAGTCGACGTTTTCCGAATCTCGAGGACGAGATTCATCTTAAGGGGGGTAGAATTGTAACACCCTAATTTTTGCAACTTTGGAAATAGAGTTAAAAAGATTTAATTTGGAATTTTTGTGTGCATGAAAACATAGGAAAATAAAATTTTTTTCATTAATTTAAAATTTATCATAAGGTAGAAACATGTTTGTTGCATTCATGCCGGTCGCACCTCGTGTTTCTATGTGCAAAATGTGTGTTTTTATACGTTTAGGAGACGAATATCTATCTCTAGGAATTTTCTAGCTTCTTCCTGGAATTTAATTCCTACCTCCTTCACCTTAATATTTATGTTCCAAGTTTTCAACAATATTTTTATGAGCTCCTAATACTTTATTTGGGTTCATTATGTTCCAAAGTGTCTCCGGGAATTTTTCTCAAATTTTCGGAGGTCTCGGAGTATTTTTCGTGGCTTAAATATCAATTCTGGACATTTCTAGAATTATTTTATCTATAAAATTAATTAATTCCGAAAATAATAAATCTCTCATTTATCCCAATGCTCAAAGCCCATGTGCAATAATCCTAATAAATCCTAAAGGCCCATGCATTTATTTACTAATGGGCTTTAATGATTATTTAGACCCATTAGTGCAGGTGGATGGTGCAACGTCAATTAATACAATATCGCTGGTTGACGTTGATGTGGGGAGTTTTTTTCCTATATATATCGACCAACCCCTTGAGCAAAGCACACCAAAACTACCATATGGGAAGCCCCTAGTTTGGGAAATCCCTCGTGTAGTAAATTATATTTTTCTTCTCTTTCTCTCGCCGTTGCCGTCGCCGTTGCCGCCACGGTCGCCGTTGCCGCTGCGCTGCCTAGCCCGGTCATCCTCGCTACTTCTCGGCCATCGGTAAGTGCCCCACGCAACACTCTTGTTCCATCCATCTTCTACGTTTCTCCGAGCCCTGCCCAGTGCCGGCCCTAAGGGGTGGGCAGGAGGTGCGACGGCCGAGGGCCCTCGCAAGATGGGGGTCCAAGCCCAAGTATAAAATACTCCATACCCTCTAGCAATAGTCCATTAGAATTTAAGATTAATGAGAAGATGCAGCGGCCCATCAGCAAAAGGAGTCATCAGCCTCTTTCTTTCCTGGAGGCAAGGAGTCGAGCCGCCAACACCCGCACAGGCGCACATAGCGATCGCGAGTCGCGACTTCCGGACTTCTGGTGAGACGGGAGACTGCGAGAGACACAGCGCCGATCACCAGTTCACCACGCGATCACCAGCGCAGATCACCGAGACACCGATGCTCGAGTTCCAGTCTTCCAGAAGCCAGACGACGGCGTTCCAGACGACGGCGATGACCAGGCAGCTGAAGCAGGGCTCGATGAAGACGACGACATCTGATCTTGGTTATTGCCTTCTGCCCTTTTTGTGATTTGTGAATCTTGGTTCTGAATAAGTTCATATCCAAATTGTCTAGGCCTTAGGGTTTTTTTTCTTGTTCAATTTTTGTCTAGTACTTTGTACTCGTATAGTTATGTTTTTCTTGTAATTTAGGTCATGTGTTAGAATTTTAGAATGTTACCTAAGAAACATTTGTCGAGAGAAGCCATCGCGACAAGTTCGTCAGAGGGCCCTCAAAATTCTAGGACCGGCACTGGCCCTGCCCCTGACCAAGCCGCGCTGTCCTGCTCCATTGTTGCCGTGTAGTCGTGACCTGCAGGAAGCCAGGCAACGCCTGAGCAAACCAATCAACGCCACCACCGGAGAATTGGTGCATCCACGTTCCAGCACTCGATGTCGCTGCAAATTTTAAGGCGCCCCGATCCATGCCGAGTTCATCGTCGCCGTGTTTTGTAACCATGGAGATTCTATCCACGTACGTGATTTCCATGCTGAATATCTGTCAACGCTAATCTGTCGATCTCCATCCTCACGACTGCCATTGCCCTAGTGATGCAGCATCTTCGATCCGTTGCCACTGGAACATGTCCACGTGAGGGACATGCTTGCCGCTGCCTT
Source organism: Miscanthus floridulus (assembly GCF_019320115.1). Lineage (NCBI taxonomy): Eukaryota > Viridiplantae > Streptophyta > Magnoliopsida > Poales > Poaceae > Miscanthus > Miscanthus floridulus. The sequence continues at coordinate 87,116,677 of NC_089590.1, forward strand.
CTTTTGGTCTGGCCGAGAGCGCCACCACGTCGGTCATCATCGCGTGAAGCATTGGCCACTGATCACCATCTGCATGACTGCCATCGCCGATCTGTCGTTGGAGGAGCCCACTTGTGAAACCCGATCTCGCCGTTCTCAGCTTCAACGCAACATCGTCGTTTCTCGTCTGACGTCGATGCTCAGTGAGAACAATCGGCCATGGAGGAGTAAGGCATGCTGGCCGCTGGTCATCCTCGACGTAGAGGCATATCTTTCCTTATTCATGCATAAAGAGTCATTTACAGCAACCTGTCTTCATCAATCGTGAGGTCAGTGCGAAGCACCCTGATGCTTAGAGGGCCAGGTCTCTTTAATTCCTTTGCTATATTGCTTTATCGGCTAAATATAATACTCTGCTGATGTCACCCCTTCATCATACGTGTGCAATATTATGGCTTTCTTTTTGGACAGCTAGAATTTCCTTTGCCGGTATATTCATCACGTGCACAGGACCTTGTTTCACCTTGCATGTAATTAGCAAACCTCCTGAGTAGACAATACCGTTTCAGCTTTTGCATCTTAAATATTTCCACTGTTTTATCATCCTAACTCCAATTAGGGTCGTTCAAGTTGCGTTAGTTTTGTATTGTCGTGCGTGTTGCATGTCACATGTTTTCCATATATAGCTAAATATTAAATTGATTAGTATATATGCACACTAGTTTTGAATTAAAAGCAATATAGGTGCTTAACTTTGATAATTTATACCTAAAAGTTAATATGATTCATTGTTAACTTAAAAGTGTTTCTACAATATAATTTGATTAGCTGAACACGATGCATATGTGATAAGTACAAGTACATGTCCTCACATGCTTATTTCCTTTGCGAAGATAAAAGTTTAATTTGCTTAATAAATTATGTGATAACATTTATAAATAAAACATGATTATCTTTAACTCGACTTTTAAAACTAAATATGTTAAGATTAATCTGAATTAATGTTACTCAGATAGTTTTTCTTAGCTAACATAAAACAAGCTCGTAGTTGTTTCTTTTATAATATAAATCTATCGGAAGTTGTATCTTTTTAACCATAGCTCCGATTAGCGTGCCTCTCGCGACTGTGTTCGTAGCGATGCGTAGAATCGTGTTTCAAACTCTTTGACTTATTTTCCTATGATTGGTGTACTGTTCTAATTTAGATCTATTGTTTGCTTCGTGTATGATTATATGGATGCTAGTGTGGTGATATATGGTTCAGTCAATCGGTGAGGTTTATGTGGTGATTAAGAAGCTGTTCTTTGAAGACTAGAAGCTAAAAATTGGAAGCAGAAGATTGAAAGTTGAATACTAAAGGCTTTTGAGCATATTGCTTTGGGGGAAAAGCAAGTTAAGGCAAGTATAGCATGTGACCATCCTTGTTGCCTATTCACTGTTAATCATTTAATTCATACTGCATGTGTCTACCTTGACTACCACTAAGGATATCCTAGTCTTTTGTACTTGTGCCTTGTTACCTATGGGGTTTTGCATTGGGTAGTATAATGCTAGTGCTCAATTAAAGACCGTGATCTTGTAACTTGACTAATGGAATATGCAATAAACATTAAAAGATACTTTCTAGCAACATGGAACAAGGGGCTAGAGCATTGGGCTATTTTATGGTGCTCTAGATTCCTCTCCCTAAGGACTTATCTGTAAGTGATCATCCGGGACTTACAGTACAACTGTGAGGGCTACATGGCTCTGGCTTTAGCTCAGTATGAGGACATTTTCTAGCTTGTTAGTGGTTACCTTTATTGGCGTAAGAATGGCTTGCCGAATCGGGTATAGCGCGGCCTCTGTCCCCATGTGTATAGGCTGCGTGTCAATGTGTCATCGGGAAGAGGGGCTCTACATCTGTTTGCCGAGTAAATCTAATGGCCCTAACTTGTTAGACGAACCTTTGAAAGGCTTTATAGTGAACCCTGCCGACCTTCCTTGGTAGTGGGTCAAGAGGCTGATCACCTCGGGCGAAAGGGTAAATCACGACTCATAGTGAAAGTATACAACCTCTACAGAGTGTAAAACTGGTATATCAGCCGTACTCACGGTCATGAGCGGCCTTAGAACATTTATGGAATAGATGATGAACACAGATGATACTGATGATGAAGATGCTCACTAATGGTTAATTGTTTATGCTATTCATTATTCATGTTTACCTGATCATGTGTTTATGGGCTTATGATAACTTTGTTGCCACCCAGTTGCTAAAAAATGACTCATTAAAAGCTAATCGCAGTTAAACCAGTGTCAGCCTTTTGAGCCTCATGAACCCTATGTTATATTTGTTGAGTACGACATGTACTTACGCTTGCTTTACTTTTCAAATATTTGGATGAAAATCCTGGATGGGTACCAGATTGCTAGAGTTTGGAGGAATTAGGCTTGTGATCAACCAGTCAGTTATCCCTGTGGAACTGGAGTCTTCGCCTGAAGATCGGAGTTGTCTTTTTGCTGTCTATACTCTGAGGTTAAACTCTTTATACTAATACGCTATGTATTTAAGTATTGTCTTTGATATTACCTTTATTTGTAGCTATATATGAGATTTGACTTCCTGGGCTCACATATGGTGTGTATCTGGTTTTGTTCTTAAAACCGGGTGCGACACTTTGCGAGGCGTGTCGTCGGATGACGTCCTCAGTGTCACTTGGTGGATGTGTGTACCTGCTCTAGTTGTGGATGTGGGCTCGTCTACCAATTGGCCGTCCCAAGGTTCTAGCTCGTCGTGACTGGTTCCCAAGTCAGCCTCCAAGTTGGCAGCTGACTTGGGCGTACTTTTGGGACTAGGTTAAGGTTCCGCACGCGCGCCAAGAGCGGGCATACAAAGAGTTCACAAATGAGCTAGACATGCTCACGACGTCAAGTGTAAGTAAATTTAATTTCCCATGCTGGTTTCAAATGGTTCAGTATAGCTTCAGACATCTTTTGTGGACATGTTGCAGGTGTCTTGGGAGTCGTACGATGGAGAGGAGGCACTTCCTTTTCAATTGAGCAACATTTGTTGGAGTGATGAGGACTTCTACAGGATGACGTGCCCTCTGATCTGTTTCTATGCTGTCGAGTTTCACCTGCCACATAGAGTTGCACGCCAATTTGGAGTGGGACAGCTTTGGCCAACGGCTCTGTTCTCGACTAGCATCGACTTACACAAGTAAGTGTTTTCATATTTCAATTGTCTCGAGATGGTCCATTTCCATTAATTCTTATATAGCTTAGGCGCCGTTGTTGTTTAGCATCAATTTCATCTCTAAGAAACTAACATCGTACGTGGCGTGCAGGTTGGATCGCAAGAAGAATAGGAAGATTTTTGATTGGGAGAAGCACCACTAGCACTACATTGACGAATGGGTGCTCTGGCATGACAACATCGATGACAACAACTTGCTACACACGGACCATGAGTATAGGAGGTACCAAGCTTGGTACCAAGGTGCGACACGTTGCAGGCTGAGGCCTCAATGGACACAAGATGACTACACTGATATTGAGTCCTCCGACGATGAAGACACAGCGTACGACCAATCTACTCGTGAAGGAAGGCAGGTGGAGGCAGGACCAATCTTGGACAGAGTGGTAAGTCCATTACCTTATTTTTCTATGTTAAGTTTCATACCAATAATTATCTATTTATGTTTGGTTGTGGAGGAGGCAACACACAACCACATTCTTACTGGGAACTTTGTTGCAGGGCAATACCCTCAAATGCTCTGTTGAAGACATTGAGCGCTTTCGTCCGAGAGTCAGGGACGATGAGACGCGTACCTTCCTAGACGTAAGATTAAAAATATTCTTTCAAATATATTATTAATATGTTAAATTCTTTCAGTTAACATAATTTTGTACAACAGAGACTGTCACGTCGACTACGCCGTGCGGCTGGTCATTGTGGATTGCAGGACAGGCATGATGCAAGACGTGCATGTTCCTTCCACAGGCAGACGAGGACCAGGTTCGTCTAGCCAAGCACCTACAGGGTCCATAGGCCTTGCGTACAACGACGACGATGAGGACGACGACAACGACGTGGAACAGAGGCACGAGGAGCTTGGCCCATCTCAGCTCCAGGATGCTCCCTCCACTCAGCGTACATAGCCTTCAGGCACTAGGCGACGCCGTCCACCTGACCCTTACACTCTAGGCACCGATGCTCTTGGTCACAAGGGTAAGGGTAAGAGTAGGAGGCAGTGACTGTTCCTTGCACATGTTATTATATAATATTATGGACTTTGTGGACTTTCATTATGAACTTTTGAGGACTCTATGGACTATAATTATGGACTGTGTGGACTATGAAACTACTCATGTATATGGTTTCAGATGAATGTGGCATATATTTCTATGTTTGAACATGTTGTATTGAGGTTAAATATTCATCTCATAATTGTGTATGGATTGAATCCCAAAAGAGGGAAAATTATGTCGAAATTTTCTACCTCGAGTTCATATTACTCAGCGACATCAGTTTTTTCGGTTAATTAAGTAATCAATTTGTCATGTCACCGTCGAATATCCGCATCATCTCCCACTAAGCAACTCTTTAAATTGTTTTTCCAATACATAGAGATGAACGGGTGGCAAAAATACTTCATTCATTCAATTACACCATGGTACATGGTACATGAACTAACATTGCAAAACTAGCAATGGCAAACTAAACATAACATGTCTTAGGGAATTGAAAGAGTACGGAACATCGACATTGAAAAAGACTAACATAGGTTACTACTAATAATGTTCCCACATAGCAAACTAAGTTGTGCCCTCTCCACAATAGCCTCCCATTGTTGGTGGCGGTGGCGGTGGTGGAGGCGGAGGAGGGCCCTTCTTCTTGTGATAAGGGCACTGGCAGTATAGATCAGTGCATAGTGGCTCCTCGACACCATCGCTCTTATCATCATCATCCTCGTCCTTGGTAACGCTTCCAACCTCTCTTTCTAGGTCAAAAACATGTAGGTACAAGATGTATTGTCGATGGGGATAAATAGGTGGAGGATCGACCCATCTAGTGTAGCCACAGTTCTCTTCACAGCTTGAATCCTGAAATAAGATCAGTCTCTCCAATAAGTACTAATACACATCATAAACATATTTGCAACAAGAGATAGTTCATAACAAATACCCATCCTCGCGGGCATCTGAAGAAACGACGACCGCCACCTTCAGCGTTGTTGCACATCTGCACTAAGCAATCCTGACCGTGGCAGCGTTTTGGCCAGTCTTCTTTCCGGTTATCATATCCTCTAAGAGGTGCCTCGTTGATGAAATCACTCTTGCTCTCCAAAGGAAACTCATCTAATGGCTCATCAAAGAAGTCTGGACCAAGAGAACCATCCCACAGAATGGGAGGTCCCTTGCTCCCCCCCTTTCCTCTCCCTTTGCCTACACACTTTCTGCTAGAGGAGCCTCCACCAGACATTGTAACTCTAAAGAAACCAAAACACTTGTTTTGAAGGTATGGAGCAAAAGAAGGAGCACTACGCATATATAGCCGAAGCCAGGTTCACCAATAATGGTACCAAGCAAAACATCTGTAAAATATAAGTACTTAAGTCTGCAAAGTGCATTTATTGAATCTAAAAAAGCCACTGAAAAACCTAGATGCTAGAACTGAAAAGCCTACAACTATGTTCAGTCATTTCATCTGAAAAGGCTTGAACTATTTCAAATTAAATTCATCTGAAAAGGCTAGTACAATTGGAAATTAATGCCACTGAAAAAGGTTAGTTCTGTTGCAAATTAATGCCACTGAAAAGGCTAGTAGTGTTGGAATTTAATGGCACTGAAAAGGCTACAATGATTAAGACAGTGCAAATTTAAGTACACGACAACAAACTAAGAAGTTCAGTATAAGGGTACAGTCCATCAGTACTTCAAATACAATACAAGACAACACAATGAAAACTCTACTACTGGACAACATTGTTCAGTAATAAACCATACAACTACGAAATCTAAGAACTATTGAGTGCAACGAGGCCATTTTCCCTTCCTCATGGCATCGGGATTCTCCTCCATCGCTGCTTTAGCTCGGCGTGCACGCTCAAGCTTCTTCTCCCTATCCTCCCTAAACGCAGCAACACGCCTTATTTCCTCCTCTTCCTTGTGCTCCTTTTCTGCAGCCGCCTCTCTACGTCTCTTCTCCATCATCTCCTTGTCCTCAGCCTTCCACCGCAACAGTTTCTGCATCTATTCCTTGTCTTCAGGCTTGATCTCAGTGTCGATCCACTGCTCAAAATCACAGAGCGGTGGAGGGGCCTACAACCAATGCAATTGTTACAAAATAAAAAAATCATACAAGATGTCATATTACACAAAATAAATATTACACAACATCATTTTCTCACAATCTTGTTAATGCGGCGCTGACGAAGTGTAGGCTCAAACGCAAAATTGGAACACATCCAATACTTCTGCCTATACGTATCCTCTTCATCGGACTTGGCCACCTTACAAGAATCATCACAAAAGCACATGGGCACTGGAACACCGCTGGGCAGAGGCAATGGGTCGAAGGAATTTCTGGTCATCCGGCCATAATTACAATGTAGCAATTTTCGTTCTAAGAAACGAAAGCAATTAACAGCAAACCCTACACCTAGGGTTTCCCATTTGACCCACAACAACGTACCCATAATATAACAACGTTACCTTGGTTTGCTAGCTTTTCCACGTCTTGGCATCCTAAGATTGTATAATATAAATTTTAAAAATCCATGAAACCCTAAGTAATGATGATTCTTAAGTTGAAAAAAACAACTAATATATACCGAATCGATATGAAAAAATACTAAGAGGGAGCGATGATACCTTGCTCTCGAAAATCTACGGATCAAATCAAAGTTTTTAAGCTCCAATATGCCAATTCGTGAGGTAGGACGAAGTGGGGAGAGCAAGAACCCGAGAGGGAGTAGAAAGAAGGGAAAGAAGGCTCGGGCAGAAAGGTTGGCGTGGGGGCTAAAGTACCCAGCTTGGCGCCAAGCGCCAAGCTTGGCGCCAAGCTAGCTGCCAGATCAGTCACCGCTGTCCACGTGTACAAAGGGCTTCACGCCAAAGCTGCTGGTGCCTTGGCGTGTTAGCTTGGCGCCACCGACACTGGCGCTAAGCTAATGGTCCAGATTTTGAAATCATACCTCTAGGAACATATTTGTGAAAAACTTTCAAAAAAAAAGGCTAAAAAATAAAAAATTCTGGCCCAGTTGTCAAATTCTCCCTGCAAGTAACGTCACACGTGCACATCCTGCCAATATTTTTGCACTTCCTGATTATCCAAACGGTCAGCTAACCTCCAGGAAGGCGAGAGGAATTCGACAAGTTGACCACCCGGATTGCTTATAAAAATGATTTCATGGAGAAATTTTACCAAGGTTCAAAACACTAAGCTTGGAACCTGCTATTAGTATGCAGCTGTATCAATTGCTTGCCTTGTATGAATGGAATGCCTAGCTCAGCTCTCCGGGCTAATTGAAACCATACTTGCGCTGATCGTATGCCTCAAGTTTTATAAACGTTATGGTTGCACATGACGAGGTAACTGTGAACACCAAAATGAGAAGCGTTGGAAGCAAAAATTAACCAAACTAGATGTGGTTCGCTAGCTAGTTGGTTAATAACTAGTTAAAAATTTAGCTAAAAAATTAGCCCTCCAGTTTGAATGTATTAAAACTAATTTTAGTTAATTTTTAGCTAGTTAGCGATTAGCCTATTATCAAACAGACCCCTTTGTCCATGAATGTTCAGTGTAGGAACGATTTTCAGGATGATGAATTCATGTACAAGCACTTGTCATTGGGGATTTGGGTGCTGCCATATAATATAATAATAGTAAGTACCATATATGAACAGTACTCAATTTATCCTAAATTATAAGACGTTTGACTTTTTTACGTTAAGTTTGACCACTCATCTTATTCAAAACTTTATGTAAAATATCACTTCTTTTGTCGTGGATTGGTTTATTAATAAAAGTTCTTTAAGAATAACTTAAATTTAATTATGTTTATATAAATTTTTTTTAAATAAAACGAACGGTCAAAATTGAGATAAAAAAGAAACGTCTTATAATTTGACGTGGAGCAGTACCAAGCGTACTACTCTCTTCGTCCCTCAGGCCTTGTTTAGATTGTAACTTTTTTCGATCTGATGAATAGTATCACTTTCGTCTTATTTGGTAAATATTGTCCAATCGTGGACCAACTAGGCTCAAAAGATTCATCTCGTGATTTCCAACTAAACTGTATAATTAGTTATTTTTTTACCTACATTTAATACTCCATGCAAACAGCTAAAAATTGATGTGATAGAGAGAGGGTGAAAAAACTTGAAACTTTGATGAGATCTAAACAAGGCCTAAATATCTTCCCAATAAATAACTTTTGATTAAATATATATTATAAAATATTAATATTTATAGTATATAATTAGTATTATTGGAAAGATATTTAAATTTAGTTTTTTAATAAATTTATTTAGAGATATAAATATTGCACGTATTTTGGCGACAAATAAAAAAGGACGAAGGGGGTACTCTCATACGCTCGGCTCCTTCCTTCCCTCCCGTGCGTTCCATCCCCGCCGCCGGCTCCCCTCCCCGCCGCCGCCTCCCTCCAGCTCAGGCCCCCCTCCGGCCCGGCGTTCGCCTCCCGCTGTCCAGATCCGCCGGCGGCAGGCCGGATTTCCTCCCAACCGCCGCTCCCCTCCCCTCCCTCCGGCCCGGCCGCGGCCTCGGCTGGCCCAGATCCGCCGGCGGCGGGCAGCTCCCGGCCGGATCTGGCCTCCCGTCGACGCCGCTCCGCCATCTCCCCGTCCTCTCGCCGGTGCTTGGCCTCCCTCACCCCGCCAACTCGTGCTATCCCCGTTCTCTCGCTGGTGGTGCTGGCTGGTGAGGAAGAAGGGCATAATCCGGCCTCCAGGACACCGCCGCTCCAGCCAAACGCTCGGCTCAGATTCTCGTAATCGTGCTCAGCTTATAAGCGAGATCCAGGTAAGCGGAACCAAACAGGGCCTATATGATTGTTTTGCAATATTGCATAGTTCACAGCCCACATTCAGCCTTCTTTAATTTTGCTTTAGTGTTGGAACGATGCTGGCAAATAAAAGGGACGGAGGTGATCTTGCAGGAAGCTCAAATGAGAATAAAAGAACCAGGTCATTTCTTTCAGGTCTGCCTGCCAGTTCTTCCTTTTCTTACATGTTTTTTACAGCTCTATTTGAGCACTCACAGTTGTACTCTTTCATGTTTCTTTAACTAGGTGATGACTTGTATTGGTATGCTAATAAAGGCATCTGGAGTGATCTGGGTGAAAAACGTGCTTTAAAGTTGTCAAAAAGTGTTGTCTCGCTTGCTTTATCTGATGGTGATTATGCTCTTGTCTCTTTTAGTTGTCAAAATATATAAACATCTTTAGTTATGCACAATTTAATGATGATGTTGTACAGGCCACACAGTGCTATTTTCATTCTCAGGCATAGTTGTAGAAGAACTGAGGTGTGGTTATAGGTTTCTGACTTCAGCAAGTTTGGTTAGAGCTTTAAAAGAACATGATGACCTGAAGGTTGGTGCTGTTAATCATCATCTACTAATCTTGCCTTTTGATGTAAGATATTCCTGATCATTCTGTGCTGTTTCCTTTCTTTATCTTTGTAGATTGAAGTGCGTCATGAACAAAATGTTGTCGTTGGATTTCTGGAGGAATATGATTTAGATCATGAAATTGCTGTTGTCAAAATCACATCATCCCTTAATCTTAATGCTGTGTTTCTCCATAATGTGTCCCTCTATCAACCCTATAACGATGTAGTATCTCTAGGGCGTGACATCTCTGGTAAGTTGTTGGCAACAACTGGGAAGCTGACTCCTATTTCAAGCGGATCAGATCGTCGATATCTTATGTTCTCTTCCTGTAAATTATCTGAGGTACACTTGCATTGTAATTTGAGAGCTTCTTCTGTTTCTGTTATTATATGCACTGAACTATAGACATCTTGGCTTACTTCTATTTGTTGCAATTGACTGCACTGCACACAGTTTGACTGCTAATAACTTTTAAATTGTGTAGTTTGGAATGAATGGATTAGTTTGTTAGATTCCCATTGGGGCATACTTTAATGTTATTACATATTTTTAAGTATTCTTACAAATTATATGTAAAATATTACAGTAGATTTCATACCAATCTGTAATCTGTAATTGAAATACTTTGAGATTATAAATTTCTAAGTAGATTTACAAATTATTAATCAATTAGTTATGTTTACAATTTTCATGAGACAATCATCATGACAAGGGAAAGTTCCATGTAGCCCGATTTTGTTCTGGTTAACCCTAAACCCATGTTGCTTGTGACATTTTGTTCCAGTTTATGGAAGGGGGGCCACTTTTTGATTGTCGTGGGGCCTTCGTTGGCATGAACCTTGTTCCGAGTATGGAGAAATCCTTTTTCTTGCCGGTGCGTTTGATTTCCGAACGGTTGAAGCATTTTGAGACAACTGAGGAAAGGGCTGTATTTCTGGCACGGGTAAATGAATTGAAACCGGAGAGGTATGTCTTACAATGTTTCCAATTTGCTTTTTTACGTTTCTCCTTGGCTTCCTTGCTGGTTTGCCCACTGTCATCTGTCCCAGTTCCCTATCCGTACTTGAGCTTATTAGGTAGTCTGTTAAGTATGCAAGTCTTGATTGTTAATTGCTGTTTTGTGAACTTTGTCGTTTGCAGTAGTTTTTAATATTTTCCCATAGTAACAACTTGATTCTTTGGTGCCTCTACCAAAGAATGTTGCACTGGTGCAAACTGTTCTATTGGCATTTATGACAGGAAGCCTATACTATTGATTTAGCTATAAATTTTGTTTCAATATTGAAGGCAGTATATTTGTCTAGATTAATGTATGGGGATTTTTCTTTCAGTCTAAAATATGCACACTCAATCATTGACTGTTCTATTGAAATATTTTACGTCCAATTTGCCCATACTACTTAAGATGCCTGTCTTGTTTCTTTCTTACAATTCCACTCATCTTGGTGTTGCATGTTAATATTCTTGTTTTATACATTTTACTTTTGGGTTAATTAGTATATTCACGTTGATATTCTTCCACAGGGTTGGAGGAACACCCACAGATATACCGGACTCCCATCCTAAAGGTGACTACACAGCAGCCACTCAGATCACTAAGGCCATGTATGGATAAATCTAATCCCTTCCAATCCATCTGGATTGGGGTGGAAATGAATTAACCTGTCAATCCCTCACAATATGTTGGCATGGAGTGGGTTAGGCTCTATCCAAACAAGGCCTAAATGTTGTTTTAGGGTGCATTTCATTATTATTTGTAAGGTCCTCAAGTTCTGCACATTAAATTATACGTTTCTACTGTTATAATAGTACCTATTAATTACTTTAGCCGTTTAAGGTATTACCTTGGAGTTTGTGCTTATCAGTTAATATTTTTGCACTGGCGTTATGCCCGTATGTGGTGATGTAGCTTAAATCAAGCATAATACTAGTCTAATCTTGAAAGTTGCATAGTGCACACATGCAAATAGCATGATACTTCTTCAAATTGAGATACATGTCTAGATAAATCCATCCACAAAGGATTTGGATTTGAGGGTGGATAGAGGCATAGAGCACACCAACACCATCACTATTCCACTATCCTGGTTTTAACACGACAGATGTTCTTCTGTATGTTGAAGCAGTCAGTTCTAATGGGTTATTAATTGTACTCTTATGTGCTGATTATTATTTGCAGATTTTTATCTTAATCTCACCTAACTTAGTATTAGCACATCTAAATCCTAATCACTTTACTCCTTTTTGCACCAATACATGCAGTTGCTCCCGACAAGGATCATTATCGGTATCTTGAAGTTTTGGGTTATCCCAGACCAACTAAAAGTGAGTCGATGCATGTACATCACTTGACTAGTACTGAATTGCACCTTTTTGCACCTCTGCTGTGCAACTAACAGCCATGATATCTTTGACCAGGTGGCATGACTTTGGTTAATACTTTTGAAGAGCCTTTTGGTGATATATATCATCATGGTGTCTGGAAGCAACTCAGTAGAGGAGTTAGTGAAAAGATACATCATAGTGTTGTCACCCTCGCTTCATTTAAGGGTGATTTTGCGTTATTCTGCCTTTTCCTATTTCAGACTTGTACTTGGTCATCATGTGCTAATGTTCAAAATTATGTTGTCCAGGAGATGAAAGATTCTTTGCATGCTCCGGAACTTTCATTGACTGGGATGGTAAATTTCAATATAATGGATGTCAGATTATTCTGACTTCAGCATGCTTGGTTAGGAATCCTGATTATCCTTACGATGAAGGAAACAAGATTGTTGATGGCTTGAGGGTTGGTGCTCTTAATTATATTTTTTATCCTTGTTTCTGTTGGATGAGTAATTTGTTTTCTTTGAGTAAAAGGCAACTTGGTTTTAACTAGTGAAGTACAACTTGGTTTTGACTACTGAAGTAGGAGCAAAATTGGTTTTGTATATGTATTAGCTAGAGCATAGTTGTTGCTAGCTGTGTTTGAGATGTACTAGACTGTAGCAGTTCGGTTACTGTAGCAAACCGACCTAAATGCCTATATAATGAGGGTGCTAACCTCATGTACATGTAACCTTTGTGAATTTGAATAAGAGAATAATAGTATCTCCATTGGTTCCTCTCCTCATCATATTTCCTTCCCATACTAGTTAGTTAGGGTTAACAGTTTCTTCCAAGGTACTGCTTAAATCTCATTATATCATTATTTGCAGATTAAAGTGTTGATACCAGGCAAGAAACGGAGAAAAGGGACCTTAATACATTGTAATCTACATTATAATGTGGCTCTAGTCAGTGTCAAGACATCCAGTGCTGTCTCTCTTCCAGTTGTTAGACATGCTAGGGAAAATCTGTGTTCTAAGTTAGTAGTTGCTGTGGGGCGTTGCTTCAAATCAGGTGATTTAATGGCTTCAAGTGGAGAACTGGCTCCCCACTGGTCTGGTCCTTTTGATTTCAAAAGGCTTCTATACTCTACATGTAGAATAAAAAAGGTATTGCTGTTGATATATTTATGCCCACAGAAGTGAATAATTCTGTCAGAATACAAGTTTAACTTTGATTTGGCATTACAAATGACGATTTCTCAATATAACCTGGTTAGGCTGGGATTGGAGGGCCCCTTGTTGATGCTGAAGGGAACTATATTGGCATGAACTTCTATGACCAAAGAGTGGGCAACCCGGTCCTGTTTTGTGATGATATTGTTGATATCCTGGATCGTTTTAAGAAAGGGTATGTCTAGATTTTCCTTATCTATTTAATTGCCTTTCATCAATGTTCGGCTAGGCTGTTTAAACGGCAACCAAAGTTCAAAAAAGCGCTAAGCGCTAAGCGAGCGGTGACCCGCCGCTTAGAGCATAAGCGGGCTTAAGCGTACAAAGCGTCCGCTTAAGCTCCGAAGCGTACAAAGCGGCAGCCTCCCGCTTAGCGCTTCAGCGCGCTTAAGCGGCCCCTAAGCGACGCTTTTTGGAACTATGACGGCAACCAAACTGTAAACAGAGGTGAAGTGTGTCGTTTAGGCTGTAAAAGGTCCTATTAAACGGTTGAACACAGAATGTAGTTAAATGACATTAGACGGGCTAAATGGCCGTTTAGCCTACCATTTAGTTGAACACCGGTAAATCCACTTGAAATTGTAAATGCACAAATATGTATACTTAATTCTTTTACATGTATAAATATGTTTACTTATTACATGTATGAATGTGTACTTAATTTTTTTTGTGCATAAATATGTATACTTGCTTGAATATTATATTGTTTATAAGCATAATTATGTATATTTAAGTGATATATAGTACAAAACCGTTTAGACCGTTTAACTCCAATTAAACACCGTCTAAACGGTCTAAACGCTAAGCGAGGGTGACCAATTGTTTACCGTTTAGCGTTTAGGATAGCATTGAAATATTCAGGATTTGATTTGCACTTGGCACTTGGATTTGCATGCGCATTTTAGTTATCTTGTTGGAGCAGGTTGAGTGAAGCATAATATTCTGTTGAATCTGTTCTTTTGCATGTTTGGTAGGACTGCTGCTGAACTTGACAATGACCTGACTCGGTATGCTGATGCGTCCCCTTACTAAAAGTTACACTCAGTGTTCTGTATGAACGTGATCAAATAACATTTTTTGGGGGAAACTGTTGAATTACAGGTGGCCAGTGCCTTGGCCGAAATGGCTTCGTCCAGGTGATCGGAATGGTCTTATGGAATGGGAACAGAGAATCATTGACAGTGGATGCCCATATAACTACTCAGGTGGAGATATATTTATCGTGAAGTAGTCATTGCTCCTGGTTGAGTTTGCTTGACACGTGTATTCGTGGTTTTCGTAAGATAATAAAACGATATATTGCTATTGTACTAGATGCTGGGGTTCGCCTGATTATTATGGACTGTTTGCTCAGTTTGCCTGGTGCTACTGAACTCTTGATCAGATTCTCTTGAGCCGTACGAATTAATGTGTAAAAAAGATTTTAAATATTTGACGTGGCGGACCGTTTATGGACATGGTGCCGGGTTCTGCCGACATGGCATTTGATCATGTGTTTACGTGACACGTTAGCTTGGCGTGGCATAATCATGCGGACGATTGCATATGAAATCGATAACTCGAAGTACTTGCTGAGGATAACATTTTTCTAATAATAGCTACGACGAAGTCAACTACTGCAAATATCGACTCATCTGCGGGGACGTCTACAATCCGATCCGTGGTGGTATGGTCTGCCTTCCTGCGATCTCAACCGTCCGTGCCATCCCTGCTCTGCGATCGGGATCGCCCCTCCCGGCAATTTGCGCCACCGCGGCACCCCACGCGGCCACGCTCGCTTCGTTCCCGTGTGGGCGTATCCCCCTCCATCCCCGCTACATTTGTCCTCTCTGAGCCTCGATCCACTCTCCTCTCTCTCAATGTAGATCAATTGGTGAATTCCGTGATGGCCAGTTCGATGTTGCATTTCAGTTCGATTTGGAAGAACTTGGTCCAAGATTTTGTGAGCTAGCTTAAGTAGTAGTAGAGGAGGAGAAGGCCCATGTGCTCCATGCACCAGCCTTGCAATATCTTTCAACTATGGTAAATTGGTAAGTTGGCTGCACAATATGATGAACAAGTTAACTTGAATCAGTTTTCTATGTTTTCATCAAGCCATACGACTATATGAGATGATAGTTCCACTCGGATCAAAACAACTTACAGAAGTTGGAAGCCACGATTTTGCAAACTCATTATCACAATTTGGTGTGCTCCATAAAGGCATTTTTTATAAAAAAAATTAAAAGCCATTATCTTAACATGTAACAGATGTCGAGATGATCTCCGAGTTAGGCCCGACGGCCGGCTCGGGCCATGATCTGTACCCTGATTGGGGACGCCTAATCCAACAAGGTTGGTGGACCCCTGTCGCACAGTGTCAATAAAAGGAGGTGGGAGGCTGGGACACTTGGGACGAGGTTCATCGCGATGGGAAGTGCCACAGCCTGGCCGCTGCCGGACATCACTGCTACTCTTTCACCGACTGCGAGCGCACAAGCTACCAAGGTACATCAACAAGTTCTTAAGCTATTATCAAGTTTTACCCGCTAGATCTGCACCTAGAGGTCCTATAGATTCTAATATTGGTATCAGAGCAAAGGTTCTTTCGTGTAGAACTAGTAGGGGAAGCATTTAGAAGGAGATGAATCGCATGAATGAATCAAAATCGAATCAAATAGAAACCCTAACCCTAACCCTAGAATGCCAACGACGAAAAGGGGAGGAACCTACCGTGGCACCACCGCGCGTGGGAAGAACGACTGCACCGCCGTTTCGCCGACACGCGGGGAGCCTGGCCGAACCGTGGGCTCACCAGCGCCTCTGGCGCTCCGTGTCCGGGGCACCAAACAGGCACCACCGTGGTGCCAATCGATGGCGCCGCGTGCGGCTCCAGCCGCACGCGTGCACCGACGAAACGTGCCGAGGCAGCGCTGCCACTCCTTCCTCCGGTCGCCATCTGCGGTCGCCGTTGCTCCGCCACAGGCACTCGCTTGGCTGTGGCGTTGAGGAAGCAGGGGGAGGGAGAAGCAAATGACCTAGGGTTAGGGGGAGCCACGACAGAGGAGCATTTTTTTATCCTCCGATCCATGCACGTAGCCATCGGATGAGATCCGACGGACACTGTTCACTGGACCGCAACCGGCCTAGGCGGGAAGATGCATTGCCGGCCCAGGTTGCGGCCTGGGCACGGCGCGCGTGGCGCTGCGAGGCTGGTCATGGGCCGATCGTCGTAGCTGGGCTGTCGCGGTAGAGCGAGCGCAAGCTGGGCCACGAGAGCGCATGCGCACGCGCGGATGAGCTGGGCTGCGCGCGCGTAGTTGCTGGGCTGCTCGCTGCTGTTGCGCGCTGGGCCGGGCTAAATGAACAATAGTCAATGTTTTTAAGTGTTATTCATTTTCAGAAGCAGATTTAAATGAATTTTTTAATCAATTTTGAAGGTTGAAAATTTCTGGTAAAATTGCACCAACGTGTTAGATTTTTTCAAAGAGTAAATGTGTACACGAAAATGCTTTTGAAAAGTAGATAATTATTATCTTTTTATGTTTCCGCTATGAAGTTAATGTTTATTATCTTCTAATTAAATTCGAACCAATGTTAGGATTTAATTTTGAAGAGCAGTTATATTATTTTTTATTCAGTAAATTATGATTATGTTTATCCTCTAATTTCAATTGGAACCAACCGAAAAATTTAAATTAGAGGAGTAGTTATATTTATTTAAGTTAATTTATAATATTGCTATTATCAACGTTGGTCAGAGAAATAGCAATATCATAAATTTATTTACGAGTTTAAGTTTGAAATTTAAATCTCTGATAAATTTCGCACAAGCGTGATCAATTCTTCAGAGAGTAGATAAGGATCAATAAAATGCTCCTAAACTAGTAGAATGTATTTTATTATCATGTTTCTGCTCCAATGATGTTGATTATCTTCTAACTAAATTCGAAACCAACGAGAGAATTTAATTTTGAAGAGTAATTATATATTTTTTAAGCTAACTATGATATTGTTATTTTTCTATTAAATGTTGATGATAACAATATTATAAGTTTATTCATGAGTTTTTCCATGCATTAATTCCACTTCTGCTCAACGGTGATATGGAATTCATGTAGAAGATGGTTTTTTGTCGTAATGACCAAGTTTTCATTATTGTAAACAAATATTCTCCATCATTATGATAAGAGTTGTAATAAGTCAGATGCATGTCTAATTCGACCAACGTTGGATTAAACATGGAATTATCCCGCATGGGAAGAAGTTTGGCATATTACTTATTTTGTGACGACTCATGTATTTTGTGTATCCCGCATAGCGAGAGAAGTTTGGGGTAGCTCTTATGCTATCCTAGTGTTGACAGTGCATTTCTATTGTGTCATGGTCATTAAGCACTCAATGGGTTTTAGGGCCACAAGGGGAGCAATCCCAAAATCACACCAATGCTAAATCTTAAGAAGGTGGAGGATCGGTTAACTAACTCTTTACAAACATATGCAGAACGTATCCAGACACTCTAACTGAGTAGCTCATTGCAGAGTAATCTAGTAATGGTGGAATGCACATTTTAAATGTATAATATGGCCACTAAAATAGATTCATTAGATGTGGATCGAAAAGAAAGGGAAAAAGTTAAGGTTTGACATGTTGAATCTATCAACTGAGCTGAGCACATCCATTAGAAAATGAACAATTCAAATATTTCCATGTAGTATCATTTTAACATGAAATGAGTTTAAGGATAAAAGAGACTAACATACGAACCAAAAGATAAGAAGGACATGCGAGCATGACTTGTAGACATTATTGAGTTCACGAAGTGGAATGAGAAAAGTGTACTCCCATACGAATCAAGAAATAACTTTGTTTACATGACATAATCATATGAATAAAGTAAGTCATACATGACATAATCATAGGAAAAAGTTTTTGAAATTATGGCAGTAAAGTTTATGCCACATTTCAAGGGTGAGAATTATGAGATCAATTAAGAAAGACAATTAAGAAAGATACTCCCTTATACTTTAGATAATGCGATGCATAGTGTCCATTGAAGGCAAGAGTGATCTATAAAAGATGAATGTGATTGTGTGATCATTGAGGGAGTACAACGGTCATAATAATGACACCCCTAAGCAAAAAATAGCTAAATTCTTGGACCTTTTACGGTTCCAATAGGAAGATAGCGTAGTTAGCCAGAATTCATTCTGGATGAGTCTAAAAGATGTTAAGGTGGTGCTTGAAGCGCCATATAAAGTTTTAACAGACTGAACCCAAATAAGAAATTTGAAGATACACTATTTTTGTAGAATATGGGATAATCTGGAAAAGCATGGTATGTAGAGACTTAAGCCTTAAAGAGAAGTGGGACTACGCGCCCACCCAAGTGATTCAAGAGAAACAAATTTATCAATACCTGTTGATACTGTATGACTTATACAACACCTGTTATTAGCTCATCAAAGAAGATGGAAAATGTAAACAAGGATCTTGTTATATAAGAGCCTGTAGAATCAATTGTTTCTTGACAATGAAGAGCAACAACAACCCCATATAAAAGAAATGCCAGTAGATGAGGCCCTAGAAGGTCTCAAAGAATAAGAAAAACAACTATGGAAGATGAAATGGAATCGATGAATACCAACTATGTTTGGAACTTAGAAGAAATTCCTAATGGAGCCAAAATAGTAGGCTGTAAACGAGTCTACAAGACAAAATGTGACTCCATAGAGAATGTAGAAAGATATAAGAATCATAATAGCGTTTGTGGCACATTACAATTTAGAGTTACATCAGATGGATGTAAAGACGACATTCCTCTATGGGGATTTGTATGAAAAGCATATACATGGCACAACCCAAAGGTTTTGTCGTGGAAAGAAATAGAACGTATGGGATGTCTCCTGCTGAAATCCATTTATGGATTAAAAACAAGTCTCTAGACAGTAGTATTTAAAGTTGATGAAACAATAAGAGAGTTTGGATTTAAAGAGAATGAAAAGGACTATAGTGTTTATACAAAGTTTTAGAATGGAAAATTCATTTTCCACATCTCTGTATAGTTGACATCCTACTAACAAGTAGTGATGTTTATATGCTATTGGAGAAGAAGTTCTTGTCCTCAAGTTCCAATATGAATGATCTCGGTAAAGCTTGATTTGTGTCTGGTCATTGCTTCGCTCAGCATCCGGTCATCGTGTCTGTCACTGTGGTTGCACAGTCAATGATCGGACGCATCCGGTGCCTTTGTGGCAGCGTCCGGTCCTCTCTGCCGATCCCCATCTTGACTCGTTTCTTTGTGATCTTGCGTCTAGCTTGGTTCCTTTCTTTATGCTTGGACTTTGCTTGGTTTCTTGGGTCTTCTCTTGTGCTTCTATGGTCTTGCTTTAGATGTTGATCATCGGATCATCACATCACCTTCGTCTAAGTCACGTCTTACACCCTATTGAACTACAAAACACTTACTTGCAAACTCATTAGTCCAAATTTGGTTGTGTTGGTTATCAAACACCAAAATCCAAAGTAAATGGGCATAGGGTCAATTTTCCTTACAATCTTCCCCTTTTTAGTGATTGATGACAACACGACCAAAACAAGCAAATAATAAAAGTTTTAGAATGTAAAAACTATCTACTTGCTAAGATGCAATGTAAAGGGCAAGGTTATATGATGCTAAGGGATACTACATGTAAAACATCTTTGGAAAACTTATCTTGCCCTTGCAAAAGTCCCCATGTGGCATTATGGCTTTAAGCTTCCCCCTAACTCCATAATCCACTTTTTCTCCCTTTCTTGGACCATTACCACTTGTAAATTATTATTATCGGGCTTGCTTTTGGTCCTACAACTTCTCCCCCTTTGGAATCAAACACCGAAAAGGAAGACATTAGTAGCACAAGGGAGGGTCAAATTTTGTGATCCGTTGAATGTGCAGTGGAATAGGTCACAAAATTTGACTCTCACATTACATAGACTAAGCTCCCCCTAAAAATATGTATACATATGGTGGAAGGCAAAGCATATGCATAATTGGCAAGTTATTGCTCAAAGAGGTTTAATCTATATAATGCATGGAGAAAGCATATAAATATCGAATTGAAATCAACATGACGATATTGGTTTAGAAATACCACATGTAGAAATCAATTTGATTGACACCACTTGCAATAGGTGGTGGATTTTTGAAGCATGATGCTTGACTCTGGGGACTCTATTTTCTTTGTAATGAGACTACTACACATATGATAAGCTTGAAATGGTGTTAGTCTCAAAGTATCCAACTTGTAGAGTAACCTCCCCCTAAATTTGTGCATATAAGCGTGGAATACTTATAGGAGACATGCGCATTGATTTTAGGATAAAAAATACCAATTGAAAGATGACATCACATGAATGTGAGAATCGTTTTCAAAGGTGATATTTAGGGGAAATTTTCTATAATTTAGACTTTGGCACATATTAGGTAAACAATTGTAAAACAAACTATGTACCGTGCTCCTAGACAATTTAAACCATGTAGGTTTGCTCCAAGGGTAAGAGTAATACCGAGCAATCCTACCATAAGATATACCTAGTGTATGCATGATAAAAGATTAAGCATGCAAATGCAAACCTAGGCATGAAAAGGAACTAGATGCTAATTGAGATAGGAAGAAATTCAAATCTAGTTATCTAACATGGGTAGGAGATTTGGGTCCATAGTATTCACTAACCCTCTTGGCAATTATCTTGACTATCATGATGCACCCCATGAAATGCACCTAAACTTTGCCAAGTCTCCAAATTCCCCGAAGTCCATCGGACTTCTCATTTCTGTTTTAGGATCCAAACCTTCTTGGTGCTCTTCATGTTGGAAATAATCTCCTTTGGCCCCATTGTTAGCTTGCTTATTCACCTTGATGGCCACCACTTTGTCATTCTTCTTCTTCTTCTTCAAGAGATAAGGTGTGGAGGCCTTCTTGTCCACCTTGTTGGTGTAGGTGTTGGAGAGCTTGCTTGTTTTTTTGTTTTTCTCTTTCTTTTTAGCTCCTCCCTCATTCTTCACTTTGCACTCATAGAACTTGTGGATTCCTTGTGGCATACATAGCAAATCATGGTTTGTCCTTCATCAAGCTTCTTCACTCCCTTGACGGTGTTATCTTGATGAAGTTGGGTTTGCTCCGTCTTGCCTTGCACTTGAGTCAAGTCCTTGATGAGACGAGCCACTTCTTGCTTGAGTTGCTCATTCTCTAATGTGACCTCTTGTGTGCATGTATCTACAACAACTTTCTCAACACAAGCTTGGTTGCACAAGGGTGAGTCTAAACATAAATCATTGTAAGAAGGAAAGGCATCCTTTTTAGGCATGTCAAAAAATGAATTTTTCTTTTTAGGTGCCTCGATGGGGGTAGTAGTGACGGTTTCAAATTTAGCAACTTTATTAGTTAGCTCATCACAATGTTTGCACATGGTTTCCATTTTAGTAAATAAACTTTAATAGTCATCTTGTGAGCTAGCTAACTTTTCTTTTAATTTTTTATTTTTCTTTATAAGTTGCTCATCATTGATTGTGCATGCATTTGTTGTTGCACTAGCCACAAGTTGCTCAATCTTAGTAGATAGTTCAATATTAAGATTTGCAAATGCCTCATATTATTCAAGCAAAGTTTTATATGCTTTTTGTGAACTATCTAGCTTTTCTTTTAACTTTTCAAGTTTCTTTTGTTGGCTAGTGCAAACCTTAGGAAAGTTGAGATTTTCTTGCATAATTTTATCATAAGAAGGTAGCTCATCATCACTATCACTATCATTGTCACTTTCACTAGGGATAGACTTTTTGTTACCTTGTGCCATAAGGCACACTCGTGAAGTGCTTGATGAGGAGTGCTTGTACCAATGCCTCTTGTGATGGTCTGGTTCTTCACTTGAAGAGTCATCCCATGACCTTATTGATGTGGGGGATTTATCTTTGCATGCCATCTTCTTTGTCTTAGGTGTGGGCTTGTTTGGAAAAACTTCCACAAAGTGCCCCATCACGCCGCATCCATAACATCCTTTCTTTCTTTGCTCATTTCTTTGATTGGTGAAAATAAGATCTTAAATTTGGATGGGCACACCCTTGACATTGAGCCTTTGAATCATCTTCTCCACCTTGTTGATAAGTTTGATTAATTCTTCATCAAGGTCGGAGGTGGAGGAGAAAGATTGATCATCATCACTTAATTTTTCTTCATCATCATCCACGTCGTCTTCTTCACTTGAGGAGCTTGAGCTTGAGCTTGTCTCAATTTGCTTGCCCTTCATCTTCTTGCGCTCACTACAAGCGAGACTACAAGCGAGAGCTTTGCCTTTACTTGATGAAGAGGCTTCTTCTTGACCCATCTTGCATGACATCTCAAATGCCACTATCTTGCCAATGACTATGGCTGGGGTCAAGGTGCTCAAGTCCTCCATATTATGAAGGATGGTGATGATGCTTGCATATCTCTTTTGTGTTAGTACAGAGATGATCTTCCTCACGATGTCCGCATCATCTAGCATTGTTAATCCTATAGAATTGAGCTCATTGACAATTAGATTCAAACATGAATACATAACACGAACAAGCTCACCATCATTTATTTCAAATGAATCATAACTTTGTTGAGCTAGGCAATGTTTTTGCTCACGGATATTACTTGTGCCGCCATGGAGCTCTTGTAGTTTTAACCAAATTTCATGTGCCGTATTTAAAGTGAACACTTGGTTAAACACATCCATGCTAAAAGATTCAAGCAAGCAATTTTTAGCTCTAGCATTGAATTGAATTTCTTTTTTTTCACTCTTTGAGGGTTTACCAAGATTCTTAACGGGTTTCATCCCATCATGAGTGACTCTCTAAACACCCAAATCAACTGCCTCAAGGTGACAAGCCATTCTAGCTTTATAGTAAGGGAAATTAGTGCCATCAAAGTGTGGAGGCCTAGAGGTATCCATTTCAACCACTCTAAATAGCGCCGAATCAACGGCGGTGAAGCCAAAAGTCTAAATTGAGTCAACTGGCTCTGATACCACTTGTAGGAACTTGTGACGCCTAAGAGGGATGTGAATTAGGCAACTTAAAATTCTACTTCTAATTATGGCCTCTAATTCTACCTAATCAAAACCTATGCAACAGAGTAATCTATCTAGATGTGCAACTATAGTTTTGCTAGGTGTATTGCTATCTCTACTATAAAAGAGTTATGCAACCTAAGTTTCAATCCTATCAACTAGCCTATCAACTAAGCTAGGAAAGTAAAGCAATTAACCAAGGTAGCAGTGTAAGTGCGGAAGGTAAAGATGAGGTAGAGATGCAAACTCTCATCAATGACTCCGGTATACCGAGGTATCAAGAAGCGCTTAAGCTTCCCCCTAGTCCTCATTGAAGCCCCTCGTAAGGAATCCCTCACAAGGGCCAAGCTCCTGGTCAGGTAACTCCGTAGATAGCCCCAGGCCTTCCCCACGCACAAGTGGGTCTCTGGTGTGCCTTCTGTTAAGCCTCTCCCAGACCGCCATGTGACATAATTAACTTGTTCATACAAACATAATTAAAATATCCATATAACTAAACCTAACTATTTGAATAAACCTGATTAAAGATAACAGTACAAATAAACCAACATGGATCCTAAAAACTGGCTGCATCCCTAGTCCGTCTCCATTGCTAGTAGCGTAAGTCTTCGATGGTGTAACCACGGTTATTGTCATGCAAAGCCCACACTACAACACTCTCTATTGTCTCACAACACTGAGGACATGGCATCCCATAGATATAGCCTACTAACAGGCTATCGATGGCCTGGTTCTGCCTAAATCTCATGCTGTACTAGATGCAAGTTATCGTCCTCTAGCCCATCGCTTCCACGAAGTCCCAGGCGTACCGTAGACGCTTAAGAGCTTGTGAGAGAATAGGCTCCAAGCCACATGTAGCATAGGTAAAATCATAGGGCAAAACCTAGAAGTGGACAAACCAAAACTATCAATAAGCGCTCATATAATAACAAGAATAAATAAACATTACTCTCAAATCATACACGACGTACCACATCCATATAGTTGAATGTCGTATGCCTCTCTCTTACTCTCATATCATACATGACATACCACATCCATAAAGCTTGTATCTTCAATGACAACCAATCAGATATATGGTAGCCAATTTGCTCAATTGCCTACAAAGAAAACAGCACAACATCGATCTACGCACCTACCTTGGTCGGCGTGGGTCATCCAACCTGTGTGATGTTCTGGCACACCTCATTATTGTTCCTAGTGGGGATCTCGAAGCTGAGACTACTGGTGATGGTAGTCATTGTTCATTTTAAACCGTCAACCAAACAAGAAAAAAGGGCATACATCAATTTCCAACATAGAATTAGGGTTTAAACTGACAGAATTATATAGGTTTTGGTGAATCTATATTTCTATAGGGGTTTATTAGGAAAAGGAGGAAAAATATCAAGGACGTCGGGGTAAAAAGCATATTCCACCGTGAAACCAAGTTGAGAAGAATCTAAAAGACATGAGAAGATGACTCACCAAAAGTGAGGCCCACCTGGCAGTGGGTGGGGTCGGCCGACCCCACCCTAGGTTGGCCGACCCTAGGCCTCATCTATCATGCTCCGTCTTCTACGTTAATTCCTCCACCACGTTAGGGTTTGCATATCCGCCGTTGTCAAGGTCGGTTTGATCCAAGGGCTCTAGTTCATTCTATGGGCCTATATAAGCGTAGCCCTACCCCTAGGTCTAGGGCAAGCATCCCATCATATTGAAGTCATTTGATCAAGTCATCAGAGCCAGAAACCCTAGTTTTCTTAGAGCTCCATCACATTCTAGGGCATAGCTACATAGGTTAGAAGTAGAGGGAGGCAAGCTTCACTTAGATTCCGGATCATGTCGGGAGCATGGCTAGGCAGAGCCTTCTATAAGCTCTCTCTTGTATCTTTCTGTATTAATTTTGTTAGTTACAATGGATTTGACATTGCTCTATATCTTGTTTATGTTCTCAATTATATTACTCATTGCTTACTTTGATTATATGCTTAGTATAGTTAGAATGCCTTTATATTCAAACATAAGATCGTATAGCGCTCACTCTTTGATATCATGGGTGAGTGGTCGACATTGTGCAAGCATGGTGCTTATACAATGTTTGCCTACAAATGCACCCTATATTTTGGGTCATGTGGTAGATCACGGAAGTGACACTCTCATTGAGTTCTTTGTAGTCCACTCCCCGAATATAGGTATAGTAGGACCCGGTTATGAAGGAAGACTTGCTCTGTTCTTGATCTTCCTTAGTAATGTCCCTTGTGTGTAGATATAAAGTTTTCTTGCCATGATTGCTAGGTGTAGTTGCACTAATCTTAGTATACTTTGACATGTGATTTAGAATAACTTAGGAATATTTTTCTATTTCTACCTAGTCCATGCTAATGCCATAGATGGGGAGTGTTCTAAGTGAATTACATTATATATGACTTGTTATCTATCAATCATTATCATTTATCTTATGACTTATCCCTGTTATGAGTAAATAGATCATCCATGGTTAACTCTCCATTGCATGTGCAAGTGATCATCATATTCCTATATAAGCCATCCGTTTCCAGTGGTAAAATATAAATCGACAACCCTAGAATACTCTTGGGTAAAATGCTACAATGGTATAATTATCTGTGTGCTTGCAGATATTCAGTATTCATATATATATATATATATATATATATATATATATTCTCTCTAGTCACTTACATTAGTAATAACTGCTTAGTATTATTCTAAGTAGTATCCAAACATATCTCTTATATTCATACTAGGGATGACAACCTAGTTATTCTAGGAGATATAGGTTTATTATAGGTGGCTAAGTATTTCAACCAAGTGACACATTAATAAATATCAAGAGCATTCTTAGCGCTGTTGCTAGGGATAGATTTAAAACTCTATTCTTAGTAGCAATGTTAGGAATGCCAACAATCATTTTTGGTGTCGTTGCCGGAGAAGGTTGAAAGGCTATCCAAAAGGAATATTGATATCACTTGTACCACACTGATGTGATTGAGATAACCATTAACCCCTGCTCAAGCAGGATTACCATTATTTGTCTACTTGTGTATCTTATGCAGGGTAATGTATGATTGGTTTTTACCTTCTGAAGAACTATGTTGAAAATCCAGAAGTTTTGATTAGGAGAACTCAAGCTACGCTCAAGAAGACTCTGGCTTTGAATTCAGAAGACACTCATTTAAGAAGTTTGACACCAGAGTTAGAAGTTATGGCTAATAAGACTCTTCATGAATTCTCTGCTCCAACCACCACTAACATCCATACTGGATCGACAACCGATGTTGGAGAGAATGGATTCGAGCTCAAGCCTGCTCTTATCAACATGGTGCAAGCTAGCCAATTTTGTGGAAAGGCACATGAAGATACGAGTGCACATCTCCAACACTTACTGGAGATTTGCAGCACTTTCACCATCAAAGGAGTAACCAGAGATGCTATTCTACTTTGCCTTTTTCCATTCTCACTGTTTGAAAAGGCAAAACAGTGGTTCTACGCCAATAAAGACTAGAACACTACATGGGATATCTGCTCCACTGCCTTTCTAGCAAAGTTCTTCCCCATGGGCAAGACAAATGCTCTGCGTGGGAAAATTTCAAGTTTTTAGCAACAGCACGATGAATCTGTCCCTGAGGCTTGGGAACACTTTCAAGACTACATCTCAAAGTGTCCTCATCATGGGATGGAGAATTAGCTACTCATGCAAACTTTCTACCATGGGTTGACCACTAGCACCCGTGAGATAATGGATGCTGCTGCTGGAGACGCTTTTCTATCACTCACTATCAGAGATGCAACCGCTCTTATTGAGAAGATGGCTTCCAACCAAGGTTAGAATGAAGAATGAACTCAGACTCACAAGAGAGGTGGAATGCACCAGCTCAAGGAGGTAGACATGCTGTCTGCCAAGATAGATCTACTAATGAAGAGGCTCGATGACCGAGCCAGTGAGAAGAAAGAGGTCATGCACATTCATGATTCCTGCATGACATGTGAAGAGTGTGGAGGCACTAGACACTCAGGCCATAATTGTCTAGAGATCCAAGAGGATGTGAACTATATCAGCAACAACATCAACTACTATCCCTAGAATCAAGGTTGGAATCTGCAACAGAGGCCTAACTACTTAGGTAATTATCAAGGTAACTATCAAGGTAATAATTTTAAAATTTCAATTCACCTTTGAGAGATTTAGTTGCTAGCAATCTAGAGTATTAGATCAAATGTCTAAGAAGCTAGCTTCTAATGATAAACTACTAGAAACAATTAACAATAGAATGGATAGTTTTGCTTTTGCCATTAAGAACCAGCATAGCTTTAATAAAAATGATAGAATCTCAAATAGCTCAGCTAGCATCTTTTGATCCTTCGGTCGACAAAGGTAAGATTCTAGGGCAGCTAAAAGAATTAGAAACTGCAAATCTTGTTGACATATTCAATGCAGGATGGTACTATAGAGATCAACCATCTGGAGGATGAAAGATGAGTCTATGCTAGAAAAGAAGGGTGATCTAGGAAGATCTGTCATTCTAATAGCCATTGGACCAAATACCTTTGAAGAAGCTATCTGTGACTTTGGTGCAAGCGTGAACTTCATACCTAAGGTAATTTATGAGAAAATTCATGGAGATGCATTATTGTACACAACCCTGTGTTTGCAGCTTGCAGACCAGTCACTCTACTACCCAGAGAGCATCCTTAAAGACATCTATGTACGAGTTGGACACTCGTATGTACCTGCAGACTTTGTGGTAGTTGAAACCAAAGGAGATGAGAAGGCACCCATCATTTTGGGATGACCATTCCTAAGCACCACAAAAGTCATCATCTATGCTAATATCGCCAAGATCTGTTTCACTATCAAGGGTAGGAAGGATAGATTCACTTTCAAGAACATGACACTAGTCTCCTGCTCATCCACAAATGCCGTACATATACAAGGATAAGGCAGTACAAAAGAAGACAAATAGGAGGAGGAATAAGACCAGTCAGTCACAAGCAGAATCAGTGAAGATGATCAACACAGTCCACATGGAGTATGATCACCTTCTTGTATCACTGCACCTGCTTAAACAGGATGATCCAGGCGTACCAACAATCGAGTGCACGATCAATCAAAGAATCTTCCACAAGACCTTCTGCGACACTAGGTCGGGAGTCAACATAATGGCCAAGGTAACTTATGAATATTTATTTGGTAAAGAACCTTTGTACCCCACCTATATGCAGCTGCAGATGGCAGACTAAACATTCCAATTCCTAGAGGGGATAGCAAAAGATGTCATGGTAAAAATTCAAAATCACTATGTCCCCACTAACTTCTTAGTCCTAGACATGGGAGAGAAAGTATATGATCCACCAATAGTACTTGGAAGACCGTTCCTCAACACCACTTGAGCGATCATCTACATGAGATCAGGGGAGGTCGACTTCTAGTTCTCTTCCAAGAAGGTACGCTATTATTTCAATAGCTATACTACTTATGAACAGCCAAAGAAGAACAGATCAAGGAGGAGGCGCCATTTATCCCAATGCCGTAAGAATTAGTTCTCTAGAACGAGGAAGAGAAGAATGATGAAGAAGAAGAACCTGTGAAGGACAAGTCCCCAACATCAATATTAAGTCTTCCAACCAAACCGGTATTGAAGGAGAAGGGAACATTGTCCAGTTCACCATCACAAGACATGCAACCAGTGTCACCACTCTAGCCCAGTGATGCACCATGTGAAGATTGAGCAAGACAGAAAGTCCTATTCGGAGGGCTTAAAGCACCGAACCTTCGCCAAGAGGTAAACCTAGTAGTTATCCATATTTCCATTTTTAGCATTGCATAATTTTTCCTTTAGCATGTTTATTCTTTCACATTAGCATAAGTAATTCCTGTTGCATACTTACTTTGCTACATCTACATTAGAAAAAGAAAATAAAAATATTTACTTACTGCATTGCATCAATAAATTATAAGCCCCATGTGAATAATTTTGTGGCATAAAACCCGTAGGAATATTTACCATGGTGGCATAAAATAAAAATATTTATTCATTTTGTTATATTTTATTGCATCATAAAATCGAAAAATATTGAGGAAAAGATCCTGTTGCAATTATGCTTAAAAGAAATATAATCAAATGGAAGAGCTATAGGCAATTGAGGCTTAGGTGGTTCACCACTAACGCTTAATCAGTTCCACAAGTTTTGTTGGCTATTTGAGCTCCATAGGATCTGAAGGATCGAAGAAGGGCTAACAAACAAGTGGATGTTCTATCCACTATTGAAGCACTGTCTCAATCATTATCAACATCAATCAATGCTCCAATAGAGAGAAGGCACCTCTGCTGCCAGTCTGCTACACAACAAGAATGAATGACTACGTCATCATCCAGCTTGGGAGAAAAACATCCTCCATGTATCCAGCTAAGTATTCCTTTTATCTTTTTATTTTACTACTTTTAAATGTGTTAGTTATTAAAAATAAAAAGATGCATAATCATAAAAACTAAATAAAGATTTCCTTTTAAGCTCTATAGTAGATTGGTTTGATCTTTAAGTTTGAAATAAAATAAAGAGAGTGTGTACAGAAGTTTGCTTTTCTGCTCAAATAAAATGGACTCTAGAGAAAACCTCTTTGCATGAAAATGATGAATAGTGCTCTACCATAGTTCCTTTCAAGTACCTAGTTTCAGCCTCGAATTCTCCTGAGTTTTAGACACAATTGTTTTGACCTGAAGATTTACTCTGAGCCTAAAACTTGTGGGTAACGAATGCTTGATCTAAGTCTAGGTAATTGAGGGATATGATATGAGAAGGTCTGAGCTACTGTTTATCTTGTTCCTAGTGATACTTGAGTTCTGGAGATTTATCTTTTAAAAACTCTTAAAAATTTACATGATGAGTTCTTGTATGAATGAACTTAAACTCCTACCATAGCCATACATAAATGTTAGACTAGGAAAACCTCCATATATGTATGCTGCTTGCTTTGCATTGAGTGCTGTCAAGCTTTGTTGATACCTTAGGGACTTGTCATGCTTTTAAAATCAAGATCACGTACACACCACCCACATATGCACTACTCCTACACTGGTGGTAGGCGCAAGTACATGCCATTCCATTTAGATACACCCAAAAATGTCTTACTCCTACACTGGGAGTAGACACAAAAAATATCCATCATAGGTTCCCATCAAATAAATGCTCCAAGTTCTTGTTATTATCTCTCAAAAGTTTTATTGCAGAAAAGAGGCATGTGGCTATGCAAAAGTTATTCATAAAAAAAAGAGAGAGAAAAGAAAAAAAGAGAGAGTATTGAAAAAAATGGACAAGTGTCCGAGATATCAAAACAATGGGTAGTCCGATGCCCGCCTGAAAAAAAGAGAGATGAATAAGATAGCCCATGTTTTCTTGCAAGGTTATTTCCAAGTTTCAAAAGAGAGGTATGTTTTCAAGGAGCAATGTAGAATTAGGTTAGCCACCATATATATCCACCCCATATCCACACACATGTACATCTTGATTTGATTATATGACTCGTTTCTCTGGATCCATTGCTTGACTTTACAATATATGCTTTGCAAGTATGTATGTGCTGTCTCCATACCCATAAGCTACACATAAGCCTTAGTTGTAGGGGGGAGAGAGAGAAGGCATAACATTACCATTGCCTTGGTGAGGATCCATAAATACCACATATTGAGAGACTTGAGAGGGTCATACAAAGGAAAATCTGAGTTTTATTTTGAAAACTTACAAAAACTCTAGAATAATGGTTGAACAAAAGAGCTTAAGACATAGTGCCTGACTTAACCATTTTGTCTTTCAATTACTCAATACCCAAGAGAAGGCTACAAGCTCCATAGTTGAAGGTAATAGAGGTAAGTTTGAAAGTCAGAATAGTTTACTCTAATCCGGAGGAGAATTCTTGTTTGAATGCATATGTACTTTTGAGGAGTTGCTACAATATTTTCAAAAATCAAAAACTCCTAATCCATTGCTGAGTTAAGCTTTGCTAAGGGACTAGCAAAGGTTAAGCTTGGGGGAATTTGTTGACGGTAGTTATTGTTCATTTTAAATCATCAACCAAACATGAAAAAGGGCACAAATCAATCTCCAATATAGAATTAGGGTTTAAACTGACAGAATTCCACAGGTTTTGGTAATCTGTGTTTCTACAGGGGTTTATCAGGAAAAGGAGCAAAAAATATCAAGGACATCGGGGTAAAAAGCATATTCCACCGCGAAACCAAGTTGAGAAGAATCTAGAAGACACGAGAAGGCGACTCACCGAAAGCGGGGCCCACCTAGTAGTGAGTGGGGTCAGTTGACCCCACCCTAGGTTGGATGACCCTAGGCCCCACCTGTCAGCCTCTATCTTCTACATCGGTTCCTCCATGGCCTTAGGGTTTGCATATTCGTCATTGATCAAGGTCGGTTTGATCTGAGGGCTTTGGTTCATTCCACGGGCCTATATAAGCGCAGCCCTACCCCCTAGGTCAAGGGCAAGCATCCCATCATATTAAAGTCATTTGATCAAGTCATTAGAGCTAGAAACTCTAGTTTCCTTAGAGCTTCACCATATTATAGGGCATAGCTACATAGGTTTGAAGTAGAGAGAGGCAAGCTTCGCTTGGATTCCTAATCGTGTCAGGAGCGTGGCTTGGCAGAGCCTTCTATAAGCTCTCTCTTGTATCTTTCTGTATTTATTTTGCTAGTTACAATGGATTTGACATTGCTCTATATCTTGTTTATGTTCTCAATTATATTACTCATTGCTTACTTTGATTGTATGTTTAGTATAGTTAGAATGCCTTTATATTCAAACATAAGATCGTATAGAGCTCACTCTTTGATATCATGGGTGAGTGGTGTAACAACCCAAAAATCCACACACTAAAAATACCAACTACAAATTTATTTAAAAAAAACTTCCATGTGATGATGAGTGTCATGTATAGTAACCCAACCTAAGAAATGCATTAGGTCTAACCCCAACCCAAGTTAACACATAAGCATGGCATGTCATTAGTTAATTGCGTTTATTTAAATTCTAACAAATAAGTGTTGCATACATTGAATGTGATTTGGATTTCCATTTGAGTTATGATATGCTTAACAAATAAATTAGGTGCACCAATTTGGAATTCAAATTTTAGAACCAAATTTGAATTCAAACAAAAGAGATGAAATAATAAACAAAATAGAAAAAGAAGAGAAAGGATGTAGGCCTCACAAACCGCCTCGGCCTGTTTGACCCGCGCTAGCCAGCCAGCCCAACCGGCCTGCCAATCCTTTTTTCATCTTCCCAGCGCGCGCGTGGCCCACGAGCTGGCCCACCGCGTCGCCCACGCCCGCGCACCCGTCTGCCTCACTCACAGCCACTGGCTGTTGGACCCCGCATGTCAGCCGCACCCTCATCTATAGTGTCGTCTTCCTCACCCACGCCTCAACCACCTATGTGAGCGGCACCTGACAGCTGTGGCAGGGGCGGGCCAGGGGGTCACGCCTGGGGCATGACCCTGTCCCCTTGCGCCGCGCCCACGCAACCCCGCACCACCGTCTGATGTGATGCATCCACCTCCACCGCACGATGCCATCCGCCCTGGGAGGCATGGTGCTCGGCTATAAAGCCAGCCCACACGCCGCTCATGCCCAGCGCCCTAGCTTCTCCCTCAGCCTCTGCCACCGCTTGGTGGCCCAGCAGCCGCACCACACCGAGAGTAGAGGGCCGAGAAGGAGATCGTTAGAGGAGGATCGGAGCCCCGTACGCTGCCGGAGTCGCCGGAGCCGAAGGCGACACCGTCGTCGTCATCATGGTCGTGGGTCGGCACTGCACGGCACTGCTTTCGGAGCTACATGGCCGCAACTCGACACTGCACCGCCATCCTTTCTTCCACAGCACCCATGGTGAGCCCTGGTTCATTCCCTGCTCGCCACTGGACCTTGCTACTCCGGCCATGGCGCTTCATACCATGAGCGCGTAGGCCAAGGCCATCCCCAGCCTCTAGGCACACCAACACAACACACTCACGTTGACCGTGACCATCCTCGAGCCCTTGGACACTGTAGGCCTCCCCAGGTTCCCCGAATGCCATAGCCGAGCACGCATGCCATGCTCACGACGCCGCCATGGCGTAGCCACCACCGGAGCACCAGACCACCTCCGAGCACCAGACCACCGTGCCAAGCACCAGACCATAGGTCTAAGCACTCGACCACAGGTTCGAGCACTAGACCACCGTGCCAAGCACCAGACCACCGGTCTGAGCACCCGACCACAGGTCCAAGCACCAGACCACCACGTCGAGCACCAGACCACCGGTCCAAGCACCCGACCACTGGTCCGAGCACCGACCACCATGGCCAGTACCGATCGGAGTGCCTGGCACCTCCATGACTCGCCCGTCCTGATCGCTGAAGCCACGGGTAACTCATGTGCATGCCGTGACCACCCTGTTGGAATCCCGTAGTGACCCGCGTGCCTCGCCGTCATCACCATGTCGCCGTGGCCACCGGGAAGACTCTACCGGCCACCTGGAAACTAGAAGCACTGCCCTGAGCTCTGGACGCCCTCACCACGTCCACACGAAGCCGTAGAAGCCTCATCTGCCCAACACTAGCCACTGGAGGGCCTACGTGCGCGGCCTCGCCACTGACGAAGCACTGCCAAGCCATCGGCCGCTGTGGCCAACGCACTGGAGGACCTCGACCACCACTTAGACCTCAGGATCTTGATCGTCGTGGCTCGGGGAAGCTTTCCCCCTCCCCAATCGGACACCAGCACTGCCACGGAGGCTCACCAGGCACTCGCCGCCGATAGGAGCACCACCGCGGAAGAAAACAGGGGAACACCCCCCCTCGCCGGCCACCCATGCGTGAGCTCGGTGCACGTGAGCCAAGCCAAGGAGAAGAGACGGTGGACTTGGTCCACCATGCGCCCTACCATAAGACCATGGACCATGAGCGATGGTCCACCGTGAGCCACACGGTGTGAGCCGTGCTGTGGACGAAGCCCAATAAGAGCCCACGGACGTGACGTGGCTACGCCATAGCACGCCACGTGTTTGGCCCAGCCCAGACCGGCCTGACCCAAAGACCAACTGGCCCAGTTTAGACCCAGCCCATATTGACCGTTGATGAGTCAACACTGACCGTTGACCTGGCCCCACATGTCAGTGACATGGACACCCTGGACCCACACGTTAGATGCTAACGCCATGATGATGTCACATAGGACCCACATGTCAGAAGCCAGCACAGCCGAGGTGACATCATGCTAATGTCAGCAAGCCACATGGACCAACCACAGCATGACATGTGTCAGCCCAGGATTAATACAGCCTTTATCCAATTTCAGAAATGATTTAAACTTCAGAAATTCATAACTAATTCATACGACCTCAGAAAAATATGAAACTAAGACCAAAATTCATCTAAAATCAAGCTCTACGCAATGAACCCATGTTTGAGTGCATTTGACTCTTTTGAATTTTCATTGCTTCTTTGTGCTACTCTATAGACGTCGCTAACGTGACTATAATGCAAACGTTGCAGACTCGGAGGAGAACCTGACAGACGAGGACCGTGAGTATCATGAGGAGAACGGAGATGACTACACTGAAGGTGCCACATCCCACCTAATCTCGTAGCACCTATTACGCATGGCTAATATAGAACTGCTATCGCTTTACTTTACTGCTACAGTTATATTATGCTAGGACTTGCAGGGTAGTATGCTTGCTTGAAAGCCTTTACCTTGACGCAACCTTACCCCTGCATACCCTACTATTAGGCTAGACACACGCTTACTGCTATATATTTCATTACTTATACTTCTACTATGCTTATACTACGTGCGTGGTGGAAACTGGTGTTACCTGGACTATGGAGAGAGTGTTGCGTGTGTGACTTGGGTGTGTGGAGGGTGAGGGTTGTGTCGACCAAGTTGGAGTATACGATGAGCCTGGGGCAAGTCTTGCTATAGGATGCTACCTGGGCACCCCTAGAAATGGATACCTATGGTGGGTAAATGGTATATGAGGTGGACCTAGGTGTGAACCTGTGACGGGTGGAGCCCGGGATGGAGGTGCTATGGTGGCACGGTAAATGGAAACCCTGATGGAGACATTCTGGCTTGGTCACCCCTAAGAACTTACTAGTACTTAGATTCACTGGGAAGCCTTACGTACCACTCGTCCTATATGGTATGGGACAGCTGGACTACTTGGTAGGATACTACCACTACTGCTAGGTTGATAGCGGACAGTGTAAGGAGGTATGGGGCACGGAGGGTTTCCCCCCACACCCTTCTAAGACTTCATGGAGACCTTATGGACCCGGCTCATGACTCATAGTTTCAACTACCCTAGATTTGACTTGGGGTGAACCAGGGCTGAATGGTAGAGTGGCATTATCCTAGGCTAGCAAGTGGCCGGAATCAGCCTAGTTGACGACGGTCAGCGAGGAAGGCAGATCTTGTGGTTATGTAAAACCTCTACAGAGTGTATGGTTGATCGATCGATACATGTGCCGACTTGTCGGCTATGAACCTTTCCTGGGTTTCGCTTAAACTAGATAGTGAGATGAGTCCTTCTCTTCTTCCCCCATGAGAGAGTGATGGCCATAGCCATGGGCTATGGGCCTTGAGACAGTGCCGAGAGGGAGTTGGCCTGTCGACTGAGCGATGGTATGGTGATAGTATGGAGAAGGTGGTATGTCGATCCCAGGATCGAAACCTAGCTCGGAAAAGGGAATAGAGTGGAATGTGTGTGAGAATGGTGTTAAAACTTGACAAAATATTATTGTTTACTGATATGCTAATGCATAGGAAACCCCAGCCTTATAGGTTCACTTTGCTTATACCCAACTTGCATCCAATTTCCACAAAGAAATGCTCATAGGGTTGAGAGTGGCCAGTACAAATCGTACTAATAAATTTTGGCACACAGGTTCTGCTGAGGAGTTTAGCTCCGAGGAGTTTGACAGATGAGGGGTTCGTGCCTACGCTCGAGTTTGGTGATCTTATCTTCAAGCTATTCTGATTGAATGCTACTTTTGATTCTGCCAATGCGGTGATGTAATAAATTATGTAATTCCACACTATTTGTACTCTGATATTATCATTGTATGGATGTGATATTCGATTGGAATTTGGGTGATATGATCTACAACGATCTTATTACACTTCGACGTTGTGGATTTCCCTTCGTAGAAATTGGGGTCGTTTCAGTTGGTATCAGAGCCATACTCGACCTTAGGACGAAACCCTTAGAAATAGACGATAGAATAGGATGTAAACAGCCCTTCCTTCGGTTATATACCGACCCTACATTTACTTTTATGCAAGGCTTATCTATTATTGACCTGCTAACACCCGTCCCCTTGAAACATACAGATGGCAACGAACGTCGACTGGCCGCCACTAGGATCGCTACCTCTGGACCACGCCAAGCTTACCTTTGACCTACGTGAGCTCAGGGGTTTTGCACAGACCCTCTGCCGAGTTCTAGTCACGTTAGGTGTCCCCGGCAAGCTTGTCAAGGTCACCTGCACTGGGAAGCCAGCTAAGGAAGGAGGAATCGAAGGACTGATTATCACCTTAGTGGAGTTCCCAGCTAGCACTACCTTACCTTCTGTCCCAGCTTTCACCGAGTTGACTACAGAGGACACAGTCGAGGAGGGACTGCGAGCTATCTCACACAAGGCACTTCGTAGAGTGATGAGGGACCACTATGAGCACCTGAAGATGACAGAGTTCCATCTACTTTCCTAGGCCCTCGACCTTAGCCTTACCCCCAGTAAGTAGAGTTTCGCAGCAGGCAAAGTTATCCTTGCCGAGGAGGATAGATGCCTTCGTGTCTCAGCTATTCACCTACTGGAGCATGATAGGTATGTGACCTAGCTGGAGCAGAGGAGACGTCAGGACCAGGCCCTCCGGTGGGAGTACCAGGAATGAGACTCATAGGGAGCACAGGAGCAAGCTAGTCTACTGGAGACAGTTGCCAAGCTGCAGGACAAGCTCAACCGTCGTGAGGAGGCCCACAGAGCCAAGGCCGCTGACTTACAGGACAAAACAGCCGACCTAGGCAACAGGAACTGCTACCTCGACAGCAAGGTCTTAGAGTTGTAGAGTGAGTTGGATGACAAGAAGGCTGAGTTCAACCGTAGAGGAGACAGAGAGAGATCCAAGGGGATTGATATGTTGAAGATCCAATCTCGGAACAAGACCCTGACTCAGGAGCTAGAGGAGTTCAGGAAGAAGGCCGTTTGCAACCAGGGTCACCTGATCGAGGCACTCAGGCAGACTGAGTACCTACAGGACAAGTGTGAGAGGACCTAGCAGGCTTGGCAGAAGTCTGACAGGAAGCGCCTCAGGGAGATGAAGGGTATGTGGGATCAGCTACCCAAGGAGGTTCGCAGCAAGACGAAGCCTAGGATAGGGGAGTTTGAGTTAGCCATGACTCACCTCAACCTAGATGCCTGCCCTACCCTACCTGGAGCCAAGCCTACTGAGGAGCTCGCCGAGGCCTTGAAGTACGTGTCCCGACTTCACAAGTCTAACGAGGAGATCAAGATCAAGAACAATCATATCCTAGCCGCGGTATATGAGTTAGAGTAGAATGACCCTGCGTGGTCATGAGTCATGTCAGTAGCTTCCGTAAGATGTACCCCTTATGAGATGTATTATGAGACATTAT
Organism: Miscanthus floridulus; assembly: GCF_019320115.1. Classification (NCBI taxonomy): domain Eukaryota; kingdom Viridiplantae; phylum Streptophyta; class Magnoliopsida; order Poales; family Poaceae; genus Miscanthus; species Miscanthus floridulus. The sequence goes on from NC_089590.1 coordinate 87,154,554, forward strand.
GCGTAGTATGATTCTTGCACGTCTTCAAGTGTAGCTACTGGAGATGATGCTATGTAATAAAACCCATGTAATGAATGTTTTGGATCTTATTGCATCTTATGGATCTTATTACTTCTTTGTAATGAGTGTTGGATAGTGTAAATGTTTTTCTTTAAATCATCAAAAATCATGTAATCATATTGAATTATAAGCACTTTTGGCACAAGCACTAAATTCCTATGATTTGTGTTGCAGATGCCGAACCGTCAATCTAATCACCTAATGAACCATGGACGTGCGCCCACCCCTGAACTAGTTGAACCAAATGGGGGACGTGGTGGCAACAACTGTGGCTGTGGCCGTGGACGTGGACGTGGAGGGATACCCTTTCACCTAGAGAATACTCCGCCGCCTGAGGAGAACATTCCTCCACCACCACCACCAAACCTGGCAGAAGTGATGGCACAACAGACCCAGCTTCTTGCAGCTCTTGTTGAAGGAGCAAACCGTCGCCAGGGAGGTCAGTAGTATGACTTCCAAAGGAAGCTAGAAGGATTCCTAAAGCTAAGGCCACCTACCTATGATGGCACCGACCCTAACCCGCTTGTAGCCGATGACTGGCTCAAGGAGATGGAGAAGAAGCTTGACCTCACTACTTTCACCAACGATGAGTGTGTTGGAGCAGCCGCACACTAGCTCACAGGTGCAGCACGCACCTAGTGGGATAGTTTCAGTGACTCCCATGAGGACTCTACCCACATCTTGTGGGATGAGTTCGCTGAAGCATTCACTGAGTATCACATTCCCAAGGGTATCATGGAGGCCAAAGCCGAGGAGTTCCACAACATCAAGATGGGAAAAGACAAGGTGACTGAGTACACTACTCGTTTCACCAACCTTCTACGCTATGCACCTTCTTATGTTGTGAACTCTGAGAAGGAGAAACTGTACTACTACCGCAAGGGACTTAACCCGCACATCAAGCTAAAGTTTGGCGGTATTGAGAGCAACACATTGCGTGCTCTGGTGGATCGCTGCATCTAGATTGAGAAGGACCATGCTGAAGCTAGAGAAGAGTACAGGGATAGGAAATGTAAGCCTAAGGAGTCTCTCCATGGTCGTGATCGCAAGAGGTTCCGTAGAGATGCACCATCCAGGGAACGCTCTTGCCATAACAGGGATGACAACCCTGGATCAAGTAGGGGAAGTGGAGGCTACACCGCCAAATACTCCCGCCCTGCTCAGGATCATTACACCCGGGACCGTTATGCTCAGGACCACAACAGTCATGACCGTTTCAACCGTCCCCGCATAGTGAATGAACACCCAGCACAGAATCGCCCCACACCAAGCACTAGAAACTGGAAGGCACCCGTGCCAACCCCTATAGGCGGTACGCCTTTCACCTACTTTGCTTGTGGCCAACCAGGTCACAAAGCCACTGAGTGCCCTTAGAACTTAGCTACACAGAAGTCTCAGTTCAAGGGATTAGCTACTCATGGACGTCTCAACCATCTGGACACCGAGGAAGCACAAGCTGCCCCTAATGTTGTGTACGGTATGTTTTTAGTTAATGGCAATACTGCATCAGTTCTATTTGACTCTGGAGCAACTTGTTCTTACATATCATCCAAGTTTGCACGAGATCATGACCTATCTGTAACCCCATGTGAAGATCCTATCATCACCAGCTCACCTTTAGGAGACCTAAAGTGCACCCACATCTGTAAGGGAGTGAGTCTTACCATTGAGGGTCTTATCTTTAGAGCTGACCTAACCCTGCTACCTTCCACTAACCTAGATGTCATCTTAGGTATGGATTAGTTAACCATTCACTGGGGTATCATATCATGTTCACCTAGATATGTCCAAGCGACCCACCCATCAGGCCAAGTTGTTAGATGTGAACCTCAGTCTGGAAAGTCCACCTCTATCCTATGTGCCCTTAAAGCAAGTTCAGAATCATGAAAAGAGGAGAAGATAGTTCATGATGTGCCAGTAGTTAGAGACTATCCCGATGTATTCCCTAAAGAATTACCAGGTATGCCACCAGACCACGATGTCGAGTTCATCATTGATCTATTACCGGGAACGGGACCTATTGCCAAGAGACCCTATCGCATGTCAGTTGATGAACTAACTAAGCTCAAGAAACAGCTTGATGAGCTCATCTCGAAGGGATATATCAGGCCCAGTGCTTCACCCTGGGGATCCCCTATTCTGTTTGTTAAGAAGAAGGATGGCTTGATGAGAATGTGCATTGATTACCGAAACTTGAACGCAGTCACCATCAAGAACAAGTGCCCCCTGCCAAGAATTGATGATCTGCTTGATCAGCTTTGAGGTGCAAAGTATTTCTCCAAGATTGATCTCAGATCAGGCTATCATCAGATGAAGATTCGAGAAAGTGACATCCCGAAGACAACGTTTGTGACTAGGTATGGTCAGTTTGAGTTCACCGTGGTGTCCTTTGGACTCATGAATGCTCCCGCATATTTCATGAACATGATGAATAAAGTTTTCATGAATGAACTGGATAAGTTTGTGGTGGTATTCATTGATGACATCCTTGTCTATTCAACCACCGCTGAAGAACATGAACATCATCTAAGAACCGTGCTTGAGAAACTAGCCCAACATCAGCTATATGCAAAGTTCAGTAAATATGAGTTTTGGCTATAGCAAGTTGCCTTCTTAGGCCACGTACTATCAGCTGAGGGTGTCGCAGTTGATCCAGCTAAGATTGAAGCTGTGAAAGAATAGGATCAACCCCGCAATGTGACAGAAGTCAGAAGTTTCTTGGGATTGGCTGGATATTATCGCCGATTCATTGAGAACTTCTCCAAGGTAGCCCATCCAATAACCAACCTTCTAAAGAAGACTAAGGAGTTTGAATAGACACCCACGTGCGAGCAAAGCTTCCAGGAACTGAAACTAAAGCTTACCACAGCTCCTGTGCTATCATTGCCTAATATCAGCAAAGATTTCGTAGTCGATTGTGATGCATCTCGTCAAGGACTCGGTTGTGTGTTGATGCAAGATGGAAGAGTGATAGCTTATGCTTCTCGATAGTTGAAAGAACACAAGCACCGTTACCCAACCCATGATCTGGAGTTAGCAGCAGTTGTGCATGCCTTGAAGATCTGGAAACACTACTTGATAGGCAACAAGTGTGACATCTACACCGATCACAAGAGCTTGAAGTACTTTTTCACTCAAGAAGATTTGAATATGAGGCAACACCGATGGCTTGAGTTGATCAAGGACTATGACCTGGAAATTCACTATCATCCGGGAAAAGCTAATGTAGTCGCAGATGCTCTTAGTCGCAAGAGTTACTGTCACACCTTGATCACTGAATCAGTACCACCTAAGCTCAAGGGAGAGATTGATGATTTCCAACTAGAGATACTACCGTATGGCTTGCTGAATGAGCTCTGCATACAGTATGATCTCACAGATCGCATCCGTCAAGCTTAGAAAAATTGTGAAGAGATTGAATATCTTCGTGGTCTGATGAAACTAGGCTATAAGACCAACCACCATGAAGATGAACAAGGAACTATTTGGTTCAAGGACAGAATCTGTGTACCTTCTGATCTAGCCTTATGAGAGGAAATTCTATCAGAAGCCCATGAATCTAAGTATTGCATACACCCTGGGAATTCAAAGATGTATCAAGACTTGAAGAAACACTTTTGGTGGAAAGGCATGAAGACAGACATTGCAGGACATATGGCACGTTGTGACACCTGCAACAAAGTCAAGGCTAAATATCAAAGGCCTGTAGGATTGCTAAAGCCTCTTGACGTTCTCGAGTGGAAATGGGAGAGCATATCCATGGATTTCATAATTGGATTGCCCCATTCACAGAAAGGCGATGACTCCATCTGGGTGATTGTTGATCGCTTGACCAAAGTGGCTCACTTTGTACCAGTTAAGACCAAGACCAATGTCGAAAAACTAGCAGATCTATACATTGAACATATTCTCAGATTGCATGGAGCTCCCTCTAGTATTGTATCCGATCGTGGCCCTCAGTTTGTGTCTCGATTTTGGGAAGCCCTACATAGGTCCATTGGAACAAAACTCGACTTCAGTACTACTTATCATCCACAGACAGGTGGACAGACTGAATGAGTAAATTAGATCTTAGAAGACATGCTTCGCGCAAGTGTATTGAATTACGGCTCTGATTGGGAGAAATGCCTACCCTATGCAGAGTTCTCTTACAACAACAGCTACCAAGCCAGTATCAAGATGTCGCCATTTGAAGCTCTGTATGGCAGACCTTGTAAGACACCCTTGATGTGGTCCCAATCGGGAGAAAGATCATTCTTTGATTCCGCTAAGATTTAAGATGCAGAAGGAGTTGCTCAAGTAAGAGAGAATTTGAGAATTGCTCGAAGTCGATACAAGAGCTATGCTGACAAAAGAAGAAGAGAACTGGAGTTCAATGTGGGGGACTTCGTCTATCTCAAGGTATCCCCGCTACATGGAACGGTCAGATTCCATGTGAAAGGCAAGCTTGCCCTAGATTTGTTGGCCCATACAAGATTTGCAAGAGAATTGGAAAGCTCGCCTACAAACTTGAGTTACCTGAGGAATTGATGGGTGTACACCCCGTATTTCATGTATCCCAGCTACGCAAATGTTTAAGAGTACCCGATGAAGCAGTCCCAACTGGTGCACTTGACATTCAAGATACACTTGAGTATAAAGAACATCCTATCAGAATTCTGGGCAGAGATACCAAAGAGACCCGAAGCAAGACTATCCCTATGTGCAAGATCCAATGGAGCAATCACACAGAGAGAGAAGCAACATGGGAGAAAGAGTTAGACCTCCGGCTATGATATCCTTACCTCTTTGATGAGTACGTTACACTTTAATCTCGGGGACAAGATTCTGTTAAGGGGGTAGGACTACAACAACCAAAAAATCCACACACTGAAAATACCAACTACAAATTTATTTTAAAAAAACTTCCATGTGATGATGAGTGTCATGTATAGTAACCCAACCTAAGAAATGCATTAGGTCTAACCCCAACCCAAGTTAACATATAAGCATGGCATGTCATTAGTTAATTGCGTTTATTTAAATTCTAACAAATAAGTGTTGCATACATTGAATGTGATTTGGATTTCCATTTGAGTTATGATATGCTTAACAAATAAATTAGGTGCACCAATTTGGAATTCAAATTTTAGAACCAAATTCGAATTCAAACAAAAGAGATGAAATGATAAACAAAATAGAAAAAGAAGAGAAAGGATGTAGGCCTCACAAACCGCCTCGGCCTGCTCGGCCCGTGCCAGCCAGCCAGCCCAACCGGCCTACCAATCCTTTTTCTGTCTTCCCAGCGCGCGCGCGGCCCACGAGCCGGCCCAGCACGTCGCCCACGCCCGCGCACCCGTCTGCCTCGCTCGCAGCCACTGGCCGCTGGACCCCACATGTTAGCCGCACCCCCCTCTATAGTGTCGTCTTCCTCACCCACGCCTTAACCGCCTACGCGACTGGCACCCGATAGCTGTGGTAGGGGTGGGCCAGGGGGTCACGCCCGGGGTATGACCCTGTCCCCTTACGCCGCACCCACGCAACCCCACACCACCATCTGATGTGATGCATCCGCCTGCACCGCACGATGCCATCTGCCCTGGGAGGCATGGCGCTCGGCTATAAAGCCAGCCCGTACGCCGCTCACGCTCGTCGCCCTAGCTTCTCCCTCAGCCTTCGTCGCCGCTTGGTGGCCCAGCAGCCGCACCACACTGAGAGTAGAGGGCCGAGAAGGAGATCGTGAGAGGAGGATCAGAGCCCCGTACGCTGCCAGAGTCACCGGAGCCGAAGGCGACGCCATCGTCATCATCACGGTCGTGGGTCAGCACTGCACGACACTGCTTTCAGAGCTACACGGCCGCAACTCGACACTGCACCGCCATCCTTTCTTCCACAGCACCCACGGTGAGCCTCAGTTCATTCCCTGCTCACCAATGGACCTTGCTACTCCGGCCATGGCGCTCCATACCGTGAGCGCGTAGGCCAAGGCCATCCCCAGCCTCTAGGCACACCAGCACAACACACTCACGTTGACCGTGACCATCCCTGAGCCCTTGGACGCTGTAGGCCTCCCCAGGTTCCCCGAACACCATAGTCGAGCACGCATGCCACGCTCATGACGCCGCCATGGCGCAGCCACCACCGGAGCACCAGACCACCTCCGAGCACCAGACCACCGTGCCAAGCACCAGACCACCGGTCCGAGCACCTGACCACAGGTCCGAGCACCAGACCACCGTGCCGAGCACTAGACCATCGGTCCGAGCACCAGACCACCGCGCCAAGCACTAGACCACCGGTCCAAGCACCCGACCACCGGTCCGAGCACCGACCACCATGGCCAGTACCGATTGGAGTGCCTAGCGCCTCCTTGACTTGCTCATCCCAATCGCTAAAGCCATGGGTAACTCACGCGCACGCCGTGACCACCCTACTGGAACCCCATAGTGACCCACGCGCCTCGCCGTCATCACCATGTCGCCGTGGCCGCCGGGAAGACTCTACCGGCCACCTGGAAACTGGAAGCACTGCCCTGAGCTCTGGACGCCCTCGCCGCATCCACATGAAGCCGTAGAAGCCTCATCTGCCCAGCACTAGCCACTGGAGGGCCTGCGTGCATGGCCTCGCCACCGACGAAGCACTGCCGAGCCACCGGCCGCCGTGGCCAATGCACTGGAGGACCTTGACCACCACTTAGACCTCAGGATCTTGACCGCCGTGGCCCGAGGAAGCTTTCCCCCTCCCCAATCAGACACCAGCACTGCCATGGAGGCTCACCAGGCACTCGCCGCCGACGGGAGCACCGCCGTGGAAGAAAACAGGGGAACACCCCCCCTCGCCGGCCACCCATGCATGAGCTCGGTGCACGTGAGCTAAGCCAAGGAGAAGAGACGATGGACTTGGTCCACCATGCGCCCTGCCGTAAGACCATGGACCATGAGCGCTGGTCCACCGTGAGCCACACGGTGTGAGCCATGCTGTGGACGAAGCCCAATAAAAGCCCACGGACATGACGTGGCTGCGCCACAGCACGCCATGTGTTTGGCCCGGCCCAGACCGGCCCGACCCGAAGACCAACCGGCCCAGTTCGGACCCAGCCCGTATTGACCATTGACTGGTCAACACTAACCATTGACCTGGCCCCACCTGTCAGTGACACGGACACCCTAGACCCACACGTCAGATGCTAACGTCATGATGATGTCACGTAGGACCCACATGTCAGAAGCCAGCACAGCCGAGGTGACATCATGCTGATGTCAGCAAGCCACGTGGACCAACCATAGCATGACATGTGTTAGCCCAGGATTAATACAACCTTTATCCAATTTCAGAAATGATTTAAACTTCAGAAATTCATAACTAATTCATACGACCTCGGAAAAATACGAAACTAGGACCAAAATTCATCTAAAATCAAGCTCTATGCAATGAACCCATGTTTGAGTGCATTTGACTCTTTTGAATTTTCATTACTTCTTTGTGCTACTCTATAGACGTCGCTAACGCGACTATAATGCAAACGTTGTAGATTCGGAGGAGAATCTGACAGATGAGGACCGTGAGTACCATGAGGAGAACAGAGACGACTACACTGAAGGTGCCATATCCCACCCAATCTCGTAGCACCTATTACGCATGGCTAATATAGAACTGCTATCGCTTTACTTTACTGCTACAGTTATATTATGCTAGGACTTGCAGGGTAGTATGCTTGCTTGAAAGCCTTTACCTTAACGCAACCTTACCCCTGCATACCCTGCTATTAGGCTAGACACACGCTTACTGCTATATATTTCATTACTTTTACTTCTACTACGCTTATACTACGTGCGTGGTGGAAACTGGTGTTACCTGGACTATGGGGAGAGTGCTGCGTGTGTGACTTAGGTGTGTGGAGGGTGAGGGTTGTGTCAACCAAGTTGGAGTATACGACGAGCCTGGGGCAAGTCTTGCTATGGGATGCTACCTAGGCACCCCTGGAAATGGATACCTGTGGTGGGTAAATGGTATATGAGGTGGACCTGGGTGTGAACCTGTGACGAGTGGAGCCCGGGATGGAGGTGCTGTGGTGGCACGGTAAATAGAAACCCTGATGGAGACATTCTGGCTTGGTCACCCCTAAGGACTTACTAGTACTTAGATTCATCGGGAAGCCTTACGTACCACTCGCCCTATATGGTGCGGGACGGCTGGACTACTTGGTAGGATACTGCCACTACTGCTAGGTTGATAGCGGACAATGTAAGGAGGTACGGGACGTGGAGGGTTTCCCCCCACACCCTTCCGAGACTTCATGGAGACCTTATGGACCCGGCTCATGACTTACAGTTTCAGCCACCCCAGATTTGACTTGGGGTGAACCAGGGCTGAATGGTAGAGTGGCATTATCCTAGGCTAGCAAGCGGCTGAAATCAGCCTAGTTGATGACGGTCAGCGAGGAAGGCGGATCTTGTGGTTATGTAAAACCTCTGCAGAGTGTATGATTGATCGATCGATATATGTGCCGACTTGTCGGCTATGGACCTTTCCTGGGTTTCGCTTAAGCTAGATAGTGAGATGAGTCCTTCTCTTCTTCCCCCGTGAGAGAGTGACGGTCGTAGCCAAGGGCTACGGACCTTGAGACAGTGCCGAGAGGGAGTTGGCCTGTCGACTGAGCGATGGTATGGTGATAGTATGGAGAAGGTGGTATGTCGATCCCAGGATCGAAACATGGCTCGGAAAAGGGAATAGAGTGGAATGTGTGTGGGAATGGTGTTAAAACTTGACAAAATATTATTGTTTACTGATATGATAATGCATAGGAAACCCAGCCTTATAGGTTCACTTTGCTTATACCCAACTTGCATCCAATTTTCACAAAGCAATGCTCATAGGGTTGGGAGTGGCCAGTACAAATCATACTGATAAATTTTGGCACACAGGTTCTGCTGAGGAGTTTAGCTCCGAGGAGTTTGACGGATGAGGGGTTCGTGCCTACGCTCGAGTTTGGCGATGTTATCTTCAAGCTGTTCTGATTGAATGCTACTTTTGATTCCGCCAATATGGCGATGTAATAAATTATGTAATTCCGCACTATTTGTACTCTGATATTATCGTTGTATGGATGTGATATTCGACTGGAATTTGGGTAATATGATCTACAACGATCTTATTACACTTCGACGCTGTGGATTTCCCTTCACGGAAATTGGGGTCATTTCAAGTGGTCAACATTGTGTAAGTGTGGTGCTTATACGTTGTTTGCCTACAAATGCACCCTATATTCTAGGTCATGTGGTAGATCGTGAAAGTGACACTCTCGTTGAGTCCTTTGTAGTCCACTCCATGAATATAGGTATAGTACGACATGGTTACGAAGGAAGACTTACTCTGTTCTTGATCTTCTTTAGTAATGTCCCTTGTGTGTAGATATAGAGTATTCTGTTGACACCGTTTTTTACACCTGTTAAAATGTTCAGAGTGGACTAATCGGCAAGAGGAAAGTTACTGTATACTTTGATAGCCGATGAAAGCCAGCTTGTAAAGATGGTTGCCGATAGCTGGTGATGCTGATGAAGGGAGATTTGAAGACTGCTGCCGATGAAACAAGGAGTATGCTGATGAGGGAAGACTTGAAGACTATTGCCGATGAAACAGGGGGTATGCCGATGGGAAGAAGGACAGTGAGATTTCCATCGTAATTAAGGCGGACAGGGAAATAGATAGGAGTTGATTTCCTTTTCTATATTTGTTAGAGTATGATTCATGTAAGAGTCACGTGTTTCCTTAGATATGGGCTTGGTGTCCTAGTTGTGTTTGGTTGTGTCTCTTTAGATCAGGGTATAAATATGGAGTGAGGGGCAATGTAAATAGAGATCAATCAATATCAAAACCAATTTTTACTCCTATTTGCATCTACTTACTTTTCGGCGACTTCGTCAATTTGCATTATTTTCTTTTTACGAGTTCTCATTGATTCGGCGAGCTGCATCGCTTCAGTGTGACCTTCGGCGATCCTCGAGTTCCGCATGAGTACCTCTTGGCCGTGACTTCCAGGCGTATCGCTGTTGTCAGGACCAAAGTGCTCGTATCTTCATCCTTGTCGATTAACAGGTCAAATCGACTGGCACGCCTTGGATACCGATTCGGGTATTAGCCCTTTGTGTTTGTAGATCCACTTTTGCATCAACACATCTTTTGGCATGCCCGGTGGGACCAATCAATCCGATCAATATGTTCAATTCCGAGATCGATGCGGGGAATATTATCGCGGTATCAGAAGAAGATCTTAAGGAAGAACAGAGGCAGGCTATGGAAAAGGCCATAGAAGAATACAGGCAGCTTTGTCTGAAATCGTTTAGCCTGAACAAGAGTGGACAAGTCATCCAGAAGCAAGATTTGCCGTTGCCTCAGCAGGTTACCTTTGACTCCAATCCTGGTAAACTTCAAGAGATGGTTAATTCTGTAGTAAATCATGCTTTGATTAATCATTCCAATGTGTTGTCCAATACTGTTCATAATGCTGTGGTTCGAACTCTCAAAGAAGGACAAGGGTCACCGCATTATATTGGGCCTGCCTATCACCAACCAGAGCCGGCATCTGTCAATACTCCATCGGCTCCCTTGGCCGTTGTGGGTACAGAAGTTACTTCTTCTCCAGTATCAACAGGCTTACCTAATATTCAATCTACACCGATACGATCAGATCCGGTACTACCAGGAGGACGAATTCAGCTTAGTACGGATCTATCGGCATCAGCTATGTCAGGCCCTGTGTCTCGGAATAGCCAGATTCCTACTAATTGGTGGGGATATGGTATGCCTCCGGAGTCATCTGCTTTCAATCCTGGATTACCTCAAGTGTTTGACGCAGTAGGTAAAGCTTCTATACCATCGGCTGTTTCGCCGATGGCCCAAGTGTCTCAATATGCCACAACAACTACTGTGCAACCAACTCCAGGGGGTTTCCAAATACCTTTGGTTCAAACGCCCAGTTCAAATCCATCGGCAAGCTTACTGCCGATACAGCAGAAAGCCCCTGTTATGAGTCAAACTGGGGTTCAGTTTATGCCTCAAGCTGGTTATAATTATCCAACAATGTCAGCAAATTACCAGCCATCGGTGAGTTTTGTACCGATGGGTTCTAATAATGGTTGGTCAGGACAGTTACCTGTTCAACACACAGTTCAGCAAAATCAACAGATTGCAGGGATTCAACAAGGTTATATGCAAGCTGGTGTTCAGAATCAAGCATCGACAGCTCAGCCGATGAATCCTTTCCAACAGGTTAATGGACCACAAGTAACGGCAAATATGCCGATTGCTGGAGATCGTGGGCCACAAAGATATGTGGAAGGATATCAGCAGGTACCTCCTGTAGAAATTTAGCCAGTTCGTCAGCAGGAAGCTGATGCTTTTTGGGCCGATAGGATAGCAGAATTTATGAAGGATCAGTTTGGGATAAAGCCCAAGGTCAATACTTATTCTTATCGGACTCCATATCCTCCTGCATATGATTTAATTCCTCTCCCAAATCGGTACAAGGTACCAGATTTTACTAAATTCTCCGGGCAGGATGATACATCAACAATGGAACACGTCAATCACTTCATTATTCAATGTGGAGAGGCAGCTAGCAGAGATGAATTAAGAGTTCGATTATTTTCATCATCTTTATCTGGATCGGCATTTACGTGGTTCATTTCATTACCACCAAATTCTATTATTACCTGGGCTGATCTAGAAAAACAATTTCATAAGTATTTCTTTGCTGGAATCCATGAGAAGAAGCTTACCGATTTAGTAAGATTGAGACAGCGCAATGATGAATTGGTAGAGAGCTTTGTGCAAAGATTACGAGATGTAAAAAATAAGTGCTACAGTCTGGTGCTGGATGATCGGCAGCTTGCCGATCTGGCTTTCCAAGTGTTATTGCCACATCTTAAAGACAGATATGCTTCTCAAGAATTTGAAAGCCTCAGTCATCTTGTGCAAAGGATCTCCGATCAAGATACTAGGGTTTTTGAACCTAAAAAGAATTGGAGTAAAAAGGTATCATTTGTTGAAGAAGTAGGAGATTCTGATTCTGATGAAGAACCAGTTATCGGCTTAGCTGAGTGGGTTAAGAATAAAAAGCCGATATCTTGTCCCTTTGGTCAAAAAGAGCCAGAAAAGTTTACCTTTGATATCACCAAGGCTGACAAAATATTTGATCTTCTGCTTCAAGAGGGCCAAATTAAGCTGTCACCTAATCATATGATCCCATCAGCAGAAGAGTTGAAGAAGATCTTGTACTGCAAATGGCACAATGCAACTTCACATAGTACAAATGAGTGCAAGGTGTTCAGGCAACAGTTACAATCGGCTATTGAATCTAGGAGAATTAAGTTTGGTACTTCTAATGCCCAAAGGCCGATGAAAATTGATCAACACCCCTTTCCAGCAAATATGTTGGAGGCCAAAGGGAAGACCAAGGTATTGATGTCTGAGGCTGCTGAGGAAAATGCATCAGTGGATCCCCAACATCGGATAATTACCGATGATGCAAGAAGTAAGGGGTTGCTGGGAGAAAGCAGTAGTTCCAAAAAACCTCCTCGACCTGGCATTGTGATTACTCATCGAAGGCAGCAAGAGGGTTGGCGTCAGCGTAATGATCGATATCGACAACAGCAAGAAGAAAGGCGTCGGGAAGAGTGGCATCGGCATAAAGATCATTGGAGGTGCCCGTTTTTTATCCATTGCTGGGAGGAAGGTATTAAATTGCCAACTGTTGAAAATTGCCCTAAGTGCAATGGTTATTATGGGGTCAATCGGTCAGAAAGAAGATTTCAACCTGGCAATCGGGGTTTATTTATCAATGAGCCGATTAGAAGCAGAGCATCAGTACATGATCGGCTGGGGGGGCAGACTTAGTGTATATGAAAGGCTTGGTAAACGCGCTGGATGTTTTCCGAGGAATCAAGAGGAGCTTGAGGAAATGGCAAATGCAAGAGTTCTCGATGAGGAAATATTCTACAGGGACCCTAATATACGCCGTGTGGAATCGACTAGGACCTGTTATCAGCCGGTTTGGAAAACCAAGTTTCCTCGATGGTGCCCGGAGGGTCTAACAAAAACACAGAGAAGGAGGATGCAACATGAGCGTCAGGAGGATTTATACCAAGAGGAAAATTCCTCCAATGAGAAGTCCGGTCATCAGCAGTGGCAGGTAAAACACAAAAATAAGGGTCCATCGGCAGATGTTAATATGGTATTCATGTTGCCGATGGAATTCTTGGCACTATCTGATAATGAGGAAGAAGTTGTTCTCTCTGATCAAGTAGCTCAGTTGACACTAGATCCAATGATGGCTATTTTTGAGAAACCTACCGATGACGAGAGACAGCATCTTAAGGCTTTGTTTGTGAAGGGCAGAGTTGATGGGCAGCCTGTGTCTAAGGTACTTATTGATGGAGGGGCTGCGATTAATATTATGCCTTATGTGATGTATCGGAAACTTGGTAAGGGAGATCAAGACTTGACCAAAACCGATATGATGCTGAAAGATTTTGAAGGCAATGTGTCACCGGCTAAAGGGGCAGTATGCGTTGAATTGACCATCGGCAGCAAAACCTTACCGACGACGTTCTTTGTTATTAACGGCAAGGGTGCATATAATCTGCTTCTAGGGAGAGATTGGATTCATGCTAATTGTTGTGTTCCTTCTACAATGCATCAATACCTCGTACAGTGGATTGGGAATAAGATTGAGGTTGTCCCTAGTGATTCTTCTTATATCATCGCATCGGCAGAATCAGATACTTATGAGTGAACTAAATGCATATCAGGAGAAGTTTGGGAAAAAGAGTTCCTTAGAGTTGCTAATTATGAAATTCCACCGATCCAAGCAGTCGGTTCTGAAGAAGAATTTTAATGGATAGGTTTGCCGATGATGGAAAATTAGGTCAAGGGTTCACATCGGTAGATGATTTAGTAGAAGTAGATATCGGTAATGGCGATAGGTCAAGACCTACTTTTATTAGTGCTAAGTTAGATTCCAAGTGTAAGCAGCAAATAATTGATGTGTTAAAGGAGTATAAAGATTGTTTTGCTTGGGATTATACTGAGATGCCTGGATTAGACCGATCGGTAGTTGAACATCGGTTACCTATCAAATCTAGATTTCGGCCACATCAGCAGCCAGCGCGCCGATGCAACCCTAATATACTTCCTGATATTAAGGCCGAAATAACTAAATTAATTGAGGCAAAGTTTATTCGGCAGTGTCGATATGCAGAGTGGATCTCTAATGTGGTTCCTGTTTATAAGAAAAATGAAAAACTTCGTGTTTGTATTGATTTCAGGAATCTCGACAATGCCACACCGATGGATGGCTATCCAATGTCGATTGCTGATTTATTGATTGATGCTGCAGCCGGACATCAGATTATCAGCTTTATGGATGGTAATGCAGGCTACAATCAAATATTCATGGCTGAAGAAGATATTCCCAAGACTGCTTTCAGATGTCCAGGTCATGTAGGGTTGTTTGAATGGGTAGTCATGATGTTTGGCTTGAAAAATGCCGGTGCTACTTATTAGAGAGCTATGAACTTTATTTTTCATGAATACATCAGCACATTAGTGGAGATCTACATTGATGATGTGGTGATTAAGTCTGGAGATATCACAAAATATCTAGCCGATCTGCGAAAGATATTGGAGTGCACAAGGAAGCATGGATTGAGGATGAATCCTAATAAATGTGCATTTGGTGTATCGGCAGGTCAATTCTTGGGTTTTATGGTGCATCAGCGGGGCATCGAAATCAGTAGGAAGTCTATTGATGCAATTAGCAAGGTGGTTGCTCCTGCCAATAAGACTGAATTACAATCGTTGATCGGTAAGATTAATTTTATTAGAAGATTCATATCTAATCTGTCGGGTAAGATCAAGGCTTTCAGTCTATTACTTAAATTGAAAGCCGATCAGGAATTTGTATGGGGAGCTGAGCAGCAGTTAGCCCTCGATGAAATTAAGAAATATTTAACAAATCCTCCAGTGCTAGTTCCACCTCAACACGGGAAGCCTTTCAGGTTATATTTATCAACTGATGATACAGTTATCGGTTCAGCTCTTATTCAAGAATTTGAAGGGAAAGAACGTGTTATTTATTATTTGAGCAGAAGACTAGTGGATGCTGAGACGAGGTATTCAGCCATCGAAAAATTATGTCTATGTTTATACTTTTCGTGTGTCAAATTAAGGCATTATTTGTTATCTGCCGAATGTACGGTCGTATGCAAAGACGATGTAGTCAAGTATATGCTGTCGATGCCGATATTAAGTGGTAGAATCGACAAGTGGATTTTAGCATTATCAGAATTTGAACTACGTTACGAATCAACTAAGGCAGTTAAAGGGCAAGTGATGGCTGATTTGGTCACTCAGCATTATGATTCAGTGGACTCTTTGGAAGTTGCTCCCTGGACACTTTTCTTCAATGGGTCCACATGTGGTGAAGGAGCAGGTATCGGCATTGTGTTAATTTCACCTCAAGGAAGGAAGTATGAGTTTTTATTGCCGATTGTTGCTACGTCGACGAATAATCAGGCTGAATACCAAGCCTTGGTAAAAGGGTTAGAATTACTGAAGGAGATACGTGCCGATGCTGTTGAAATCTTTGGTGATTCTATGCTAGTTATAAATCAATTGGCTGGACTTTATGAATGCCGAAGTGAAGCTTTGATTTCGTATTATGAAAAATGTGTGCAATTGTTGAAAGGATTTAGGGATTTTCATCTTGAACATATCCCTCGATTGCATAATGAGGAAGCTAATCGACTAGCTCAGCATGCTTCAGGGTATCAACTTATTCAGGAAGTGCTAACATCGACAGTTAATACCGATGACTGGAGAAAGGAGATTGTCGATTATTTAAAGGATCCATATAAAAAGGTTGAAAGACGTATAAGGTTCCAAGCTACCAAGTATGTGCTCCTCGATGATGAATTATATTATTGAACTATAGATGGAGTTTTACTCAGATGTGTTGGTAGTGATGAATCGAAAACTTTGATGGGTAAAATTCATGAAGGAGTGTGTGGTGCGCATCAATCGGCTTTCAAGATGAAGTGGATGATCAGAAGGAATGGATACTATTGGCCGACTATTTTTGAAGATTGTTTTAAATATTTTAAAGGATGTCAGGGATGTCAAAAGTTTGGTAATATTCAAAGAGCGCCTGCATCGGCTATGAACCCTATAATCAAACCGTGGCCATTCCGGGGATGGGCTATTGATCTCATTGGTCAGATTTATCCGCCATCGAGTAAGGGACATAAATTTATTCTGGTTGCTACCGATTATTTCACAAAATGGGTTGAGGCAATTCCTTTGAAAAAGGTGACATCGGTTAATATGATTGATTTTGTGAAAGAGCATATTGTTTACCGATTTGGTATTCCTCAGACTATCACTACCGATCAGGGCACTATGTTTACATCAGGAGAATTTGATGAGTTTGCTGTAGGTATGGGAATTAAAGTTTTAAATTCTTCTCCATATTATGCTCAAGCTAATGGTCAAGCTGAGGCTTCTAACAAAGGGATCATCAAACTCATTAAGCGCAAAATTGAAGAAAATCCTAGGAGGTGGCATACAGTATTAAATGAAGCCTTGTGGTCATATCGGATGTCATATCATGGTGCAACCAAAGTAACGCCTTATCAGTTAGTATATGGACACGATGCAGTATTGCCTTGGGAAATTAAAGTTGGCTCTAGGCGAATACATTCTCAAGATCAGCTGACAGCCGATGATTATAATACTCTTATGAAGGATGAGTTGGAAGATGTGGTGGGTCATCGGTTAAGGGCTTTAGTTAGCATCGAAGAAAATAAGAAAAGAGTAGCCAGATGGTATGACAAGAAGGTGAAGATAAAGGAGTTTGCCGATGGAGATCTGGTCTGGAAACTGGTTTTACCGATTGGGACTAAAAGTTCAAAGTTTGGAAAGTGGTCTCCTAATTGGGAAGGTCCATATCGGATAAATCAGTTTGTTCCTAGTAACGCATATATTCTAGAAACCCTCAAAGGGGTTGTGTTTCCTAGAGCATTAAATGGAAAATATTTAAAGAAATATTACCCTAGTATCTGGATGGATGCATAAAAGTATAAGTGCCGATAACAGTCCTATCGGCTAGAATTATGCAAGGATGTCAATGTCTCATAAAGTGCCGATACAATAAACAAGATTACAAGTTCAACAAGGATTGGATAGCTAATATCGCACGCAGGCGAATCTGCTCGGCTTCCTCCATTTCTTTGATATCGTCATCGGCAGTACCCTCCACGGGCTTGAGTTTTTTCTTCATGGCCAAAGCTTTGCGAGCCTGGATATCTCTTTCTTGCTGAAGGGTTTTGATGGCATTGGGTAGCTGGCTTTCTTCTTGTTGAGCATGAGTTAAAGCTGCCTCGATTTCCTTCAATTCAGCCAATAGAGCCATTTTCCTTGCTGATAAATCCAAGATTTTTCGCTTAAGTTCAGCACCCGAAGTCTGCAAGTTGCCGATGCCCTTGTGCTTCTCATCGGCAATTTGTTTCAGTTGTAGCATCTCTTCCTTGAGTTGAGCCTGAGCTGCTCTATCGGCAATACATTGGGCAGCTCATTGATATTGTAGTTGGCGACTCTCTAAATGGGCTGCTGGGAAGAGTACTTCTTCAACATCGGCAGGGACCTGGCCACGGATTGTTTTGAAAATTGCCTTTGCGGGGTCCGAGTCATCTACAAGTTGGGCGGTATCCTACTGTAGCAAGTTCAGGAGAGCTTCCAACCTGGACTTAGTTTCTGCCGATATTGTTCCCAGTATAAGGGAAGAACTTGTTTCCTCTCCATCATCATCAGAGATGTCAATAGCGAAGGAGAATAGGCTGTTTGGGGAGTCTTGTTCCTGAGGAAAAGAAAAGGAGGTCGGTTAAGGATAAGTATGAATATTGTAAATCAGCTAGGTTAATCGGTTTACCTGTTTCAAGGCAATTTCCTGTGCTTGACTGGAAGAAACAACCTGGAGTGTGTCGTGTGAGGGATCGGCTGAGCTTGCCGATGGGATGTCCTCTGTGACTTCATCAGTGGTTGGCTCTTGAGGTATGATGACCGATGACATTGGGGCAGATGTAGGGATCGGCATGGACCTTTGTCGTTTTGGCTGTGCCTCGGCATCTGTTAAAGCTTTGCGCTTTGCTTGGGCATCGGCAACGATTGGCTGGGGGGCATCAGCACTTGTTGGTTGTGAAGCTTGGACGTCTGGTACGCTTGCCGATGTACCCAATTGTTGCGGCAAAACAAGTATAAGGTATGATATTTAACGGATAAAATGAGAAGTCAAGAGAATACCTCTGAAGGTTTGTCAAAAGAAGTGGTGCTTGATATCGGAGGAATTGCCGATGATGATCCAGTGGCAGCTCTTACCCCCTGGTGATTAATGTTAATACAGTTTGTAATCGGTATAAGTAGAAATAAACAAGGTTGTTACCTTGAATGCCTTGACCAAGGTTGTGGCAGCAGCCGATGGAGTGGCCCTAGCTGTAGCCAATCTGGACTTAGAGGTGATGGTCTTGGTACGGATCTTCTGGTGGGTCAAAGCAGTTAAGGTGGGGGCGTTGTAGCCGATCGGTGATATCGGGGAAATAGGCTGAAGATCGAAGGGTTTCCCACTTTTGCTCACCGATGGTGCTGGGTTGTTAACCTGTCATGAGAGAGTCAGTTACTGATATATGTAGGGAAAAAGCAAAAAGGAGTTAAAAGAAACTTACTGCGTCGTCAGGGATGGCATATTCAGGGTCGATCATGTGCCGATATGTGTGAGCAGAAGTTGCAAACAGTTGTTCCTTCCACTCTCGCCACCATTGCTTGTATGACTCGGTGATGAAGGATACTGGCGTCCAGGTGGATATATCAACATCTGTGATATCAGCATCGGGGGAGAGTTGTACCACCTTGTTCCAATATGTTCCACAGGTGATTGTTTCCCTAGGTTTGATCACATCGGCAAAGCAAAGTTTGATTGGCAGTTGCCCAAAAGCCAATTGACGGGATACTGCCGATAGGTTGTAAAATTCATATGAAACGTTGGTGTTTTTTCCGCTACCAAATGTATTCACTAGAATTGCCCTGGGAGTAATGATGGCCATCATGAGTTCCTTATCCTGATTCAGGGTGTCATCGGCAAAGTTGAAAAGAAGGGGAAATCTGTTGTCCTCGTCAATATAAGGTACCCAGGCCCTATGATCACGAGAAAGACCATTGTAGAAGTTTTGGAAGGATCTGCTGATCTGGTCTTCATTGGCCTCTGTTCCGGGAAGGACAATTATGGCTTCACCAAAATTAAGGGGTGAGCGTGTTGCCGATTCATCATCCCCAAGCACATGGTCTTCAGCAATTTCTCGTGGGAATTGTTGGGCAAAAAAGTCCCATTGCAAGCGTTTGTGCATATGGGCATTCAGCCACATGTTGATAAACCACCACGGGCCTCCTAGGTTGCCGATGGGTTCGCCAAGCAGAAGTTTCTGAGATACTTGATGAAGAAGATGATAAGTGGAGCTCAGAAGGTATCGGCCAAGAGGAAATCTTACGCCATTAGCCAAAAGTTCAGCTGCGGGGAGGAAGGTGTTGGTTGGTCCTACTGATCGACCACAGAAAATAAATTTTTCTAACCACATATTCAAGAATGTGGCATGTTCCCTCTGGTTAAGTGTCCCAGTCTTCTGGTATTCTTGAATGTATCCCGTCCAACCGCCGATGTTGTGGGTATTCACCCTATATTCAGATTTTTTACCATAAATGGAGCCTTCATCGGCAGTTGAAATATCCAAGCCAGTGAGCATGTGGACATCGGCAAGTGTAGGAGTAGCTGGGCCATGTCCAAACATAAAAGTGTTTGTTGTGTCTGACTAGAAGTAAGCAGCTGCAATCATCATCGATTCATTCTTCTGCATATCGGCAATAGATAGCCTAATGCATTGGTCTAATTTCCATTCTGCCCAGTATACTTGCATCGATCTATTAACCCTTAAGTACCAATCTTTCCACCCTTTGGTGGTTTTGGGCCAAGATCGGAATGTGTCTTTCCATAAATTCAGAGAGAAATTTTGGGCTCTAAAGGGGATTCTATTAACTTCTGCATTAATCAGATCGGTTGGATCTGGGTTGCCCATTGGTCCTAGGCATTGGACATGCGGCTGATCGGTTGGAATAACTAGTTTGTTGCGTAGTTCCTAAAGTTTAAAGGATCTGGAGAACAAAAGAAAGGAAAAATCACCAACTGTGTAGACTTGCAAAAACTAGGGGAATCAAAGTAAAAGGTAATGGAAGTGAAGCGAACCGCGGGGACGTCGAAGTTAATTGCCATTATCTTGAGGAAGATGAGGGCATGAGCTAGAGACTTGAGGTAACGCTGGAGAAGGGTTCTTGTTGGTTGAGGTCGTGCAGTGGTTCGTCGGAGTCACCGCCGGAGAGAGAAAATGTCAAAGAATGGAGTCTGAGGGTAGAAGACAAGTGTTCCGGAGGAATCTATTTATAAGCCGCTTGGAGTAGGGGTATTTCGGACTTATCTCTATGCCACGCGCATGTAGGTCGAAGTGGTTCAGATGGATATGGTAACTGTTTGCACGATGATCAGGGGATTGTACAGATGGGTTGATGGCAAGTAATCATGACTTGGAAGAGATATCGGTGCAGGATATTTTAATTCTGAAAATGACAGCATTATCATGTTAAGATTTTGCCGATGGGTTATTGTTTCAGTATCTTAACCATAATCAAGGCAAGAGTGGTTGGCGATTGTGCGATATTTACTGAAGTGCGTGAATCAGGATTAGATTTGATTGGATTTGATAACAGATCAGGTTTTGGCTTGGAGAATAAGTTACGGTAATCTGGAGTAAATTTTGGAGCATTAATGGTTTTATACTCCAAAATTGGGGGGCATGTGTTGACACCGTTTTTTACACGTGTTAAAATGTTCGGAGTGGACTAATCGGCAAGGGGAAAGTTACTGTATACTTTGATAGCCGATGAAAGCCAGCTTGTAAAGATAGTTGCCGATAGCTGGTGATGCCGATGAAGGGAGATTTGAAGACTGCTGCCGATGAAACAAGGAGTATGCTGATGAGGGAAGACTTGAAGACTATTGCCGATGAAACAGGGGGTATGCCGATGGGAAGAAGGACAGTGAGATTTCCATCGTAATTAAGGCAGACAGGGAAATAGATAGGAGTTGATTTCCTTTTCTATATTTGTTAGAGTATGATTCATGTAAGAGTCACGTGTTTCCTTAGATATGGGCTTGGTGTCCTAGTTGTGTTTGGTTGTGTCTCTTTAGATCAGGGTATAAATATGGAGTGAGGGGCAATGTAAATAGAGATCAATCAATATCAAAACCAATTTTTACTCCTATTTGCATCTACTTACTTTTCGGTGACTTCGTCAATTTGCATTATTTTCTTTTTACGAGTTCTCATTGATTTGGCGAGCTACATCGCTTCAGTGCGACCTTCGGCGATCCTCGAGTTCCGCGTGAGTACCTCTTGGCCGTGACTTCCGGGCGTATCGCTGTTGTCAGGACCAAAGTGCTCGTATCTTCATCCTTATCGATTAACAGGTCAAATCGACTGGCACGCCTTGGATACCGATTCGGGTATTAGCCCTTTGTGTTTGCAGATCCACTTTTGCATCAACATATTCTTACCATGATTGCTAGGTATAGTTGCACTAATCTTAATATACTTTGACATGTGATTTAGGATGACTTAGGAATATTTCTCTATTTCTACCTAGTCCATGATAATGCCATAGATGAGGAGTGCTCTAAGTGAATTACATTATATATGACTTGTTATCTATCATTCATTATCATTTATCTTATGACTTATCCCTGTTATGAGTAAATGGATCATACATGGTTAACTCTCCATTAGATTGCCATTGATCATCATATTCCTATATAAGCCATCCCTTCCCAGTGGTAAAATATAAATCGACAACCCTGGAATATTCCTAGGTAAAATGCTACAATGATATAATTATCTGTGCACTTGCAGATATTCAGTATTCATATTTATATATATTTTCTCTCTAGTCAATTGCATTAGTAATAACTGCTTAGTATTATTCTAGGTAGTATCCAAACATATTTCTTATATTCATACTAGGGATGACAACCTAGTGATTCTAGGAGATATAGGTTTATTATAGGTGGCTAAGTATTTCAACCAAGTGACACGTTAATAAATACCAAGAGAATTCTTAGCGCTGTTGCTAGGCATAAATTTAAAACTCTATTCTTACTAGCAATGTTAGGGGTACCAACAGCTACACTTCCATAGCTCGCCTCCTTCATCATTCACGACCTCACTTGTCGTGTTCTCGAAGATGTCTCACACCCCGAGCACCAATAATGTTGTTTCTTGTTTCCAGCCACTCGACCAGTTTTATAGTCTATGATATATGCAACAATCATATTATGAATGAATGTATATATGCAAAAATTATATTAGCACGCAAAACTTAAAATATTATATAGTATTGATGGGTCTGGGTAACACGGGACGATCCACACTGGCGATAGCGCAAATGAAAGATCGTCAGGATGGTAACCTGGTTCCTGTGCTTAGGATGCCCACCACCATTTATCGTAACTAAAAAACTAAAAAAACATCTCAATAAATATAGAAGCCCCATATAAATATACCAGGCCACAATATATATTAGAGAAACATGGAACATTAAATCATAAAGAAATAATATTGCTAACAAAGTTCTAGAACACAATAAATGTTTAACAAAGGTTATGTAATTTATAAATAAAAATAATGTTGCTAACAAAGATCAAGATATAATGTAGCTAACAAAGATGTAGAAAACATAAGTTTGTTACTAACAAAGGTTATGTAGAAATGATGTATAAATAAAAATAGAATCCACCATTATTATTCTTAATTAAAAAACCCCTGACGGCCCATAATTTGTCATGTACGAAAGAATACAATTCTAGTACAATATTATATTTTAATACCTTAAGTTTGACTAATTATAAATAAAAAATATCTATATTTATGATACTAAATAAATATTATCAGATTAATTATAAAATATATTTTTATAATAAATTAATTTAAAGATATACTTGTGAATATTATTCACTTAAAACTTAATAAAACGTAAACTTCTTTTCGTGACACGTAACCTGTAGTTGCATTCTTTTTTAGAGGCACGTAGTAAATCACAACAGCAGCCCAAATAATGTAAGGGGCCACTAGACGTCGCAGAAAGACCCGTCTGATTTAAATACTCATTCAGGTTGTTCATGATAGAAAAGCAAACAGAAGCGCTAAAATAGCCAACACGTGAACAAAAGAACAGACTTTCCATAGCATGTATATTACACAATTCGTTGCTGCGAGGCTTGAGAGTTTCATGAAAAGTACAGTTCATGCCATGAAAAGCAAAAGGGACGGCACAAAATCTCATTTTTCATGTTATTACAGAATGTGGTTGTAAAATGAAGCGCCTTCCGAGCAAATTACAAAAATCAAACCGTATCAAAATTGGTAACCCTCCCTGGGGAACTCCAGTGTAAATGGAACCAGAGAAAAGGGGCCTACTCATCAGCGGCCTTGGTTCCGGTTACCACCCAAAGTCCAAATTGTCCCTAGGATTCTAGGGAGGGTGCCGTCGGTTGAGCCACGCGTCGCACATCTAGAAGAGGGTGAGCGAGAGGTTAGGGATGACCATGGGTCGAGTCACCGTCTAGGATTCTTTACTCCACCGATTCACATTCAGACCTCGCCCCAATTTCAGATCGGGTGTTCCTCTAACCCTAATATGGAGCCCTCATCTCCTCACCGCCTCCACTGCTAGCTTCCCATTGCTCCAACCTATCTCGATTCGTTGGTCATCTCTGGAAAGGAGCTGCTCCCAAATCCTTTGCTGCCGCAGTCAAAACTGAGCTCGCTCAAGTCGTTCGAGTCAAGATGAATCAAGGCGGTGGCCGCAATAACTACGGCGGCTTTGGACGGGGTGGAGGTGGAGGTGGTCGTGGTTGGGGTGGAGGGGCTGGTGGGTATGGTCGTGGTCTAGGAAAAGGTGGCCCCGGTGGTGGGAGAGGTCGCAATACCTGGGAGCATCGTGAGCAGCAGATCGATGATGGCAAGAAAGAGGGCGCTGATGAGAATCCACCTGCTGCGGAGAACCCCAATCATAAGTGGGAGCAAGCTGCTAGAAAATCAAAGGATAAGCAAGTGTCTATAGTACCTGAAGATCAGGGCAGCTAGCCAGAGGTGAATCAAGTGCAAGGTACTAATGACAAACGTTTGAATCCTATCAATCCTATGAAGCATGTTCAGAACAGGATTGCTTGTGACAATTGTGGGTTGTTTAATCACTCGACCAAGGATTGTAGAAAGGTTCTGTGTGAAATCTGTGGCTACAGTAATCATTCTACCTATGAGTGTAAAATATGTATGTTGTGGAATACTGGTCCAGAACTATGTGCAGCACAAGTGGATGATCAAAGTTTTTTCTTCATAGAGGTGTGCATAGATCCCAGGGTTTCTAAGGAGAAAGAGTACATAGGTGTCATAAACATCATTCAAGGGCATGCTACTATAAAACAAATAGAACAACAGTTTATGTACTTGGTTGGGTCCAACTCGTGGAAATGGAATGCACGTCGAGTTGGTGAGAATAGGTTCGTTATGAGATTCCCAACTGCAACTATGGTAAGGGACTGGAGCAAATGCAAGGCACCGGTAATGAATGATGTTGACACTTTGATGAAGGTTGAGCCATGGTGTCTAAAAATTGGAGCCAAAGGAATGCTGCAAACTGGTTAGTTTCGTGTGAGTGACATTCCTAGTGACCAAAGGTCAATCAGAACCATCACCAAGGTTGGAGGACTGGTTGGTAAGGTTGTTGAAATTGATGAGATGACTCAGTTCAGGGCTAACTATGTCAGGGTAAAGATTGCATGTAGGGATCTGCAGAAGGTACCTAGCACTGCTGAAGGAACTCTTGGGCTTTGCATACATGGCTTTGGATTTGAGAGGGAGATTCCAGATGAAAATGCCATGAAGAATTTGTCTAGTGGTATTGTTGTTGGATCCAAGGAACCGCCGAGCAAGAAACATAAAGCTGAAGATCAGAACAAACCCATCCTGCAAGCTGGCTCATCTAGCCAGTCTATGCCTATAGTGACTGAGGTTGGCTCCAGTAAGAATTCTCAACAACAAAAAGCTGTCCAAGCTTGCTGTTCTGCACCCAAAAACTGCTTAGTGGTTTTGCTGTTAAGAACAAAGATGTGAGTGTTGATAAGGTGAAACTGGGCAAGGTATCTGTGCAAGTGCTTTCTGATGAGCAAGTGAAAACAAGGGATTTACCTAAACAACTCAATCCTGAGGGGGTTACCAAGCCAGGAGAGATAAATGATCAAAATGGGAAAGTTCACATTCCTTAGTCCTTTGAACATTCTGATGCTGATAGTGAGATTCTCAGTGCTAAGTTAAGGGGTATTGGTGCTTATACTGATACTACTCTTGAAAACAAACAGAATGGGGAAGATGATGATCATCAAATTTGGCATATGGAGTTGGATGAGACTACTAAAAATGCTTCTCAAATCATGACTGAGATGTTAAAGCAACAAGGAAAGTGTCATGACAAAGCTGCTGATACAGAGATGCTGCAGTTGCCTTCCTCTCAGGCTCATCATGAGGATGTCACTGATAATGCTCTAAATTCTCAAGAGAGTGTTATCACTTATGATGGCGGGGAGAAGAACATGGTGATGGTTGACAAGTTGCTTGTGGACAAGGTGTGTCCTGTTGAAGAGATGGGCAAGGAGAACCAGCCCGAGCGCAGGAGGAGCGAGAGACTGAAGAAAGAAATGCTTTTGACAACTATGGAAAAGAATGAGGCTATGGCCAAAAAGAGGAATTTGGAAGGTAACCCAAGAATGCCCCGCAATCTTTCTGATGTTGATAATTCTGTTCTAAATAAGTTAGCTAAAGAGATGGGTGTGGTGACTCGAAATAATAGTTTTGCTACTTTTGATGTTCTTAAAGATCTGGAATCTGCTAGAAACTGCTTGTACTCAAAACATCAAATGCAAACTGGTGGTCCTGATCCTGTTGAAATTGTTGAATTTAATCCTGAGAATGATAATTTTGTTGAGAATGCTATTACTGAGGAGAATTCTGATGTGGAAGAAATGATGATTTTGCAATCAAATAAAAATAATTCATCAGTTAAAAAGAAAGTTAAATTCTCCTCGAGGGAGAGGAAGCAAGACCAGGAAGATTTTGGCTTCAAGACTCAAGGAATGTTTGCATTCCTGTGAGTCAAAATAAAAGGGAAAAAACAAAGGAAAAGATGGTAGTTCAAGGATTAATTTGGAATTGTAGAGGCCTCAAGAAAAAAAGGGTTTCCACTTTCTTAAAAAATCTTATCCTCGAGTTTAAGTTTCATCTTATTGGCCTACAAGAAACTATGATTGAGAAGTGTGAAGATTCATTATTGAGAAAGTTTGATATAAATCAAGATTACCTTTGGTTATGGAATGCTTCTAAAGGGAAGTCAGGGGGTATTTTGGTAGGGATTTTGATTGAACGTTCTGATGTTGGCTCTTTCAAACAAGGAGAATTCATGATTCAAATGAATCTTTGGGACAAAGTTGTAAAAACTAAATGGAACTTGTTAGTGGTATATGGGTCTGCCCATGATGAGAATAAGATGGCTTTTTTGGCCGAATTATCCCATTTTTGTGCATCAAATACTGAACCTATGATCATTGGAGGTGACTTTAACATTATTAGGTACTTAAAAGAGAAAAACACAATGGATGGAGTACATAGACATACTGCTCTTTTCATTTCATTGATTCGTTTTAATGAGTTAAGAGAATTGACTATGAATGGTGGTCTTTTCACTTGGTCTAATAATCAGGAACCTCCTGTGTTGGAAAAGTTACATAGAATTCTGATGACAAAAGAATGGGAGGACATTTTCCCTCAAGCAGTAGTTAATAAGCTACGAAGGGAGATTTCAGACAATAATCCTTTAATTGTTTCTACTAGGAAGTGTGAAAATTTGCCACACATTCAATTCAAGTTTGACTTAAGATGGTTAAAAAATCCTGAATTCTTTGTGCTTGTTGAGAAAATTTGGAATAAACCTTGTACGGCTAAGATTACAATTGACAAAATTCAGCAAAAGCTTAAATTGATCAAACAATTTTTTAGGGGCTAGGGCTTCAATTGACAAGGTGAAATGAGAAAGAAAAGAATTTCAAGGTGAATTAGCAGTTTTAGAATCAATTGAGGAGGAGGGTGGTTTATCTGCTGATCAAATTGACAGAAAAACATGGTTACTGGTTGAAAATTTAAAAAGTCTGGAACAGGAAAAATTATATTGGTATGAAAGATCCCATGAGACCTGGCTTCTCAAAGGTGATAGTAATACCTCATACTTTCGCAAATGCGCAAATGGAAGAAAGAGAAAGAATAGTATAATAAGTTTGGAAAGTGAGGGTCAAGTGATAGAAGGAGATGAAAATTTGTTAAAACACGCAACTGAATATTACACCGAACTTTTTGTTCCACCAAATGGGTATGAAATACAGATGGATTCTCGCATTTGGGCAAACATAACAAGAGTTTCTTCCCATGATAATGATATCCTGTGTAAACCTTTCACTGAACAAGAGATTAAGGATGCTCTGGATAAAATGAAAAAAAAATAAAGCTGCAGGTCCAGATAAGATTCCAATTGAGTTTTACCAGAGTTGCTGGAAAATAGTTAAGGCTCATATCATTCAATTATTTGATGAATTTTACAATCAAAGAGTTGATACTAGTAGGATAAACTATGGAATAATCACTTTGCTACCAAAAATCAAGGAAGCATCAAGGATTCGGCAATTTAGGCCTATATGTTTATTAAACTGTTTATACAAGTTGATTAAAAAACATTAACTCTCAAGCTGGAATCAGTTGCTGATAAGTTGATCCATAGTACTCAAACGTCTTTTATGAAAAACAAAAATACCGTGACGGGGATCATGTGTTTACATGAAATCATTCATGAAACAAAAAGGAGAAAGGAAACTGGAATTGTTTTAAAACTGGACTTCGAAAAAGCATACGACAAGGTGAATTGTAAAATATTATTTGAATGCATGGAGAAAAGGGATTTTCATAGTAAATGGTGTTTCTGGATAAAACAAGTTGTCTCGGGAGGTACTGTTAGTGTTAAGGTGAATAATAAGATTGGAACTTACATCAAAAGTTATAAAGGAGTTAGGCAAGGCGACCCATTATCTCCTATCCTTTTCAATTTTGTGGCCGATTGTTTGACTAGAATGATTTACACAGCTCAAGAGAATAACTTAGTTACATGTTTGATTAGTCATATTATTCCCAAGGCTGTCGCAATTTTACAATACACGGATGATACTATTCTTTTTCTTAAACATGATTTAGATGGAGCTACTCATATGAAACTCCTATTATATTTGTTTGAGATGCTTGCTGGGCTCAAAATCAATTTTAATAAAAGTGAAATTCTGATGATAAACGATGAGGAGAATTGGGGACAACACTATGCCAAAACTTTTAATTGTCAGGTTGGCTTTTTTCCCATTAAATATTTGGGGGTACCTATTAGCCCGAGTAGGCTTAAAGTTAGTGATTGGGTACCTTTAGTTGAAAAAGGAAATAAAAGGTTGGATGTTTGGAGGGGGGTACTCTATCCACTGCTGGAAGATCAACCCTCATAAATGCTAGTTTGACTAACTCCCCAATATATCATATGTCGGTTTATCTACTCCCTAAGTCAACCATCAGTAGCATGGACAAGACCAGGAGAACTTTTTTCTGGCAAGGTGGCGGAACCAAAATGAAATATCATTTGATAAAATGGGAAATAATTTGCAAAGACAAGAAGAAAGGGGGTTTGGGGATTAAGGATCTGAGAAAGTTGAACATTAGTTTGTTGTGCAAATGGTGGTGGAGGTTAGAAACTGAGGAGGGTCTGTGGCAAGAAATTGTTAAGTACAAGTATCTGAAAAATAAATCAATTCATGATGTTAGTCACAGACTTAATGATTCTCTAATTTGGGCAGATTTGTTAAAGGTTAAAAACATTTATTTGCAAGGCAGAAGTGTGTCCTTTGGGAAAGGAAACTTAACTCGATTTTGGCTTGATTCCTAGGTTTATAAGGATCCTTTATATTTAACAGTTCCCCTTTTATTTGAACTCTGTGAGAACAAAGAAATTACTGTTGATCATTTCTTAAAGGGCTCGGCAATTACGTTTAGGAGATGGCTTTTTGATGACTTAAGAACTAGCTGGAATAGGATTTTAAAGGATAGTATAAACATCCAGGTAACTGATAGAGATGACATGGTCTTGTGGAAAATTGGGAAGAAAGGAAAGTTTACTGTCAAATCAGTATATGATGCTCTTACAAACTCTCATACTGGAATGTATCACAAACGAATTTGGAAAGGTAAGATTCCAGAGAAAATTAAGATTTTTCTATGGCTTTTAGCAAATGATGCTATTTTAACTAAAGAAAATCTGAGGAAAAGAAACTGGCAAGGGGATCCTAGATGTGTGTTTTGTGATTCTATTGTGACTGTTTTTCATCTTTTTTTTTTCCAATGCCCTGTAGCTAAGATTATCTAGGTGATAGTAGCTAAATGCTTTGGAGCTCCTAATGTTCCTACAAATCTCGAGCAATGTTGGCTATGATGTGAGAAGTGGTTTCCGTTCGGTAACAAATTCACCACTGGGGAGTGGCTGCCATTTGCTGGGCGTTGTGGTAGTGTAGGAACAAAGTGGTGTTTGAAAAGAAGATTGTGAAGAATCCACTGGAAATAATATGTCACGCTTGTGCGCTTATAATTTACTGGTCAGGTCTATTTGCAGAGCTTGACAGAGATCAATTGATCGAGGGCGCCAATACAATGCTAAGGGTCGCCAAGGAAGTCCTCGCGGCTCAAACCACAAGACAGGTGAATCAGCTGCTTCTGGAAGATGGCAACAGTCGGAGAGCAGACCGAAGACTCTGCGTAATCCCAAAGGCTTCGAGACAGTCTGAATGAGGGAGTGTGACAGTCTATGGAATCTGAAAAGAACAATGCTTCTGGTGTTGTTAGTCTTTTGTCGGATGAATGTTTGTCCTAGCTTGTCAGCTCTTGTAACGGCTGTGCGAAATACTATGTGGCGCTCTTGTTGGTTTTTTTGTTGAGGTCAGGCAGAGTCTGGCTTCGGTTGGTTAGGGATTTCAGCTTAGGTTATGCTCAGTTAGTTCGATGGTAGTATGGTACTTCTGAATGCTCTATTCTACGTATTTCCGTTATCTCTAATGGAAATAGGGTTTCCCGCGTGGAAAAAAAAACCCTATCAATTTATGGCAAGTAGGCAACAAAACCTTTCCCAGACTACAAGTGTGTCAGATACTGTTGATGACAACAGACAATCTCTGAAGGCCATAATCTCAGCATTTAGCTCTGGCTTGCGTTCCTAGAAATAAATAGAAAATAGATCGAAATAAATTAACACTTCTTTTCCAATGGTTAGGCTGCTGTCTGAATAGAACAAACCAAAATCTTGGAAAATATAAACCCTCTGACTTCTTGACTGAGGTCTTCAGTCTTAGGATCTTCTTGAGCAACACGCGGAAACGAAAGAAATAACAGTGCCAATCAGCACGAAATTAAGGAAATAAAATCAAATTGCAGGGCTCCATCAGCCAAAGAAATAATCTTTTCCACTTAAAAAATTATCTTAGATAAAGGAGTTGGCTGCAAGAGTTTTTCTTTCCTTTTCTGCTTGCTACTTTTTTTTCCCTCACGCAGGGCAGCTGCATTTCATTGCTCTAATGCTTGCTCTGAGGCGATTTAAGAGCTGCAGACCTAGAAGCCCTTGTACACTGGTTTGGGATGGTTGGGGTAGACCATTCACCATCTTCCTTATCAACCCAGTCCTCAGGCTGCAATGGTACATCGAAGATTGTTAAAAAAACATTACTACTCATTGTATGTATGACACAAAAAATGTTTAAGTTATGTACCTTCTTAGCATCAGGGTCAGGAACTTCATTGGGAATATCATCATAGCCCTGAAAGTAAAGGAGAACAGATTAGCTATATTGCAAGAAAAGACAAATGAGAGCAGATAAACTAAATCCTAGTAGCTGGTTGAGGAATAATAAAAAAATGCAAAATATTTCAGCAGCTCTTAAATCTGGCCAGATAAGTTTTCGCTTATTAACAACATATTTACAGAGTCAGAGATATGATAAACTACCCCTGGCTTCTTGTCCTCAGGGTCAGGAATGTACTCCTTGTCATATCAGTCCTCAGGCTGCAAAAATCAATACATAATTCGAGTTACTTTAGCTATTTTTGAAGAAGCACTGGTAAGAGACACAGTAAGCAATGCAAAACTGTACCTTCCTGGTCTCTGGGTCCTTGATTTGCTTCGGGGGAAGGATATCCCAGTGCTCATGCACGTCTGCGGCGTGTATATGTGATGTGGATGACCAGAATGATTCCAGCAAGCGCGTATCTATTACATGTAACAACTGTTGGACCTGTATACCCTGTTTTTTTCTTTCTGAATTGACACCAAACAACTGAATATGCAAATGCCCAGTTTTTCCTATCAATAACAGATGCTACAGACATAAGTCGATGCCACAAAGTACCAACTCCTGCGCACAATCACTACCGGAGACGCCCTCTTTGTCGAGTGGGATCCAGTTTGCCTAGTGTATTATATCGGGCACTCGGCAAAGAGCTGGTTTGCCGAGTGCCGCACTCGGCAAAGAGCTGGTTTGCCGAGTGCCGCACTCGGCAAAGGGCGACACTCGGCAAAGAGCTAGTTTGCCGAGTGTCAAACACTCGGCAAAATAAGACACTCGGCAAACTGGAGGTTTGCCTAGTGTCTGACACTCGGCGAAGAACGACACTCGGCAAATCAGCGTTTGCCTAGTGTTGGATACTCGGCAAATCTTCACACTTGGCAAACTTTGACAGCCGCTAACGGCCCGTTACCAGGCGTTAATGTTTGCCGAGTGTCAATGGGCTGACGCTCGGCAAACTGAGCCTTTGCCGAGTGTCAGCCTGTTGACACTCGGCAAAGTCTGTCTTTGCCGAGTGTCAGTTCTTGACACTTGGCAAACCATTTAATTTTTTTTTCTTCTTGCCCCCAAACTTTTTCTGCTGTGCTCCTACAGTACCTTGAACTACATGTTCAAATTTGGCACATTTCTCGGTCATTTTGTTATATTTGTTTAATTTATTTCATTTAATTGAATTTTTTTGGATAAGTCAAATTTGAACTGCAAGTCATTCGAATAATGAAAAAAAAACGAATGGAAAAATGATATTCATGTTATTGAGTCTAATGTGAGGCCGTATCCAGGAACAGACCAGAAATTTCGAACATCTTGTTCACGAAACATGACCACGAATTTGCGGGCGAATTGTTTTTAAATTGTATAAAAAGCAAACGAAGTCCGAAAATCATGAAACTTGTCAAGATGTCATGATATCGTATGTGGAGGCTGTGATAAAAATTTGAGAAGGTTTCGCGCAAGTTGACACAACTATGCATTGAAATCTTACCAGATCCTTCACAAATATATGAATCTTCTTTGGAGATTCTTCTTCGTCAATGCATGATTATTTTTCATACATCGATACATGAATTTCAAGCAAACAAAATAGGTAACACAAGAAGCTAATTCGGAGCTCTTACATGAGTGCTAAAGCAAGCAATAAATCAGATAACGGCAGGCCTAAATACATGGAAAAGTAACATACTCCATCATCACAAACTGTAGGTCGTTTTGTAATACATCTAGATATATGCTATGTCTACGTACATAGAAAAAATAATGTATCTAGAAAAAGCTAGCAAATGAAAAGAAGTATAAAGTATTTGACTATATCCTCATTGAACTGGACTAGGTGTTTAATTTTAGCAAGTCAAAAGACTTTTTCGCAAAACGTCCACCGAAGCCGTTCTTGGGTGCCTAAAACAGGGCGGTGGGAGCAGACGGGGTCATGTTCTGAGCTTGGATTGTAGCCATAAAATAGGGGCCTATCGACTAAATATGCTCGGCAGTCCACCGAGAGGGATCCCTACGATGGTAGATTGATCGGTGGGATGCGCGAGACCAAGAACAAGAAGACAACAGAGACACAAGAGTTAGACAGGTTCGGGCAGTCAGCATGACGGAAGATAATCATAGATTATTATTAGTGCTGGCATAATGTCATTGTCACTGGTTTGGTTTTTCCATTCTTTGCACTTTAGAACCCTCCTCCAGTGCTCCAATGTGAGTTGTTTTCTTAGCAATTTCCGTACTATTTTTGCTGCAAGAGGAGAACCTTTTAGTTTTGCCACTATATCTTCCCTAGTTCCAAGTAGCTCAGGATATGATCTGACCATGAGTCAATTTTAGTAGATACACATGAATCAAAGAAGTCCCCAAATTCTTTGGCCCCTGACCGATCCAATTTTATCTAGGAACCATTTGTCTTGATAATATTTACCACATCTGACATTCGAGTTGTGACTATAACCATACTACCTTTTCCTCCACCTTGTCTAAATGGTGATAACAGTTTTTCCCACTCATCCTCATCACATCTCCACATGTCATCCAAGACAAGCAAAGACCGTTTACCTTTTAATCTTTGCTCAATCACCTTCTTGTAACTACCATGCTCCTTTGCATCTTGAACCCGAGGTATCTTTTCCTTAGCTTCTTGTGCCAATCTATTTGCACTGAACTTGAGAGCGACACAGATCCATACTGTAACTTAAAAATGACTTTTCACTTCCTGGTACACATGCTGTGCAAAGGTTGTCTTCCCAATACCCCCTGAGCCAACAATTGAAAGCACAGTCATTTCATTTCTAGAATATTCACCATGGGTAATGGAATGAACATGCCTCTGCTTCTCAATTTCCCTCCCATACAATTTAGGCTCCAAACTATCCTCACTGGTAATGTGCCATCACATGGTGGTAATAGCTTATATCTTTTGATCCTAGCAGAACCTTGTTAAGGACATCAAACACCTTGAGGCATATGGGCTCCAATTTTTGCACCAGATTTACCATCTTTAGGGATACAGCAACCCTATCGAACTTCACTTTCAGTGTTTGCACAGTTTGGACTTGTCGTCCATTTCGTGTAGTGTTGGGGTCCTTGAATACTGTCAGAATGAGCATAATTGTCAATCAATGGTAAACAGATGGAACAAAAGGTGCTTACCGACACTACGTGTAGAGCTTCGAGAGATAAACGCCAACTTTTGCATCAATTTTGCATTGATATTCTTGGCATCCTGGTTTGTTGGTGAAGCATGTGGGGAATTATCTTGCTCTTCACGTTCACCAAAGATCCTGTCATGCGAGCTAGAGGAGGGCTTCAGTTTAGCTACAACACCTTTGGCGGTGTTCCGAGCATGATGGAGGAGGCCTTGGACACAACTCCCGGCTTGTTTATCGGCAGCATGGTAGGTGCCGTCGAGCTCGTCCTGGATGCGGAAGTAGTCAAGCTCATCGAGCACATCATCAACACCATTGGCCATCACTCGTAGTATAGCTAGCTGGTCGTTCAGGTGCGGGTTATCAATTTCCCTGCCTGTGCCGCGCTCATTGCGTAATTCATCATCCTTACCATTCACAGTTTTGTTACTTCGTGAAGGCAAAGCCATATGCATTTGCAATATGTCAATGCAAATAATCAGAAACACATTACTTCACATTTTTAAATATGCATTTGCCGCCCATGTAGCTTATCCCCTAGGACGTGCATGCTGTGTGCTTTAATTTACTTTGTGCACCCTTTGGGGGTTCGTGCGCCGGTGCCACTTTCTGTACATAAACTGTCTTTCCTTTCTTAATTGAGAGGCAGAGCTCATGTTAGGTTCTTCAAAAAATATTGTTCGTCTGTTCAAGTGCCCTAGTATGAAATCCCGATCTATATGTTGCATATTATTTCCTAAGCCTGCAGTCAAAAGTTCGTAATGTTGTGGACTCTTGCCTGCAGCCTCAAACTTTAGCTTGTGGGACTTCTTGTGAAAAAACAAATGTGGTAACTCTCTGGAATAAATACCAAATTTTGCTTTAATTCCTTTTAGATTAGATACTTTGAAATGTTCTCACTTACATCTTTTATTGATATTTTGCCATTGGATGTAATGAGGAAGGTACTAGTAGGAATGTGCTGTGTTTGATATTCTGAGATCATATTAAGTCGGTTCAAGATGTTCAGACAAGACACAATGGAATAAAAGATGTTTTCAAGTCATCAGGCCATATCTCAAATTGATGCAGATACCAGTCAACTCATGCAGCCGCTCAGAAAATGACTGAGCTGCTCTGAACTGTCCATGGTAATAGAATGCATCACTTCAGTTTTGCGTGTAATTTTTCCCCTTAGTGTAGCTCGCTATCTTGGTGACACAAATGAATTTGTACCTTGGACTTGCTTTTTTAGACTATAAAAGGAGATGCAGATATGTCACCTGTTTGTCACACCAAATATTTGACCGTGCCTCGTTTGCACATAATGAACTATTAGTCTGTTAATTAGGTTAGCAATAGGTAATGTTTTGAAGTGACTGGAACTCTCTAGTGCACAAATAATTTAAATTCTCACTGTTATGCCATAAGAACCTGTTTCCTTATAGTTTATTTAACTTTATAATGCAATGGGAATTTCCTTTACATGTTTGTTCTTTTTCTTTCTTCAACGCAAAGAACATTAATGGAAAAGATAATTAAAAATATTTTATATAAGATGCATTCAACAGATAGTTAGATATGGTATTTCTTTTTCTTTTTGCTCTGAACTATATTTTTACTTTTAAGCTTTCCATGTCACAGGAGTGCAATTTCTTTTTCTGATAATAGTAAGTTGTAAGCTGCTCAACTGCACAAGTGCAAGCTTTCCTAGCTGCTGCCAAGTGCCAACACAGTAAGAGCTTTACTATTGCCAATATTTGAATTCACTTACAAATTGATTAATTGCTCCTAGCTTTGACAGATGCAGACAAACACAGATGCAGAGATTCTCAAAGCGGGGGAAGGGGTTCAGTACCTGCGTGGGACTCCGGCTCCGGATCAGTCAGCTATCGGCAGCACTCGGCCTGGCAGGACACGGCCGTCGATGATTGCTGTTGCTGCTCGTGCTGGGCGGAGAAGATGTCCGGGGAGGAGGACGAGAGGTCGCAGAGGGAGTGGTCGCTGGAGAGGAAGCCGCCGCCAGGCAGATGGGGTGCGACCGGAAGGAGTTGAGGTGTGGCAGACTGGTGGCGCCGGCGTCCGGAACCAGAAGAGCTGGGGCCTTGTTTTAGATCGAGGGTTAGGAACCGGTATCGGGTACTGTAGCACTTTTTTTTTATTTGACACTTATTGTCCAATTATGACCTAACTAGGCTTAAAAGATTCGTCTCGTAATTTACAATCAAACTATGTAATTAGTTATTTTTTTATCTATATTTAATACTCCATACATATATAAAAAATTTGATGTGAGAGAGAGAGTGAAAAAACTTAATCTAAGGCCCTGTTTAGTTCCCTCCATTTTCCAGAATCCAGATTTCCAAATTTTTTACAATCCCAAATCCAGAATCCAAGAATTCCCATGCACCTGTTTAGTTGCACCCAAAATCAAGAAATCCCAAATCACATATTGCCTCATCCCCATGCAGAAGCATGCATGCTGCTGCTTCTTCCAGCCATCGACGTTGCTGCTTCTTCCATGCAAGCCACAGGCCATCGTTTTGACACGCAAGCATGCATGCAAGCCACAGTCAACAGTTCGCAATGTTGACATGGAAGCCACGGTCAACAGTTCACAATTTTGACATACAAGCCACAGTTCACAAAGCCATCATTCACAAACACAGTTTAACAGTTCACAAAGCACATTTTACAAACACAGTTCACAGTTCACATGTACTAAATTGTTCATAAACCAGTTCACAGTTTTACACAAACCAGTTCACAGTTCACATGTTTTACACAGTTCACAAACACAGTTAACAGCGATTACAAAGAACGATTATACAGACCAACAGCGATCGATTCACGAAACGCATTCATCACTTCTGCATCTTCCCTTGACGGTGCCGGAGTAGTTCGTGGCTGAGAGTATGACGCTTCAGGTGGGACGTAATTCTCATCACGATCACAAAGTGCAAAGTCCCTATCCACTAATCCACTAGCTCTAATGAAGTTGTGTAGTGCCATGCAAGCAACAATTATTTTAGTCTGGACATGTGGAGGATAAGCGGGGATCCCTAGCAGAATCCTCCATTTCATTTTCAGTACTCCAAAACACCTCTCTATCACATTCCTAAGCGATGAATGTGTGAAGTTGAAGATTTCATTTTTACCTTCGGGCTCCGGGCCGTCACGGTACTCCGGAAGATGATATTTGGTTCCCTTGAACGGTGCAAGGTATCCCGGACGGTTTGGGTACCCGGAGTCCACTAGGTAAAACTTTTCTGCACAATTATGAACTGCGGTTAGCTTCCATTAACTCAAATAGGAAACAGAACTACCTCAACTACAACAATGTGTACCTGATGGTGGATGTGGAAACTTATTGCTCCATTTGTCCATAGCATCATTGAATACTCTCATGTCATGTACAGAACCAGGCCATCCAGCAAGCACAAATGTAAACCTCATGTCAAAATCACAGCAAGCCATGACGTTCTGGGTTGTAATGTTCTTGCGGCACATGTGTTGAACCATCAAATCCTTGTCTACGATTACTGGGACGTGAGTGCCATCTATTGCTCCAATACAATTGTTAAAAAAGGGAGAGAATCTAGGATTCTGCAATCTAGGATGCATATCACTGAAACTTGGGTCCCTTGGGCAGATGATTTCTACAGCTAGCCTGCAAACATATTTCAACACTTTCATGAAGTTGTTATGAATTGTACCTAGTGACCTCTCAAATCTATCCTCAGCCTGCCTAACTGACTGTGGTGCTCCAACCATCCACAAGAACATTCCTAATGCTTCAATAGAGGAACACTTATTAGTGGATTTCAGGCCATAAGACTCTAGCTTTTCATGGAGTCTGTAGAACAAAGTTGGGGTCATCCTAAACATTTTGTAGCAGCTCTCTCTGTTTGATAGCTTTCTCTCTACCCACTTTATCCCAGGTACCAATGGTATTCTGTACTCTGATCTAGATAGATATTTTTTAGTATGCAGAGCAAAAAGAAGCATACCACTAGTTAAATGAGAACCTTCATCATCCACAAGCATGCTGGTTACTTCATCATCACTTGAATCAGAGCTGCTGGAACTACTTGAACTGCTGGAGCTACTTGACTTGCTTGAGCTGCTCACATCCATTGTTGTTTCAAGTACCTGACAAATTGGATACATGAAATAGTTAGTAGTGACACCATTCAAAATAACTTAAGCAGCTCAGAATAAATAGTGAGTACTAAATTTGCAAGTATTCAATAAATAGTGAGTACTGACATCACATACATGACTTAGTTCACATAGTACTGACAGCACAGAATAACTTCGAATCACACACATCACTTAGTTCACACACATACATGACTTATTTCAAATGACACACACATCACATAGTTCAAATGACACACACATGACTCTGGATGACAGACATTGACACACAGGACTAGTTGTTGACACTGGCATAGTATTCAATGAACCCCTTCCTTGCATCTGGATCAGTCTTCTTGAAGAAAGTCATAGTCTTCTTGTCCTTGCAGATCTGCAGGACAGTGTACCACAGCCTTATATTATTTGGTTGAACACCACAGTCCCTTGCCATCTGCTGCACAATTTCAACTTCATCTTCCTCTTCCTTTCTCTTTTCTTCCCTGCATCTTTTCTTCATGATTGCCTTCATTTCAGCCTTCCTTTCCTGCAGTTCAACATGTCTTTCCATCATCTTGTTCCTGTCTTCACCAATCCTGGTTTGCTCACTGATAACCTTGTCCATTAGCTTGATAGCTTGGCTTTTGGACTTGGACTTCTTGTTGGGACTAGAGGCACAAGTACTAGCAGTACTGGCCCTCTTGTTGCTATTACTGCTGACTGGGGTCTGAACATTTAGTGATGGCTCCTCCTCCTCAAATTCTTCATTTGCACTAGGAACATAAGCTGTGGAACCATCAACTGCTACACCTTCAAACATTTGCTCCAACTGGGGCATGTAATGTGGCCATCCATGTTTCAGCTTCTTCCAATCAGCCTTACCCTGCAGCACTTGGTAGTGTGAGAAGATTGGAGCATCATGAATAGTGTAGTAAGAACAGAGAAGATTGGAGCATAACCTTAGTCTTTGACTCCCACCACTCATCATCTGCAATGACAGTCCCATCAGAGTTACGGCCTAGTCCTGTGTCAGTCTTCAGTTGCTTTATAAATTGCCACATAGCCTTGAGCTGCCTGTACCTAAACATTATCTGTTCTCTGTCGTGCACTTTGCCAGTAGCATTAGTGTACTGCCTAATGACCTCCCTCATTCCTGCCTTGGTCATTGTACCTTTCGTGCAGTTACCAATGTCAATCTGGTTACACCAGATCATACATAGCTTCTCTGTATTGTCCTCACTCCAATCAGCCCTACTTTTAATAGTCTAAAACATACACAAGAAAAATTGAGCTAAGAATCATGCTGAAGAATGTAATGGTAGAATCATCAAATAGTTCTCACAAGCAAATAGTAATGGTAGAATCAGTAAATAGTAGTGCACAATCAAAAATTGACCATTCAGTTAAAACATGATGCAAATACTGCATGCAGCTGCTCTGATGACTACTTGATGCTGCCAGAAACTCAGAAAGTGGCGCGCCGTCGGCCGGCCGGAAATGCAGAACCCCAGGTCAAGACTCAAGAGTAGGTACGCTGTCCGCTGGCCCCTGGCCGGCCGTTCCATTCCACTGCAATTTCGTTCTCTCGATCGCCCCCACAAGACAAAAAATTACGCAATGACTGTATGTCTATATATATATATATATATATATATATATATATATATATATATATATAGACACATACAGTCATTGCGTAATTTTTATTAGCTGACACGCACAGTTGAGGTAGCAGGGTTAATATCTTAGGTTGTGTTTGGTTTAGCTTCTGAAAAGTGCTCTTCTGCTAAAAAAAAAGAACGCCAACCAAACCGGTAGAACAAGAAACTAGTTTTCCCGGCCGTAGTACAATTTTCATAGCACTTTGTGCCATGCAGTTGCCTTTTAGCTTTGAGCTTTTCCAAATGGGTGCAAATAAAGACACGTAGTTGTTTCAAGAAAGATAAAGAGAGATGGGAGGTTTCCTAATTGTTTTAAGCAAACAATTTATTTTCCTTCTCACAACACATAACTCACAGCTCACAACTTTTTCATAGCTCATAACTGAATCAAACACACCCTTTATCAAAGTAGGAGTATTTCGAATCCTGGTATTATATAATAATTCACGTAGAGAGAACAATACAAGATGCCACAAAATACTTAGGAATAGCCCAATAATGTCACGCAAATCCGATCATCATCAAATGCTTACTGTGCAGATATATATATTTCAAGATACAAGTG
Source organism: Miscanthus floridulus (assembly GCF_019320115.1). Classification (NCBI taxonomy): domain Eukaryota; kingdom Viridiplantae; phylum Streptophyta; class Magnoliopsida; order Poales; family Poaceae; genus Miscanthus; species Miscanthus floridulus. Next base: position 87,195,240 of record NC_089590.1, read on the forward strand.
AATGATATTCGGCTATTTATATGGGCATCAAGTAGGGAATTGTATCCTACTTCCATTATTCTAAATTATAAGATTGTGATGATTGATGATGAGCGGGGGGCCGTGTGAGCGAGGCTGCTGGAACTGGAACTGGAACTGGAACTGGAACTGGAAGCTAGGCAGGCAGATTCGTTGGGCGATGGCGCAGCGCGCTAGCTGGGCAGGTTCAGGTATGCGTTCATGCATGCATGATATGCATGGACTGAGGACTTGTATATATACTAGCATGCATGCAAGGCTCTGCAACTCTGGAAGGCCATGCATATAATTAATTAATTAAATAAAAGCATCGTTCCTGCGGGACCTGCTCTCACACAGAACATGCATGGCATGAACGTAACCCCTGCTCTGCTCTCCAGTGGACACGTAGTAGTATATATGTCCCACCCGACAAACATGATGCAAATACTACAGGTTGCCTACTTAGACTGAATTAGTTCTTTATTTAACACTGGAATGTTGGCATACATGGTGTGCTGCTGGAATGCTAAATTGGACATAGTTCATTTATTCATCAGAGTTCAAGATAATGAGCATGTCACATATTATAATGTGATCCAATGAGTTATTAACTCATTACCATCACTCCAGTTTGGCCACACATAGATCTAGTCAACACACATTCCACAGGCATTAAGAGATAAATGCTGACTGCGTCTAGTGCTAGATTAAGGACAGACAATGAAATGTTCCAGGTTGGAATAGCTAAACAATTCCAAAACTGATTAACTAACAAGGACAGCTGTTGTACTGCCTATCTGACAAATCTATCTGCAGAACACAACAAGCTAAGAGAAGTTGCCCTGATCAGGAATAGTTAGTTGGCTCTGTTTGTAGGCAACATTATTTAGTTCAGCTATTGATTTCTAGGACAGTGTAACACAGCCTATCAACTACAGAGTAGCGACAAGCTGATGATAGCAGAGATGATAGCATATGTGTGAACATGATAGCTGGGACTTCCTGCTGGGATCAGATCACTCAACAATCAGTTCATGAGACACTGCATACAGCATATTTTTAAAACTGCTACTAGCAAGATAAGAAATAGAAGGAAAGGAATAAATATACTGCACTATCTAGTTGACACAGAAAAGGTAACATTCTTCAGAATCACAAGGTAGTTGACACAGAAAATATATATAACTAGACACAGTATTAGCTACAATGAAAGATTAGCTACAATGAAAGACTGTCAGTTCATGAGAGACTGCATACAACATTAGCTAATGAAAGATTAGCTACAGGCACTGATGATGACCTAGCTAGCTAGGAGCAGTTGACATCAGATACAGTTGACATCATAAAATTTGGCAGCAAGGGAAGACGTCAATCTAGGAGGTATAGTTTCCTTTTTCACAAACAGGATTACCAACGCTATAAGATGGAGTATAGTTTCCTTTTTCACACACAGATAGCACAGATACACACAGATGTACCCCTAACAATCTTGCAGGCAGGGCAAGCAATTCTATCAAGCATTCTATCAAGTTTGAACAGCAAAAAGTGAACAGCAAAATCTAAGGGCTCAAGCATTCTATCAAGTTTGCTAGCCTCGCTGCACACCCTAAAAAATTGTACCAATAATCGAACTCTGACTGTTGGCGACAATCACTAACAGATCACTAACAGATTGTTGGCATTCTATCAAGCATTGTGCACAATCACTAACAGATAACAACTAACTCTGATTGTTGGCGACACTAGTACCGTGAAATTGTGAACCACAGAAGAGCATATATCAAATCAGAAACTACACATATATCTCGCCAGATGATGACCTAGCTAGCTAGGAGCAGACACTACACATATATCAACATTGCAAGAATGTAATGGTACAGCTAAGAAAAATACCCTTGGAGCGTTGGGTAGGATCTCGACGTCGTCACCGTCGTTGGAGGCGTTGGACGCGAAGTTGTCCTCCGCGACGGCTGGCACCCGAGGACGTCTACCGCGGGCCGTGGAGCCTTCTGCCACGCCGGAGGTAGACTTCTGCCGCGGGCCGTGGAGGCTTCTTTGTGACGCGCCGCGACCAACAGCCGGCACACCACTACCACGGCCACCACCGGAGAACGTCGAGGTAGCGCACCCGGACCCAGCTCCAACTCCAGTGCTGCGAGGAGCACGGAAGCCAACACGTCCAGCTCCAACACTTCGGCTTGCGCTGTGGGCTCCAACGGGAGGGGAGGCATTGGGGCCGTCGACATCTCCACCTTGAAGACCGAAGCGAAGGAGGCCCTGGTACCCTCCCATGGGCGGCCATTGGCTGCCCTGCGAGTTGAGGTCGAGGGCCGCAATGCTCGTACGGGGAGAAGCGAAGTGGCTGGATCCAGGGCCGGTGAAGGCCGCCTGATTGTAGCCTTGGCCGGTGGGCGGCTGCGACAGGAAGTCCCTGGTGGCGTCGATGTTGCCGTAGCTATGGCCATCACCGTAGCTGTCGTCGTCGCCGTGGAAGAATACATCGCCGCTGTACTCGTCCATGCGGGCAGTGCAGCAGCAAGATCCCGCTGGGGCGGTGGAGCAGCAGCAAGATCCCGCTGAGGTGGTGGAGAAGGGAAGGGACGAACGGTGGAGTGGCAAGGGGAGGCAGGCAGGCAGGTGTGCGGGAACTGGTCCCCGGATTCGCTCCCCGGCGCCCCCGAAATCGAGCGAGAGAGCACGCGCGGACCGAGCCGTGGCCAACGCGGGCTGGTGCTCCGCCTGGACGGCGGCCGCGACGGCCGGGGACGGCCTCGGCCGGAGGCACAACGACGGCTGGGCGGAGGGAGGGAAGGACCTGGCGCGGTGGAGATGGGGGAGGAAACCAGGAAGAGGGAGGAGGCGTTGGGGCCGAGCTGCGGGTAGGGTTCGGGCGAGCAGCGAGTGGGAGAGAGCGGCGGCGGCGGCTCCCGATCGGGCGAGCAGAGCGGCGGCGGCGGCTCCCGATCGGGCGCCGGGTAGGGTTCGGGGGCAGTGCGGGCGAGCAGCGATTGGGGGCAGTGTGGGCGAGGAGCACTGCACCAGGCCCAAGTTGGGCTTATTTTGGCCTCTGGACTCCAGAAACCAGAATTCAGAATGGGTATGTGTTTCCAAAAAATTCTGAGTGGTGTTTAGATCCATTTCCTAGAATGTTGGGCTAAAATTCAGAATATTTTGAGTTTGATGAGGAACTAAACATGGCCTAAACAAGACCTGGGACGTTGTGCTGTGCAGGGTGAGCGAAAGGCAAAGAGGAGACGTGAGTAGTAGGTCCCTACTCCCTAGAGTTGAGATGCTGGAATGGGAGGCGCACGTATTCCCGTTCCCTAGCTGTCTCGACGCATGGCCGACAGCAGCAAAGTAAGCCCTTGTTTAGGGCGTGTTTAGTTCCGAAAATTTTTGGCTTTGGGCTACTGTAGCACTTTCGTTTGTATTTGACAAAAATTATCTAATTATGGACTATTTAGGCTTAAAAGATTCGTCTCACGATTTCTCGACTAACTGTGTAATTAGTTTTTTTTTCGTCTACATTTAGTACTCCATGCATGTGCCGTAAGATTCGATGTGACGGTTACTATGCAAAAATTTTTGGCTTTTGGGTGGAACTAAACGGGGCCTTAGTTGAGGTGAAAGTTGGAATTTGGCTATTGTACCACTTTCGTTTTTATTTGGCAATTAGTGTTTAATCATGGACTAATTAGGCTCAAAACGTTCGTCTCCCAATTTCCCACCAAACTGTATAATTAGTTTTTTTTCATCTACATTTAATGCTCCATGCATGCATCGCAAGATTCGATGTGATGGATACTATAGCACTTTTTTAGAACTTTTTTGGAACTAAACACGGGCTAAACAGTAAAGAAAAAAGCAGAAACTTCAGTGTACTATAAGTACTACTAGGTAGGTAGGTAGGTAGGAAAGCCGCTCGAAGAATCCAACCAACAGCTCAATGCGTTTGCACCAGCAAGCTAGGCATCCTTCTCGCTCTCGAGGAGACGAGGACAATGCCGAGATGTTGTGAGCTGCAGTTGCACTGAGCTCGCTCTGTCTCAACATCTCGGTCTGGGGGGTGTTTAGTTATCCAAAATGCAAACTTTGGCACTATGTAAAAAGAAGATTTTCCGTCACATCAAATCTGTGGTACATACATGAAGTACTAAATATTGACAAAATCAAAAACTAATTGCACAGTTTGGTTGTACTTTGCGAGACGAACATTTTGAGCCTAATTAGTTAACGATTGGACAATTATTACCAAATACAAATGAATGCTACAGTGCGCTACGGTGCTGACACAGTGGATTTGCCACTGCCGAATCCGGCAACTAAACGAGGGCCTGGTGAACTTTTCTTTGAGGTGCGGGAGAAGATGCTACGATGACTAGACTACCATGATTCATATGCCTTCAGTTTTCGTTGCTTGTTGCTTTTTTTCTTGTGATGAGTGATGACTTGAGATCTTTAAAACACCACCAGAGGAGTTCGTATCTGTTCCTTCGATTTTGCTTTGGTGTTTTTTCTTCTTTTCAAAGACATCAGAGGTGGGGTTGTGGCTTGAGGGCCGATCTTATTCGCTTATCTTATATCTGCACGCCTCTCTGCCAGCCCGACTTCGCAGCCAACTGTCCAGAGGTGATGCTACCGTCGTGAACAGTGGCACATTACTGGTCGATGATTTCTCTCTAACTGGTGGACCCTACTGTCAAATCAATGAAACCGCCAATCAAAACTGCTACATGTTGTGACTGGCCTTAAATCCTTAATAGTTTGACGGTCGGTGATTTCTGTTTTTCGATCGAGGTACCGTTTAGTTGCACTTCATTTTGCAAAATTTTTTAAGATTTTCCGTCACATCGAATTTTTGGACGCATGCATGAAGCATTAAATATAAATAAAAAATAAAACTAATTACACAGTTTAGACGAAATCCACGAGACGAATCTTTTAAGCCTAATTAGACTATGATTGGACACTAATTGTCAAATAACAACGAAAATGCTACAGTAGCATTTCGTCAAAAATTTTGGCAACCAAACAAGGCCCGAGTTCCCTGACCAAAATCAAAATTGCACGGTAGTTAGATGGCCAAAAAAGAACTTCTCCTCAGGCCTCGTTTAGTTCGTGAAACAAAAAATTTTAGATGTCATATCGGATGTTTCATGGGATGTCGGAAGGGGTTTTGGATACTAATTAAAAAACTAATTACATAACTTGCCTGGAAACCGCGAGACGAATTTATTAAGCCTAATTAAGTCGTCATTAGCACATGTGTGTTACTGTAGAATTTAAGGCTAATCATGGACTAATTAGGCAAGGGATAGGGTGAAAAATTAAGCCGTCATTAGCACATGTCGGAAGGGGTTTTTCGTCTACATTTAGTACTCCATATATGTGTTCAAACATTCGATGTGATAGGGTGAAAAAATTTTAGGTGGAAACTAAACACAGCCTAAATTAAAAAGTGACAATATTCTCAAGATGACAACCGGAGATGCTAAAGGTCAGTGAAAGGACTGCAGAACATTCAAGGAAGGGATCGGTTCCATATCACCATTGCCTTCCAACCAATGTGGTGTACTCCTATCGTGGGGCAGGCCAAGCGAAGTGAAGCCATAGGTAAAGCAACGTTCAAAGGCGGCCTGCTGGTATAGGGCCAACAAAAGAGAGATGGGGTGGTGACTCGAGGGTCCCACCAAAGTACACAGTCTTTTTTTCATTTTCAATAGCGGGCTTGGCCAGTTAATTTCGGATTGAGATAACATACCGTTACTACTGTCACTTCAACTTAAAACTGCATGCCTCTCTGGCCGTCCGATTTTGCGCCAACGGTCCAGATGTGATGCTACAGTGATACTTCCTGTTTAGGTGAACAATGATGTTACATGATTCAGCACAAAAAGATACTTTTCTGATTATAGATGATTCATGTTTTCTCTAATTTATCAGGTTCATAATTCTTAAATTTTTTATAAAAAGGACATTATTTCCTGAGTTGATTCTACATGAAAACAGCTATAAGTTATCTAGTCATTCAGAGAAACTTGGCAATTTGTAAGTAGAGAGGGACCATGGACTTTTCTTCTGGTCAGTGATTTCTGTTTTTAGAGTTCCATGACCAAAATCAAAATTGCACAGTAGTTAGATGGCCAAAAATAAACTTCACCTAAATTAAAAAATGATAATATTCTTAAGATGACAAATGAAAATGCTAAAGGTTAGTGAAAGGATTGCAAGGCATTTAAGGAAGAGATGGTCATATCACCCTGCCATCCATGTGGTGTATCGTGGGACGCAGAATGCATTTGGAGGCCAGACGAACTGAGGCCACACAGGTTAAAGCGATCTTCAAAGGCGAAGTGAGGCCAGTTGGTATGGGGCCAACAAAAGAGAGATGGGGTTGTGACTTTTTTATCTTGACTTGTATATAGTATTATCTCTATAGAAGTCTTACGTTCGAAACACATACCCCATAGGCTAAAGCAACGGCTAGAGAAGAAACACATAGGCTCACTGTTCTATCCGTGGGATCCCCATGGAAATCATGATGACGCTCTGAGTTCCCTCCGAACCACTGTAGCCATCATGAATTGTCTTTGGATCTCGTACGATACGATGCATGTTTTGTTTCCTGCCGAAGCAGCAGGCACTGATCGGCCCTCTCCCAAATGTTCAGAAAACAAGATGCATCATTCATCTTCATCACATGAAAAGAAAGAGAGAAAAGACGGCTCGTGCTCTATTGGATCACCAATGGCCGGCGATCAGCGACCCGGCCCCGCAAAGCCGAGGCTCCGTTGGGCAGTGTGGGGATGGGGACTGGCTTTGCCTGACGATCAACTAATTGGTGCAGGACTGCTTTGCCTGACGCATTGTGGCGACGGTAGGGACCCTTGCAAACACGTATTGCAGCATGTACATGCTCAGCATGTGCTATCTGCACCGTCCAAAACTGCTTTGAGATTCGTGCTGTGCACTTTATCTAATGTGAAACACACTCTACCCAAAGTGAGGATGGCACATATCTCGATACGCTGCGTGGACAGCCCAGATAACACATGCTCAGCATGTATGCAGCCGTCAAAGGAAAGAAGCATGCTTCGATCAGAGCCCCCTCTTATTTCATCACGTCACAAGTAAAGAAGCAAGAAACAGGGAACACCAAAGGAAAAATGAAGCAAGAGCCAGATAGGGATGCATGTTTCCATTCTTTCCACGCCACAGAAAAAGTTCACCAGAAGGCAGAAGTTCATGTTTGCAAATCAAAGTGGAGAAGCGAGAGCGTGCACAGTGCATTATTGGAGCTGACGACGCCTTGCTATTGTAACATTGGGGTGAAATTTTGTAGGCCGAGCTAGAAGAAGAGAGGAGGCAGAGAATAGCGTTGGAGGCGAAGATTGATGCTGATCGGCAGAGGCAGGAGCACATGTTTTAGTGGATGCAAAATCTCGGCGCAAAGATGGGTGAACCTCTGCCACAAGCGCTATTCCTTCCTCCTCGTCCTCCTGAAAACACTCCTATGAATACATCTATCCCCATGTCCACTCACTCACACACACACCAGCACACACACACCGCGGACGGGCGGCGTGGGTGGAAGGGGTTGGCCGCGGCTGCCGGGCGGGGAGTACGCGCGGCGGGCACGCCCGTTGCCGCGGTGATGCGCTCGCAGCGTGGGCACATGGTGAGCGCGGATGCCGGGAGCGGCTGCCGAGTGCGCGGGGAGAGCACGGTGGGCGGGGCCACCCGCATCGCGCGCAGCTCCTCCACCTCCCGCTGCAGCCGCCGGTTCTCCCCGTGCCAAAAGCCTCTCATCTCCTACCTAGGTGTCGACTTGCCATACGCCCGCCGGGACGTACGGCCACTGCTGCTGCATGTATATATATATATATATATATATATATATATATATATATATACATATGTATATATATATGTATATATGTATATATGTATATATGTATATATATATATATATATATATATATATGTGTGTGTATATATGTATATATGTATATATGTATATATATATGTGTGTATATATATATATATATATATATATATATGTATATATATATATATGTATATATATATATGTATATGTATATATATATATGTATGTATATTAGTCTTTAGCAATGGGAATGATGGGGTGATTTGCATCAAAGGTTACTTAGCTTGTTAATTTGCAGTTTGCAGAGCTACTAGTTCACTTCTGCCCCTTTTGCTTACCTTGGTTTGGGTGTTGTTCCGTGTTCGCTGCAGCAGCTCTAGCTGCTTTACCTCTTAACATGTACGACTGTAGATAAAACTTGAAAAGTCACACTAATTAAGGATTAGAGCTTTATCGCCTGCTACCTGCATACATTTGTCTTCGTTTGGCCTTCTAGGCTTCTACCTCGTCTCGCTTAATTTGGTTGCGTGTTCTGATGGAACCACTGGGGGATCTGGAGTAGGTCTGGGTTACGGCCTATGCCGAAGAGCTTCAGCAGCTCTAGATTTTAAAAACAGTTTCAGTTCATAAAATCCAGCCAAACGTTTTTTTTATCGGAATCCTGCCAAACGTCTTGCCTCCACGTAATCCAGATCCAAAAAACTGAATTTAGAGGTCAAATCCATGAATTAAATGGATCTCCTCACGGAGTATGGCCGGAGTCTGCGCTCCACCATCTTTATGTGTAGAAATCCATGAATAGCATTGACCCGCAGTCTGCGCTCCACCATCTTTATGTGTAGAAACCACCGGTTTAGGAAGCTAATAGTTGCAAGAGCATTCGGATTGTTTGAGGCATACCACCTCGGATAGTACCTTTTGTCTACATTTTTTCCTCTAAAAAAAGGGGAAGATGGCATACTGTAACTGCGGCGTACTCTTGCCCCGGATTGAATCTGTCTAGATGGCATTACAAATTTTGAGCTGAAAGCTACGACCTGGATTTTGGTGTATGAAAGTGTCATGATTCTTTTGGCTTAACTGGGGAGGCCCTTTTCATGACCGCATCATGATCTGATGATGGCTGGTAATAATGTTTTTTTATTTATTTAAAAAAGGAGTCCCTGAGCCTGGATTTGTGTCGGCACGTGCAACCTGCCATTGTGGCAATTGAAAAATATGATGGCAACTAGATGGAACCTCAGTTTCCCTTCTTATCTTAATGAAACACGAGCTGGGTGAAGGCTCGTTTGAGAGAAAAAAAAAGAGGGAACCTAAGTTCCTGAAACTGAAAGTAAGTACTCCACCCGTATCTGAAAAAAGGGTCCTTACCTGTGTTTTGAGGTTTGTGTACATGAACATTTGATTGGTGTCCAAGGGCTTTTTTTCCTTGATAAACTAGGACTAGTTGCTGTTAGTTTACTAGATGTTACAACCAGTTGGGAGGTGGTTCAGGCCTATTCTTACTAGTGCTAGTTAAGATGTGAAAGTAAAATTAGCTTATTTCTTTGTCAAACAGTTTTAATGGTCTAGTACTGAAACTTTACATGAGTGACTAATGATTAGTCATGGTACCAAACCTTTTGAAACTGAGCCCGACTGGTGCTATAGGAAAGTTGGGTAGCCCATCTTTATGTGTATGGCCGGAGTGCCTGATTACATAGTAAAGTATCCACCATCTTTATGTGTAGAAACCACCATCTACTAGAGACAATCTCATTGCACGAGCATCATGGAGTATGGCCGGAGTGCCTGATTGTATATTGTACTTGGTGTCAAGCGATTCAACTGACATGGTTGGTTAATGGAAGTTTAACCAATCGATTAGCTTCTCCAGAGAATTAATCTTATCTATTCTTTGTGCAGGGTCAATCGGCGGCATCAAACGATGTACCTCATGACCCACCGCAGCAGTCGCCGTGGTCTAATTGGTGATTTGCTTTTTTTCATGTGTTGAACTTATTCCTTGTGTTGCACTTATGCTTGTAATGCACTTGTGGTGGATACTTTAAACTCGAACCTTATGTTGGTATTGTGGTATGACATTTGTGTACCATTGTGGATTATTATGATGTATGTGATATGTGGTGCGTGGAGATGATATATATATATGTGATATATGTGATGTGTAATATATCTGTGCTGTGATATATATATGTGCTGTGAAATGTAATGCAAAAACAAAAAAAAATCAGATTTCTGAGGCTTTGCCGAGTGTTATGACCAAGACACTCGGCAAAGCAAACACAATTTGCCAAGTGTTATCACCAAGACACTCGGCGAAAGATATTTTTTAAAAATATCAAATACTGTTTGAAAAATGTTTGCCAAGTGTCTTACATTGCCACACTCGGCATATGTTTATCATTTGCCGAGTGCAACACTCGGCGAAAAGGATTTTTAAAAAACCCAAATACTGTTTGAAAAATGTTTGCCGAGTGGCTTACAGTGCCACACTCGGCATATGTTTATCATTTGCCGTGTGCAACACTCGGCGAAAAGGATTTTTAAAAAAACCAAATACTGTTTAAATATGTTTGCCGAGTGTCTTACAGTGCCACACTCGGCGAAAAAGGAATTCTAAAAACCAAAAATATTTTAAAAAAAAATTTGCCGAGTGCCTTGCCGTTTGACACTCGGCGAAGTTGCTGTTAACGGCAGGTCTAACGTTATGACTGTTTCTTTTCGCCGAGAGCTAAACTGCACACGGCAAAATGGTTGCCGAGTGCCCGATAAATGGCACTCGGCAAAGTTGGCTTTGCCGGAACTGTTTATGGCGAGTGCTGTTCGCCGAGTGTTTCGGACACTCGGCAAACTCAAGGAGTCCGGTAGTGATAGGAGCTGACGACGCCTTGCTATTGTTCTCTATAATATAATATCGGATGCGAATAGCTAGGCCTAGCTTTTCTGGTGCAACTCACTGAGATGGATCATGGATTCTTTCCTAGCTACAACATTGCAGAGACGCTCTTCTTCTTTGCTGCTTTTGTATCCTTTCTTCCACTTTATTTGTTGCAGATATCTATAAACAACAATGTTGATGCGACATATATACAACAGCCAGCCACAGCATGCGATGTGACGTTCTCCAGCTTCAGCATCTCACATCAAGCCAGCCAGTAGTCCAGGCTAGCTTAGCTTGGTGTGGGCCGCTAGCTGATGACAACGAAGGAAATGTGTAGGCGATATACGTAGCACCAGTAGTCGTAATATAAACGCGTTGTATATACGAAATTTTTCTAAATAATATTTTTTAATGATTAATTGTAAACCTATAAGCTGATATACAAAAATTTGAGGCCGTTCAATGCCTGTCGGTAGTTGAGGAGCCGATAGGAGTAACAGACAGCTGAGACGCCGAGATCTTTAAGACAGGGAACCTGTGGGCCTATGTGTGTACACCATGTCGGCAGGGGAGTAGCCGATAGGTGTACAACAGGAAAGTAGCTGGTGTGCCGACAGGGCATCGCGCCAGGCCCTGCACCCTCCACGCGCACGCAGCGCGCAGCGCGCATTGCCGGCGGCTCCGGCGACGCAAGGTCCCGGCCATGGCCGAGCCGAGCACGGCACCCCAGTGCGCACACACGCACACGCACAGCACCACGGCCACACACATGCAAGCAGCCGGCCGAGCAAGCGAGCAGCGCAGCCGTGTCCATGGCGTGCCGGTGCTCCTTGTTAGCTGGTTGACATCACCCCCACGTCATGGCCTGGTATGCGGCCGTTTTTTTTTTTTTGTAGGAAAATAAATCCTAGAATACAATAGAAATACACTAATGCCTACCCATTATGATGGACCTGATCCATGGTAGGCCAGCCTCGCATCCCAGCACTGGTCCACGGCCCGTGGACCCAGTCCACAGCATAGTGCACGCGCACTTTGCATTCTAACCCCTCAGCTTTCTCCCAATCAAGCCACTGTTCTCTGAGTCTAGCACAAATAGCCTGCTACCCCCTGCAGGCTACGGCTAATAGCGCACAGGTCCCTGTCAGCAATAATACTCCAAAATGAATTAGTTTTCTACCTCTTTCTTCTTATACAAATATGTTTATGATATTTTCTAAAGCTTATAAATAATATTTTCAGAACTAAAATGAACCTATAAATATTTTTGTAGTCGTTTAAAATGACCATTATTTTCAAGTTCTAAAATCAATAACTTTTTATCCGTAGTTCCACACGCTAGCGACGTTGCTTGCTGTACTGTTTTTTTTTATTTTTATTTCTATTTTTGCTTGCATGTTTGTTGGACAACAGAGGACGGTCAGCAAGTGACTTACCAGGAACAATCGTTCGACGTTGCTTACCACTACCTGACTGAATTTATTTTATTTTTTATTAGAGTAGCTAGACCTTTAGTTGCAGGTAGAGTCTAAATTTGAATCCTATATTAGGGTCTACTAGATTTGTGATATCTTCCTTGAAACCTAGGATGGCTATGGTAGTTTTATGCTTAGCCATGCAGTCTCGGGATGGGAAGGTTGTCATATTAAACTTAAATAATCACTTATGCAACAAGTTTAAGATGGTGATATTTTGGTGAGGTCGGTGATACGTGAATCTGGCAGGATGGTTGGACTTGATGGCGGTATGTTGCTGGTAATTGGTAAATGTTTTATGGTGGAATGTTGTTATTTGTGAAACGGTTTTGTGCTAGCTCCTGCCTGGATTCTAAGGAATGGTTTATGGACAAGTAACCTTGCTATACAGCGCAGCCACGAGGGCTATATGGCCATGGCCTGGCTAATTAATTAGCGGCCCACTTCCCTGTACTTTTGGTGGAGTAATTTTCTTTAGAAAGTTATCGGCACAGGAGGGGCTATGACAGTGGTATTGGTACCCACTGTTAAGGTGAAACCTTAGTGAGGTATATGGGATTTGGGAACAATAGCTATGTACAGGCCTTGTAGTGTGACCCCGCTGAGCATCTAGGTAGTATGAAGCGTAATGGGGAAAACACGACTCATATGGTAAAAGTGTGCAATTTCTGCATAGTGTAAAACTGGTATATTAACCGTGCTCACGGCCATAAGCGGCCTAAACTTCTTCGTGATTAGATGGGACACGGTTCGGATGGTGGCTTTTGGACAGAGGATCTTGGTTCATATGGTTATTCCGGCATAGCCCGAGAGATACTTTAGCTGATTGGGAAAATGGGAAACTCGCACTTAGTATTAAATAGGAGCTTAAGGAAATAAGGTAACAGGGCCAGTTGTTAATACGCTGTGTAAACCCAAGCCTTTCCTTGCCTCAGCCTGCATAGCATATTTTTTCTACACTTGCGGAGTACACTTCGATGTACTCACCCTTCTCTTTGTCCCCACTGCTACCCCTTAGACGTTCTAGCTGACGTGGTGATCGAAGATGACACATACGACCTCGACGCTCCCTACTAGGCTGGCGTATCCCCCGGTTGATAGCCTGTGGAGATGGTGTCCTATTCCGCTGCAGAAGAATAAATTAAATTTATGTACTTTTCTTTTAGACTCGTGAGTCCTTATGTGCTTTTATTATCGTTTATGTAATGACGCTGCTATGTACCATTGATGATGTCGTGCATGTATGAATAAACTGATCCCGGCATACATGTGATTTGCACTTGGTTTTGTCCTTAAAACCAGGTGTGACAGAGGTAGTATGGTCTTGTGCGGCAGCATCCGATGTTGTGGCGTGGGCGAGTCAGGTCGCACTGTGCGTGCTTGCAAAAGCCAAGCGGCGGCGGCGGCATATGCGTTGAGTATCTGAGGCGGGGGTGAGACGGCGTGCTCGGGGCATCAGGCTGAGCGCGGCGGCATCCGAGGCCGGTGGAATGCAGAGCTGAGGCGTGCGGTGCACGCTCATGTACGGGAGCGGTAGCGGTAGCGGCGGCTTATGTGCACGAGCGAGACGAGAAGTAGAGAAAAGGGATGGGGCTGATGTGCATGAGCGAGACGACAGGGAAGTCAGCAGCCCAGTTGCCGATACAACTGTAGAGCCCCAAGTGGTCGACAACTCTGTTTCATGCTGTATTCCTTTTTTCTAGACACAACCATCTTCCAATGTGATAATTTTTGACGAATACCGTCATCTCCGGCTAGAATACTCGATGCAAAGGTTAAACAATATCCTTTTACGTTTTAATTGTCCTTTGCCTCAATGCAGGCGAGGGACTATATTGGAGCGTTGCCTCCATTGCAAAAGTGCGCACATTAGCTCATTAGTTCGCATCACAAATCCAAGAGTACATTAGTTCGCATGCATACATCCATGCTAGCATACAACCATATAGTCCTACACGCGACCACGCTTAGGTGCCTGCACACCTCGGTAACGAACCTAGGTTGTAGGTAAGTCCACTGGTCTAGAGGGCATCGCTGTCATGCAGGTGGGGGCGCCTTTATATGCTCAGTACCCTGAGTCGATAGAGGTGCACCAGAAAGCTAGGAGAGCCCTACCTCCTCGGGGAAACAAGTGAAAGCTCTAGTTTGGTTTTGGTAAATTGATAAAACCTTATGTGCTAACCTAGTTTATCTAAGTGATTAAGAGATAGGTGGCACATTCCAAGAGAAGAGCAAGAGTGTGATGATCAAGGTGGTGAAGGCATGACCACGAGTGATCAAGTGCTTGGAGAAATAAAAAAACAAAAAAGAGAAAAACAAAAAACTCAAGGCAAAGGTATAATTGATAGGAGCATTTTGTTTTAGTGATCAAGACACTTAGAGAGTGTGATCACATTTATGATAGATAACCGTACTATTAAGAGGAGCGAAGCTCGTATCGAAATGCGGTTGTCAAAGTGCCACTAGATGCCTCCTTTCATTGCATATGCATTAATTTAGGATCTAGTGGAGAGACTAACACCCTTAAAATATTTGTGAAAACATGCTAACACACGTGCACAAAGTGATATACATGGTGGTTAGCTCATCTGAACAAGGCTATAGAAGTTGGTGAAGTGTTAGAAGTAAAAGGCACTGTGAAATAGTGACCGGACGCTGGTCACGCAGTGGCCGGACTCGGTGAGGTGCGTCTGGTCAGTACTAACGCAACAGCACCGTCTCGGTCACTTTGACCGGACTCAGGTAGGGTTGAGTATCGGACGCTGGATGTTCACTGTGCAGCGTCCGGTCAATGCAAGGTGCTGAAGCGCAGTAAGCACTGGACGTTGGGGTGCGTCCGGTCAGTAGTCACTGAACACGTCTGGTCGACGAAAAACCTCTCTGGTGCCTTACTGTTATCGACCGGACGTAGGGGCTACAGGGTCCGATCAGTTGTGTCGGCGCGTCCGGTCATAACTTAACGCGTGGCGCGAAGCTGACTATCCATTAGGATCTGACGGGTGGTATTCATACCAGGGTGACACGTGCACCGAACGCTGGCCGAAGCATCCGGTCAGTATGACCGGTGCGTCCGGTCAACACGCAGAAATAGAGAATAGAGAGCTAACGGCTCCATTCGTTTGGGGGTCTATATAAGGCGTGTGGCCGGCTCTAGATCATTCTCTTGGCCATTTGCATTGACATAGCATCCTAGTGAGCTTAGCCAAAGCCCTTCCACTCATCTACATCATGGATTCATCTCTAGAGTGAGATTGGGAGTAATCCAAGTGCATTGCTTGAGTGATTGCATCTAGAGACACTTGGTGATTGTGTTTCACTGCGGATTTCTCTTGTTACTTTTGGTGGTTGCCGCCACCTAGACGGCTTGGTGCAGCGAGGATCGTCGAGCAAAGAAAGGTGATTGTCTCCGGCTCCGATCGTGGTGATTGTAAGGGGTTCTTGACCTTATCCCCAGCGGAGAGCCAAAAGGTACTCTAGTGGATTGCTCGTGGCTTGTGGATCCTTATCTTATGTTTGTTGTGTGGCACCCTATTGAGGTTTTGGCGTGTGATGCCAATTAGCGCGTGAACCTCCAAGTGAGTGCATCGCCACAACGAGGACGTAGCTTGCCGGCAAGCAAGTGAACCTCGGGATTAAATCATTGTGTTGATTGTCTCATGGTATTCTCTTGTTGATCACTTGCCACGTTTGGTATACACTCATCTCTCTCTCTTGTATTTACTTTGTGTATTTCTCTCCAGAGATAGTGGTAGTGTAAGCTAGTTGTTTAGATAGCTTGTCACCTAGGTGTAAGTAGCAACTTAGTCTTGTGTGTTCCTTAGTGATCATAACTAGTGAAATTGGATAGGTGGCTTGCAACCCAAGTTAGTGCTAGTGCAAAATTCGCTTCACCACTTAATTTACTAACTACCTTGTTTAAGTGTTGTTGTAGAGTTTTAATTTAGGCTATTCACCCCCCTCTAGCCTTTCAAGGACCTTTCAACAAGGTGGAGTGTCGTCCGTGTGAAAGGTCCCAAAGCTGCTAGTACCCTCCGTGTAGTCACCGCAAGAAGCATGTGTACCTATACCAAAAAGGCTAGGTTAGATAGAGCATGTTACGTACATAGTACATGAGAAATTAGGAAGGTAATAATTGAATTACCTAGGACTTGAACCCTCTGCTGCGGCTCATGCTATGATGGACGAGGTCGTCCTCCCAATCCGTCGACTGGAGGTGGAGGTGGAGCCACACCCTGTTGGGCATGAACAACTATGTCAGTGGTGTGGCGGCATGATGCCCGACGTACTCCCGGCCGCCAAGTAACATTGCCCTAGTTGTCGAAGGGCGGCAACCAACTCCAGCCTACCAACCATTGGGGGGTTGTGCTCAAATCGCTGGGCAGAAAGCGGCTCATTGCCCACGTCACTGTAGATATCTGTCTGCAAGCAAGGCATGTATTGTCTCATGTATTGTTATGCTTCATTTGCAAAGTTAGGATAGGACAACGTATGTAAGAAATTTGCTTACCAACGCATGGAAAGCAACTGGTGGCTCCATCACGAACGTGTTGGTGACCTTTGCCTCGTGTGGTGTGGCCTCTACCGTCACGAGGAAGCAACGGACGCATGTGGCTCCATAATGCAAGTACTCTCGGTACATGGCCTCGTCGAATGGCCCACCAAGGTCGTGCACGTCGGTGGCAGCTTGTGCCCAGTCGTTGACCCAAGGCACCATCCTATCCACCCACGACTGCTCTAACGCTACACCTTGACCTTTCCTTGAATGCCCTGCAATACAATTAATAATGAATAATACTATGACGGCATCTAGATGAACGCTTAATGCAACAAGACTTACTGGCCTCGTACAGCTCCCACCTCCATCCATTCTTCCGCTTTTTAGGCACCAACATACTAATCCTGAAATGGTTTTGGGTGGGCGGAACACCTAAGTGCTTGTGTAGCCAGGCTAAAACTTATTTCCGACTGTAATCTAGTGGCAAATTAAGTTCTATGTCAAACAACTGGAAATCGGTAAGGTCTACCCCGCTGTCTCCATATCTAATTTCACCGTTGCCATAGTAAATTCTAAAAGGGACTAAATCGGTCGACATTCCTGCTCGCATCGTTCAAAATATCGTAAGTTAATTGAGGTACCCTTAAAATTTATACCGTAAAACTAACCCTAATCTACAACTACAGCCAAAACTAATAACTAATCTAAAACTAACCCTAAAACTAGAAAAAACAGAAAAACTAATAACTAAACTAACTAACCCTAAACTAACAAAATCGAACTAAACTAAAAGCCTAAACTAACAAAACCTAACTAAACTAACTAAAAAAGGAAAAAACGTACCTGAGTTCTTGCCTCCAGGGGCCGGCGGCGAGCCCAAGCCGCCTACGTGGCGGAGGAGGAGCGGCGGGCGATGGCGTGCCGATGAACGAGAGAGAGAGAGAGAGAGAGAGAGAGAGAGAGAGAGAGAGAGAGAGAGAGAGAGAGAGAGAGAACGCGATGGAGAAGATGATTCGTAGATATTTTAGAGCCTCTTGGCTATCCGAAGGCCGACTGGGTCCTATCGGCTAACCGGGTGCCAACATGCCTATCGGGCCGATATGCGTCCACTGGGCTGTCATGTCTGGCAAGGTCGGGTACCTAGTCGGCTACTATGCTGCCGACAGGGTCCCATCAGCCCACCAGTCGCCGTCCTTTCAGCATAAGCGAGGCATTTAGTTTTATAAAAAAGATCATACAGGCATAGACGTCCCTCCTCTTCCGGCCGTACGCTAGAGGACTCTTCCCGAATGGCAATATAATCATTATAAGGTCCATCTGTACGCTCGCAACGAAGGCTAGTTTGTGGCAATGGCAACGCACAGCAGCCAGTAGGATAGCAGGGTACAAGGCAAGGAGGCCTGGCAGTGGCAGTGGTAGTGATCGATCAAGCAGTGAGGTGCTAGTGCTAGATAGTGTCATTGCAAGTTAAGCATCTGCTTTTCTGCTTTGCTGCAAGTTAAAAGCATATGGTGGATCGGTGCATCTACTCCAACCAAGTCCATCACTGCAATTTTCCTTTGCTTGTGCAGTGCTATATATAGTTGCTCAGCTCCAGAGCAGTGCCTCTTACCCACCGGATCTCGCTCGAGTGATCTGACCAGGTTCTCATTTCCCTTGGGTGAGTACGTATACATATATAGCAAATACTAGAATTACTAGCTGTGCAGTGTAGCTGATGGTTTATTTCCTGATCCTGCGCCCAAGGCGTGGAGATTGTCATCAGCCCGGCGCGTTGAGTGGTGGGCAAGGGAAAATCGCTGTCCCCGGCCTGTGCATGTGCCTATCCCTGTCCTTGGCCGGGTAAAGTTGCTCATCTCCGACCCTGATATAATCCATCACTGTTTCCTGCCTGAACCCTAATACTGTGCCATATATACTTTCGTTGTCTGCTCACCGCCGTGTCTCCTTGCACAGCAGGCTGCAGCAGATCACCTTGTATTATAATAACAGTCAGCAGTTCATCAATCACCACCACGCCTGAGCTGCCCACTCTTCGCCGTCTCCACTCGTCTCCTGACCATCAATACGTACTACACCTCTACTGACTTCTTTCCATTTTCTGAAAATGGTAAAAATGTAAGTACTACATCTTCCTGGCTTGTGAGTTGTGACTAGTTGCATTTGCACAGGCACCGTCGTCTCAGATCCCTAGCTATTTCGAGAGTCTGAGCTCTCAGCTCTGAATTAGGGCAGAGGACCAAATTTCAGAAGTCAGAGATTTTCATCAAACAAGTAGTTAGCGAGGTAATAGCTAGCATTAGCCCTCCTAATACTGCAGCTACTGTTTCCTCATCTCCTCTTTATTGGTCCGCCACACACCAAACTCATTTAACTTCTCACACCTGTGCATGGTGAAATTGTGGAGCTCTGGAAATAAGACAATAGATGTGTCAGCTACCCTCCATTAGCACCATACTCTGCAATGGTGACGTGTGCAACTAGACAATGATATATGACATGATAACAGTTGATCGCCCTCAATCAAAGAAATACATCACTCGAATCAATTATCTCGAGGACATTTAGGGATGATAGCTTCTCGAGGAGAACAAGTGACAAACGAGGACATCTTCACAAAGTCAACACTTCTCATTTGAATAGATTACCAAAGTTCAACGCTCTCCAAAAGGCACTATCAATGCATCCTTGCCCTTAATGTCCAAAATAAACTGAGAATTAGAATATCCTCTTAATTACGATTGCTTAATCCATGAACCAGCATGTGCAATAGTAAGCGCGTAGCACTAGACCAAGGAATACAAGCAGTGGCAGGGGAAGGGTGAGAGGGGGGCAAGCGCCCTCCAAAGTTCGTACAATTTCAACTGGAAATTTCAAATTTAACCAAATTTCATACTCTTCTAATTTAGGAAATCAAGTAAGGCTAGCCTCATCATCTTGGTCATATCCACCGGCATGTGATAAAAGGAACTCCATGAGTTCTAGGCAATTTTGATGGTAATTACTTTCAAATAAGAGAATGACTCACTAGTCAATTTTGGTATCTTAACTAGTTCTAGCCTCTTCAAATTTGTGAAACCTTCAAGTGTTACTATGGTGATGATCATGTCAGATGTCAATGTCCAGTTGAATACTTCACCATTGCATAGTGTGGTGCTAATGGAGAGCAGCTAACGCGTCTATTGCCTTATTTCCAAAGCTCCACAAATTCATTGTGTGCAAGTGTGAGAAGTTACTAGGTTTGGTGTGGTGGACCAGCAAAGATGAGATGAGGAAATAGCAGCCAAAGTATAAGAAGGTCTACTGCTATTACCTCCCCAACTACAGAGTTTGAAAATCTCTGACTTCCCAAATTTGGTCCCCCGTCCTATTTCGCTCGATGGAGGCAAAGACTCAGAGCAAACTATGACCATAGGAGGGGCCCTCCAAAGTCTACGCTTCTTCCAAACATTGGAGATAAGTGGTTGCCCCAAGTTACTCTCCTCTTATTCATTGTCCTCCTCTTCTTGTTTCCCCTTCCCAGCATCTTTGGATTATGTCTCTTGAAGGCATAGTGGGTGTATAGACACTTTTGCTTCTCTCACACCCATAGGCGAAGCTTCATTGGGCCATGGTGGGGCCATGCCCTCCTCATTTTTCCAATTTTGCATAGGATACTATAGATATATGTATATTTTGCTAATGAAGTTTTATAAGGACCACCCCAACACTCCCTAAACCATATATATTTTCTTGTTGAACCCTCTATATTTTTCCTCAAGCTCCACCACTGCTCACACCTCACCTCTATCGTTTGTTTATACATAGGTAGATGTAGGGATTTCAGAGGTGAGGGATTGTAGTCACTCCCTACCGAAGGTGTTTCTAGTGACTAGTCAAGTGTTTCTAGTCTACCGCACAAAGTTTTGCACCCTAGTTCAAACATTAGTCTAACATGGCAATTTTAGGAAAATAATTGCATGAAATTAAATGCTCAAAGTAAAGAGAAAAGTTAGTAACACAGCGATGTTATTCTGAGGTATCAGAGAGTCAGCATTCCCCCTAGTCCTCGTTGGATCACCTCGCGAGGTAATGCTCCTCCATCCTCACAAGAACAAAGTGCTCTATACGGGTTGATTCTTCACCACTCTAGCACGATGAATCACCCACAACCATTTACACCATCTTAGGCCTCCCACAAGCTACTTCGGGAGATCACCAAGCCACCGATCACCACCAAACTGTCTAGGTGATGCGATCACCAAAAGTAACAAGCAAACTGTCACTTGACCAACTAAGCCTAATGAGAAGAGCTACACCCTAAGTACTAATAGAGTCTTTAGTCTTCTATTAGCAAATCCAAATCACTCCAATAGCCCGAAGTTCTCTCTTGGACAGCAACAAGTGTTGGCTATAACTTTAGAATGCCAAGAGAGCAAGTTGGAGGGGTATATATAGGGCCAGAGCCAAAAACTACCCGTTATTTCTCCAGTGTACTGACTGCAAATATTTGATTTCCCATGATTGATGGTCCATATATTTTTTTCAACCATTATAAAATTTCTCAATATTTCCAGATGACGTCATCAGTACGAATACAAACTGTTGGGACACAATTAGATTTGTTTTCATGTCAGGACATCACAAACTTCTCTTAATGACTTTGCAAACAATTAGACTAGATCTAGCTATCTTGGTGAAATAAAAGAAATATTCGTGTAAACACCACAAACATATGCACCACCGCCTCCATTGTGCCTGTATGGATATATACCCTTCCAAGTTTCTATCACGTAGCCTGCAGAAGAAGGGAGCAGGCTGATATACCACCCTCATGGTTATGGTCATGGACGCGAATCTATAGCTGCTCTTTTTTCCCTTTGGAATTGAAAACCCTGTTGATTATCTGCTCTTACTACGGTCTTATTCGCCTGCAATAATGCAGATCTTCTGGAGGTGTGGCAACTTACAGGTGAAGCCGTTTCTGGATAAGAAACACTACTAGGAAAACACTTCAAGATGTGTATACGTACTTCGCATATCGATAGCCTATATAGCCTATTTACCTCAGGCAGTGTATCCGGTATACGTTACTGACGCACTGTTGTTTTGCAAGCTACTCCTAGCTAGCTACCATGCGTATATACGTACGACGAGTAACATTCTCTAAACCATATATGCGCGCCGTGTAGCATCGGGCGTCCATCACTCGGGCGGCCCATCTCACTGCCACGCCCCCACGTCAAATCTGCCCATCCAGAGCTATAAAGAAAAGCGAAAGCAGAGGTTCAAACTTGCACTTTTTTGACCCAAGGCTTTTCGCTTTGCTTTCCCAGAACTGGTCCGAACTCCGAAGTCGAGTCTTCATCAGAAACTCAGGACAACATTGAGATGCTCCTAACCTGGGCAAACCGAGCCTGTTTTCCCTTTAGATAAAAGGTATCAGTTTTTGCGAGCAGAATGGTACAATTCCATGTAGTCTAGAGCAGGTCTGTTCCATGACCAATCTTGCTCCATTACCCGCTTGCAGAGGGAATTGAACCAGTCGCGGGCATCATAAAATGTGGTTATAGCTCTGAAATAGAATGACCACAGGTGGAATAAGTAGTGTTAGTGTGTTACAGCATTGCAGGTTACGCAAGTTCAGACGGGTTTATACTTGCCTGTCGAGAGCATAATCCACACCACTGCTATCAGCTCCTTCGAAACTGAATCCATTTGGCTCGAGGCCTTGTGCTTGAGCCCGATCCTTATCATTGTCGACGTCAAAGACGGTGTCGTACAGGCCTGCAGCATGCATGGAAAAAACCTTTTAATGCCAAATTGAAACGCAATGCCAAGGGAATATCATTATTACATACGTATACGAACCTCCAGTTTTCCGAACAATCGGGATGGATCCATAGCTCATAGCAATAAGCTGTGTTAGACCACAAGGTTCGAAGATGGAAGGAACAAGAATGAAGTCCGCGCCAGCATATATCTACAACAGGATCATAAATTCAGCACCCATCAGGGTTTTTTTTTCAAATTCTAATACACAGGGCTATTGGCAGGAGATCTGAAACCAACCAAATGCGACAGTGGCTCATCATAGGTTAAACATAGCTTCACCCGACCATGATATTCACCATGCAGCTTACTGGCCAAATTTGTAAAGTCACCTTGTATGCGAGGATCTGGTGCAGAACCCAGCAAAACCACCTATATAGAAACACACATCGGTTCTGAGAAATCTGAACATAGTGTAAATGAATTAATGAAACATAATAAACTTGCAATTCCTGAGCAAGAAAAAGATAAGACCTGTCCATTGCGTTCAAGAGCTCGATACATTGCATGTTTGATAAGGTGGATTCCCTTCTGGACTGTTAGACGAGTGATGATTCCAACAACAGGGGTATCAATTTGCTGTAATCCAAGCATCTGCTGCAATGCCTTTTTTGCAGCACTCTTGCCCTCAACAACATTCACTGATGTATAATGGACCTGAAATAGAATGCAGCAAAAAAGAGTTGAGCCAGAAACTGTTCATAATGGTACTGAAACAAAAGTTGCATCATTGATCTACATCCGATGTAAATGAAGTATGCCAGTGGTAGTGGTACAACAAACATCTAATTCAAATTAATTGCAACAGAATTCTCCAGCCTTGCATAGCCCAAGATGTTTGAAAATTCCCAGGAAAATTAGCAAAAGCGTAGGCTGTTCCATAGGATAAAATAAAAGGTAAATTTAACTAGAGCTGCACTCTTGACGCAAGCTTACAAGTCCAATGAGGTAGTAAATGGACAAATGCATATCAATTAATAAAAGTATATATGAAAACACTCCGTGATCATTAGTGTACCGGAATAAAGTTGTCAGTATATGGATCCCAAATATCAGGATCAATTCCATTTCGAATTCCATAGAACTTGTAGTAGTGAGGTGCAATAGCTCCATGTCCAGCCACTTCCTTTGAGTATGTATCAGATACCTGGAAGGGATAGCCAAAACAGTTTAAAATTTTAAATCAGACAAACAGGAGCACAACTGAGAAATTTAAAGGATTTGTACAACAAACACAACAATAAAGAAAACAAGGTACGCACAGTTGTAGCTTTGTCACAATGTGCCATTGCCTTGCCAATGTGATGTGCTCCAAACTCAAGATTGTGGATGGTAAATACAATCCGACCATTTCCCAGCCCATTAAGAGCATACTGTTCCTTATATAGCCAAGCAACTGGAGCACTTGACCAATCATGGCAATGTATGATATCCTGCAAGAATAAGAACATATCAACCCCATGAGAAGTTTTTTTGGGGAAAAAAGGAGCAGTCAACAAGGTAACAGTATGCAACACATGTTGTAATGTTCCACATCTTAGAGAAAGAGAGCTGCTGTTAGAAAAAATTTGGCAAGTAGAAACTGAAAGAAAAATTGCTCCATTATTAGCATAATATCAAATCACATAATAAACTAACTGTTATTATGCACCAGCAGCACAAAAAAAGAGCAAATGTGACGGAAATGGTAAGCCACGATACTTAAAATGAATTGTTGCTTAACAATCATGTACTCACAGGAGAAGATCCTTTTTGGAGCAGAAACTCCAGAGCAGAATGACAAAAGAAGCCAAATCTACTCTCATCATTCCTCCCATAGACACATCCAACCCAAAACATCCTGCAGAAAGAAATATCAAATACAGCCTAGAGTTAAATTGCTACAGCGCTCCAAAATTTTGTTGCAAACGATAATAACAAAAAAAACGAACCAAAGAACCTACTTAGAACAGAAAATTTAGATCTTACAGAAAATAGTAGTAAAATGTAGTCGATTTCTTTTTTGGCAAAATATAAGACGACAATATTCAGAATTTACTGATGCCACCATCAACACCTTGTACTTGAGCTGGTCTAACAATGTGACAGCTAATCTAAATATACATACTGAAAAGCATGACAAGGAACCAATATTGATACATAAAAAAGAACTGGTCTAACAATGTCCCATCGGATGTTCCGAACAGTGTTTTCAGCCAGTTTCAGCCAAGTAATTATCTATATAAGACAATGTAGCCAATGACAATTGACAACTGAGAAATCAAGTATTCCTGTAAAATAGAGAGTGAAGTACTGCATACCCATTTTGTGGTTCCAAGAAGTAAACAGGGAGATCTTCAACCTTTCCAAACCATACTTTTATCTCTGTGCCACCCCAAGTAAAACTTTGTTGGTAATGTAAATCCTTCACCTGCAACCGAAGGAAGCCAACATAATGAAGGATATTGATATCCACCAACTATCATTGGTCATCCATACACATGAAACACTATACATAAATAATATAAAAAGGCACTGCAGATTAATATGAAGGATGTACTGAGAACATTCAGCCTCCATTAGATATATGTTGTATGGTGCAGAATGTTGGCCTACGAAAAGACGACATGTTCAACAGATAAGTGTCGCGGAAATACGTATGTTGCGTTGGATTTGCGGTCATACAAGAAGGGATCGAGTTCGGAACGATGATATACGTGATAGATTAGGGGTAGCACCAATTGAAGAAAAGCTTGTCCAACACCGGTTGAGATGGTTTGGACATGTCCAACGGAGACCTCCAGAGGCACCGGTGCGTAGTGGAATCCTAAGTCAGGATAATAACGTGAAGAGAGGCAGAGGAAGACCGAAGTTGACTTGGGTAGAGGCAATAAAAGGAGACTTGAAAGGATGGAATATACCCAAAGACTTAGCCTTAGATAGGAGTGCTTGGAAAACAGCTATTCACGTGCCTGAACCTTGATTGCTTCTGCTGGGTTTCAACTCTAGTCTACCCCAACTTGTTTGGGACTTAAAGGCTTTGTTGTTGTTGTTGTTGTTGAACGTAACTTCATTAAAGTGAAAAAGACACTGCAAAATTGGAAAAGAAAGAAAGGAGAGGAGATAGATAAAAAGGAAAAGAAAAGAAGACGCGGGACATTTTACACCAGTAGACAAACTTACACTGCTTAGGTTTAAACAATCATACTTCGGCAGAATAACCTCAACTTTATGGCCTAAATCTTGAACAGCTCGTGAAAGGCTTGTAACAACATCACCAAGGCCTCCAACCTGTGTCGATATTGGTAGTTGTCAAGTAGCACCATCATTTGTGTCACAAAATACGAAATGTAAATCTACCTTTGCGATAGGAGCCATTTCCACTGCAATGTGCACAATATGCATTGGAGGTTCCCTTGCAACCGAATCAGCCACAGGAATATGATAGTCCATCCCATTCCTATTGTCATATATTCCACCTTCCGACTCAGAGAAAACAAAGTCCATCATATATGCATCCAGGGGAACCCTGACTGGGAAAAAAACAAACAGATAAATTAGAGAGAACTCAGAGAAGGAAATCGGTAAACATTGATCAATATTGGCAACAATGATTGAACAATGTGATGGACATGAATTCGATAGGTTTGGGAAAAATAAAATTGTGTTTTAGCTGGATAACATATCCACATGCTTACCATATCCCTTCTGATAGGGAAGATGTGAGTATTAGATCGCATATGTACCTGTATGTATTTCTTCGTAGTAAAGGACTGCAGGGGTTTCCATGCATATGTGTACACAGAGATCGCTTGCATATTTGGCCCTTAGATTTATTACAACAACAACAACAACATAGCCTTTCAGTCCCAAGCCCCTTAGATTTATTACAAAAATATATATTTGGCCCTTAGCCCCTTAGGGCTACAGTTAACAGTGAGGAGTTTGGAGTGCTGAAGAGTTTTAGAACCCTAGATTTATAGAAACATATCCAAGACTAATATATACCAACTAGTTCACCATACAAGATAGAATACACAAGTAGCTTAGGATAAAAATACTTTTGAAGGCCATCTAGGAGTACTTGATAGTAATGTTAATATAAAAATCTGTCCAATGAAAAATTGCAATATGTTGTATGTTTGGCACACCTGTTGTTTGTAAGTGAAAACCGTTCTCGGCCTTTACCATCTTCTGTGGTGATAAGGGACCGCTTGGATGAGTCCAACGGTTAAAGGAACCTCTGAACCAAACCTCTGGCTTTCCATTCAGCACTGTGTTAGAAGGATTATAAAGAACGTCCACAGTAGTTCCTGCGCGTACTTCAAGTGGCTCAGTATACACAATATGTTTTTGTGAGAGGAGAAACGCTCTCATAGTCTTTTCCTTCATCTCAGCCTTCATTTTTGCAGATCTCTCAGCCTATTTGGGGAAAGAAAGCAACAATCAATTCATCTTTTGTCAATTATGTAGTTGAAAGAGTATCGGAACAATTGCTTCTTGTTTAATAAGTATCTAGGTCACTAGGTACAAGTACGCATTGCTCCTACTATATACAAAGTCTATTCTGAACTATCCTTTATTCTTTCAGCACTCACCCTTTCTCTTCTCTCTTGCTGAAGCCTTGCAAAAATCCTATGTTCTTCTTCCACCCAAAAGATATCATCTGATATCGATATGTTATTCGGAACAATAGCATGGAAATCCTGCCTTCCATTGTTATCATAATTCCTTGCATTCCCAGGTGGCCCATCAGCAAAAACCCAATCCAACACCAATGCCCTTTCAGGTAATGTAACTATAAAATACATGGAATAAAGTCAAAAGTAAGATTTATGCATAACAGAGAAAAGAGCAACTCAACACCAAAGATCAAGCACATGATAGATCTTCAGATTCATTCATGAGATAAGCATGTACTTGAAAATACAACCTTCAGTAGGTAACTTAAAGGCATAAGGATTTCAGGCTACCATACCTCTTTTATGCTTAGAACAATTTTAACTTGTTGCAGTACAACCTACGCCATGATATAATGGTTTGATTCCATTAAATTTTACAACCTTTTGGTCAAACTTTCTAAAATATGACCATCCATATTTTATAGCCATATAGATTGGCCACATGAAAGCTATTATCTTTTTTTTTGTTAGAAGAGGTTTCTAATTGTTAGTCGCTGAATTCTCACTCTTGGTAGTAGGAGAATTCTTACTCTCATCGAGAGAGGATGACACTAGGAGTTGGGGCAATTTTCTTGTCTATTTCTTACACAAACTCACACAAATGCCATACCAACCTGAGGGGTTGGGGTTACATATTTATAGGCTACTAGCCAGCCAAGCATATGCCAAGATGCTAGTCTAAGATGCTAATATGCTGTCCTAGTTAAGATGTTGTCCTCTAGTCTAAGATGCTGTCCTCTAAGATGCTGTCCTCTAGTCTAAGATGCTGTCCTAAAAACAGAAAAACAGCTACAAGGACCATGTGAGCAGCACAGCCCCATAAAGACCAGCCACACATGAGACTTATCCATCATTCTCCCCCTAAGTCTTGTGCGTCGTTTTGTGGGAGAGTTGAACCATCTCGGTCCTGGAGCAGAGCTCAAGGAACTTGATCCTCCCAAGGGGCTTGGTGAGCAGGTCCGCAAGCTGGTCCTTGGTGTTGATGTAGCTCGCCTTGATGCTCCCTTCCTCCAAACAGCCTCGGATGAAGTGGTACCTCACCCGTATGTGCTTGCCGCGTTCGTGGAACACGGGGTTCTTTGCCAGGGCCAGAGCGGACTTGCTGTCCACCCTGAGCTCCACCGCTCTAGTGTCTCTGCCGAGGAGATCACCAAGCAGTCGAGCGAGCCAGAGCGCCTGAGTCGAAGCGGTGGAGGCCGCTATGTACTCGGCCTCGCAGCTGGACAGGGCCACCACCTGCTGCTTGACCGACTGCCAGCTAACGAGGCACTTGTCGAGGAAGAAGAGGATCCCGCTCGTGCTCTTGCTGGTGTCGATGTCGCCAGCGTGGTCGCTATCGCTGTACCCGACGAAGTGTGCCGCCCCAGGGCACCTCGGGTAGTAGAGGCCGTGGTCGAGAGTCCCCGCAACGTAGCGGATGATCCTCTTCACAGCCTGCTGGTGCTCCGTCGTCGGTCGCTGCATGAATCGACTAACGTAGCCGACGGAGAATGCCAAGTCCGGCTGTGTGTGGGCGAGGTAGCGAAGGCTCCCCACAAGACGCCGGTACTGCGTAGCGTCCACCTCCTCTGTCGTGCTGTCGCGGCTCAGCTTCAGCCTCTCCTCCATCGGAGTGAGAGCTGGGTTGCAGTCGGTGAGCCCAGCTAGCTCAACGACGCGCTTGGCGTAGGCGGTCTGTCGAAGCGTGATCCCAGAGTCATCCTGGTGCACCTCGATTCCCAGGTAGAAGGAGAGAGGCCCCAGGTCACTCATCTGGAAGGTGGCCTTCGTCTCTTCCTTGAATGCTGCCACCTCCGCATCCTTGGTGCCAGTGATCACCAAGTCGTCGACGTAGACACCCACCAGCAGGGCATTTCCTCCATTGCTCCGTCGGTAGATGGCCGCCTCGTGCGGGCTTTGCTCGAAGCCCATCCCCTTTAGCGTGGAATCCAACTTGGCATTCCACGCCCTCGGTGCCTGCCGCAAGCCATAGAGGGCCTTGCGCAGGCGGAGTACCTTGCCCTCCTTGCCGGGGATCGCAAATCCCGGCGGCTGGTGCACGTAGACCTCCTCCTTCAAGTCGCCGTTAAGGAACGCCGACTTGACGTCCATGTGATGAACGCGCCAGCCCTCCAGGGCAGCTAGCGCAAGGAAGAGTCGCACGGACTCCATCCGTGCCACGGGAGCAAAGGCGTCGTCGAAGTCGACCCCCTCCTGCTGCACGAAACCTCATGCCACCAAGCGAGCCTTGTGCTTGACGATGGCGCCGGCTTCATCCCTCTTCAGCTTGTACACCCACTTAAGGGTGATCGCGCGGTGACCACGAGGAAGGTCAGCAAGCTCCCAGGTGCGGTTCTTCTCAACCGCATCCATCTCCAACTACATCGCGGCGCGCCATGCCGCGCTCGGCCTCTGCATACGACCGAGGCTCGCCGTCGTCACACGCAAGGTGCAACTGCGCCTCCAGGTCGTGAGGCACCGGTCCCGGCACTGGCTGGTCGCCGAGAAGGTTCTCCATCGTACGGTACCGCAATGGCTCGTCGTCGTGGTACGCGTCGATGCGCTCCTCGTCGTGAGAGAGCGGAGTAGCGAGCTCAACCGGGCTGTGCTCGACACGAGCTGGAGTAGACGTGTCCGGAGAGGTGCCTGTCGATGCTGAAGTGCGTGGCGTTGCCGGCTGTGGTGGAGCCGGCGAAGAACTCATCGCAGCCGAGGTCCTGGCTGGAGAGCGTGGTGCTGTCGGAGTAGCAGGCGCCGGGGTCGGTGGAGGCGCGGGGACTGGGGTAGACGCGCTCGCCGAAGAAGAGCTGCCTACTCCCCCAGCTCCCTCGAAGTGGACATACTCGACAGTGAAGTCGTCGTACGTCGGAGCTGAGCCATCGTCCACCGCCTTGTCCCACGCCCATCCTCGCCCTTCGTCGAACACAACGTCGCGCGCCGTGCGCACACGCTATGTCTTCGGGTCGAGGATGCGGTAGGCCTTCGAGCCCTCCGCGTAGCCGATGAACACTCCCGGAGTGCTCCTGTCGTCGAGCTTGCTGATGTGGCCAAGCTCCTTGGCGAACGCGAGGCAGCCGAAGACCCGCAAGTGGGAGACCACCGGCTTGCGCCCATGCCAAGCCTCGTACGGCGTCCTGCCGTCGAGCGCCTTGGTAGGCGAGCGGTTGAGGATGTAGACGGCCGACACCACCGCCTCTCCCCAGAAGACAGCCGGCATCCCCCTCTGCTTGAGAAGGGCCCGAGCCATCCCCACAACCGTCTGGTTGCGCCGCTCGACGACGTCGTTCTGCTGCGGGCTGTACGGCGCGGAGTAGTGGCGCTGAATGCTCTCATCAGCGCAGTACAACGCGAATTCAGCCGCCGTGAATTCGCCGCCGTTGTCGGTGCGCAGCACGCGCAGCTTGCGGCCGCACTCCGCCTCCGCAGCAGCCTGCGCGCGCCTGATGGCGTCCGCAGCCTCTCCCTTGCTGCCGAGGACCATCACCCACATGTAGCGGGAGAAGTCGTCGACGAGCAGTAGGAAGTAGCGTCGTCCTCCCGGTGTGGCCGGCGTCACCAGGCCACACAAGTCCCCGTGCACGAGCTCGAGCCTCTCCTTGGCTTGAAAGCTCGCCCGCTGGGGAAAGGGGAGTCGCCTCTGCTTCGTCAACACGCAGACGTCGCAGAGCTGCTCCACATGGTCGAGGCACGGCAAGCCTCGCACCATCTCCATGGCACTGAGCCGCTTCAGGGCCTCGAAGTGAAGGTGCCCGAAACACTCGTGCCACTGCCACGCCTCGTCGTCCCGACGAGCAGCGAGACAGAGGGGTTGTGCCACCTGTACGTTAAGGACGTAGAGTCGATTTGCGCTTCTGGATACCTTGGCAAGAAGGCGACGACGGCGATCCCAAATCCTCATGACTCCATCCTCAACCACCACGCGCGAACCGTTCTCATCCAGCTGTCCCAAGCTGATGATGGAGTTCCTCAACGTGGGGATGTAGTAGACTCCGGTGAGCAGCCTGTGCTCACCAGACACGGCGGTGAAGATGATGGAGCCGACGCCCTTGATCTCCACGCCGGAGGCATCCCCAAACTTGACGGAACCTCGGACGCTAGAGTCAAGCTCGATGAAGAACTCCCATCGACCGGTCATGTGATGGGTGGCGCCGGTGTCGAGGCACCACCCGTCAGTCTTGTCGTTGCCGGAGCTGTCGCCGAGGAGGGCGTGTGCTTTTGGCTCGTCAAGGTGGAGGAGAGCCGCTGCGGCCGGTGCCGCTGGAGGTAGCTCGATGCTAGCATGTGCCATGAACAGAGCCGGCTCCTCCTCCGCCGCCTGTGCGACGTGGGCCTGGCCGCGTCGTGGCTGTCGACAGTCCTTGGCCCAATGGCCAAGCTGGCCGCAGTTGCGGCAGGTGTCGTCTCGTGACGGCTTGTGCCTGCCGACGGCGCCGCCCTGGGCGCCTCCGCGGGCATCACCCTCGGCACATCCTCGCGCCCCGGCCTGCTTGCGGCCGCCTGTCGCGGAAGAAGGCTCCCCCTTCCTCCGGTCACCTTGGCTGGCAAGCCACTGCTCCCGAGTGAGAAGGAGCTTCCCGCCAGTGGTGATGGGCCCCGAGAGGGACTGTGGCTCATCGCTGTCGACGACCTTGAGGCGACCTATCGCCTCCTCGATCGACATCGTGGAGAGATCCAGCAGAGACTCGATCAAGCGAGCCATCTGCTTGTACTTCTCGGGGACGCAGCGGAAGAGCTTTTCGACAGCTCTCTCCTCACCGTAGGTGTCGTCGCCGAACTGCACCATCTTCTGCAACAGAGTGTTGAGACGAAGAGCAAAGTCATCAACGTCCTCACCTGGCTTGAAGGGCAGGTTCTCCCACTCCTTGTGAAGTGCCTACAGTGTGGACTTGCGGGCGCGGTCGCTGTCGATGCGTGCCACAGCGATGGCGTCCTAAGCCTCCTTGGCAGTCCGCTTGCTGGTAAGCGAGAACTGCATCTCGGGCGGGACTGCAGCGATGAGAGCATCCAGCGCCCGTCGATCTAGGTCGTAGTCGACGTCGCCGTACCGGACTGCCTCCCACATGTGTCGCACCTGGAGCTTTACCCTCATCACCGCAGCCCACTCGACGTAGTTGGTTTTGGTGAGGGTAGGCCACCCACCGCCGGGGCCGACGTCCCTGACAACAGCCTGGAACCCGTGGTAACCACGGTACCGATCCGGGGAGAGAGAGCCACGCTGCCTGTGAAGGCCGCGATCTCCATCGACCCGTCCGCCACCGTTGCCGTGCGCGCCTCCTCCAGGAGCGCCGCCAGCGCGTCCGCGCCTGTCTGGGCTGCCACCACGCTCGTGGACGTGCGCGGCTGCCCCAGGAGCGCCACCGCCGTGCGCACCTCCACCAGGAACGCCGCCAGCGCGTCCGCGCCTGTCTGGGCTGCCGCCACGCTCGTGGACGTGCGCGGCTGCCCCAAGAACGCCACCGCCGTGCGCGCCTCCACCAGGAGCGCCGCCAGCGCGTCCGCGCCTGTCTGGGCTGCCGCCACGCTCGTGGGCGTGCGCGGCTGCCCACTGCGCCGCCCGCGCTCGCGCTGCCTCCCTCTCTAGCAGCTCGAGGTCCGCGTCGGCACTGTCGTCAGCACAAACGGAGCTGCTGACGCTGCCGCGCAGAAACTCGACCTCCGCTGCCGCCGCACGCGCTGCATCCGCCGCCGCCGCTGCTTCCGCCTCCGCTCTGGCTGCTGCCAGCTCCGCCGCTGCCAGCCTCGACGCCCTTGCCGCCGCCGCAGCGGTCTCTGCCGCCACTCGCTCGCGTTCCTCTGCCGCGGCAAGTTCGGCCTCCTGCCGACACCGCGTGCTCGAGGCGACCGAGCGCTGAGACTGCCCTGCGGACATGACGCGCTACCGGGGGGCTGCTACATGGGGAGAGGGCTGCTTCAGACGAGCTAGGAGAGGAGTGAACAAGAGTGGCCAGAGGAGCTGCTGCTGCCAACAGCTGGGGCTGTTGTGGGGCTTGGAGAGAAGATGAGCAAGAGATGCTCAGGCTACAGGATAATACGGCTCTGATACCAGTTGTTAGTCGCTGAATTCTCACTCTTGGTAGTAGGAGAATTCTTACTCTCATCGAGAGAGAATGACACTAGGAGTTGGGGCAATTTTCTTGTCTATTTCTCACACAAACTCACACAAATGCCATACCAACCTGAGGGGTTGGGTTACATATTTATAGGCTGCTAGCCAGCCAAGCATATGCCAAGATGCTAGTCTAAGATGCTAGTCTAAGATGCTAATATGCTGTCCTAGCTAAGATGCTGTCCTCTAGTCTAAGATGCTGTCCTCTAAGATGCTGTCCTCAAGTCTAAGATGTTGTCCTAAAAACAGAAAAACAGCCACAAGGACCATGTGAGCAGCACAACCCCACAAAGACCAGCCACACATGAGACTTATCCATCACTAATAGATTGTTCTAAGGGCCTTCCAATACATACTTTATTAATATCTACTAATATAACATGTAGTATGTCAAAGTAGAGTTTCAGGTTGGAGATCATGAAAGGAAAAAACAATAACATCATCTGAAATTGAACAGAAAGGGTAACATAAATCCTAAGGGATGAAAAGAGTAAATATACATACCTTCTGCATACCACCAATCACCTTCCTTTTCTTGAGATTTGACAAGTCTTTCAGCTATTGAGAGTCCATCAATCCAGTTGTTGTAACCTCCATACATCCAGATCTCAGTGTTATGCATTAGTGGTCTTGAGCTTCTGTGATAGTACAATCTAACCCTGTCCCCTCCTCTGTAGGTGTTAGGTTCTATGTACCATAAGTTATCATCATATCTGCTGGCCGAACTCAACATCTGGCGCAATTTCTCCTTTTTCATCTCAACCTCAGACTTTGCTTG
The DNA here is from genome assembly GCF_019320115.1 of Miscanthus floridulus. NCBI lineage: Eukaryota > Viridiplantae > Streptophyta > Magnoliopsida > Poales > Poaceae > Miscanthus > Miscanthus floridulus. The sequence continues at coordinate 87,229,317 of NC_089590.1, forward strand.
TGCTCTGTCAGCCTCCATCGCGGCCCTTTCTTCCGCTCTCCTGCGCTCCTCCTCAGCTTGTCTTTTCCTTTCAGCTTCTTCTGCAGCAAGCCTCTCGAGTTCCTTTTGCTTTTCTTCAACCAAGAAATCCTCAAATGAGTGTTCATCTATGTCACTTTCTATTTCCAGGAAAAAATCATTGTGATTGTTGTTTTCATAGACAGTGCCACCATTAAAGAATACGAAGTCTAATCTGTATGCCTGCTTGGGAATGTAGAGCTTGCAGCACCACCAATCCCCTCTTAATTCGCCTTTATACATTGTCTCAGTGAAAGAGTTCCATCTCCAACCATTGAATGCTCCTTTTACAAAAACATTGGACTCACTAGCTAAGGCCGACATGCTGCGGTTTAAGTAAATATCAATCATTGAATCAGCCTTCACTACTTCAGGGAAAACAAAACAGTTGTTCCCAATCGAATCATTCTCATCAGCAAGCTCTTGAAGCCTCCTCAGTAGCACTTCTGGATCACCTTCAGATACTGGAAACTCTTCCTCTGCATCTGTACTTAACCCCACCACATCTTGTAACGAGACAACTGGTTCTTCCTCATTCTCGCTGGTTGCCTTCCCCGCTGCTGATTCAGTAAAATCCTTATATCCCACAACGGCCTCAGCAAATGGCCTGCCTTTTATGTGTGCATCAACAGTTGAACTGTCATGATCCTCGGAACCAGTTACTGGTTCCTCTTGCCCGTGAACACCGCCAACTGATTCACTTTGTCCAGCAACACTTGCAAGCGATGAAGGTTCAGGTTTTGAACTTACTAGTGCACTTATTTTACCACAGTACTCATCAAGCTTCCTGTCGATTGAGTCATCATCCACGGACGCTGAAGACAGCGCTGAAGATTGAATTTGGTCAGCCTCTTCTTCGATCCCAGCTTCGTCCCTTTCTGCAGTGCTTGAATTGTCTCCTGGCAAGTAAACCTGAGACGATTCTTCTGCAGTACTTGCCTGCTCTGTTGCCTCACCATAGAGTGACCCATTGGTTCTGCTAAAATCACCTTCATCGTTGCTGCTCAGGTCTATCTTCTTTGTGCTGGATTCAGCAGTAGGTCTTGAAGCATACCCTCCGCCTCCGGACACGACGCCCTTGCTCTTAGAAGTCGACGTCCTCCTCGGATTCCTCTTAGGATAATCTGAGTAACACAGTGTCAGAAGAAGAAAAAAAGAAACATGAGCTAAGCAGTAGAGCAGTGAGATTGCTGTAACAAAAATCGTTCCTCAAACCTGAAATTGATACCATGCATCGAACAAGCTCGCCTCTCGTGAATCTGCTGCACCTTATGACAGACTGTAACAGCAGACAAAGGTACAAAAAGTGTCAGCGTACGAGCTCCACGACTGATGTTTCGGTATCACAAGTTCTGTTACTCTGTAACCAATCTTTGTTTCCACGCAGCCTGCTAAACCCAGCCCACTTCGCTCCCCATTCCCACAGACAGAGCAACGGCTTTTCCCGGATGCCCAGCCACCAATCAGAACACCCAGCAACGAACAACACGGACCAGAAAGCGAAAAGGGGAAGGAAACAACAGGAAAGGTCGTAACTCACCAGCGTGAGGCCAGTGGCGGCAGCGGCCGGGCGCACGACGAGGGCGGGCCTGCCCCGGGAGCAGAGCGGGCTCTGCGCCCGGAGATTCATCTCCATTGCCGGCGGCAAAACCTCCCCCCTCAGCCCTCACTCACTCTCCCTGATCCCCCTCCTTGGCTCAAGAAAAGAAAAGACCGTCTCCTCCTTCCTCTCTCTCACTCTGTATTTTATTACTCCAGGCTCCGCGTATTTGCATCGGGGGCTTTTTACATATTTACCATTATTACGATCGTCGCTTACAGGAATCGCACTCTTAAAATGATGCTTATAAATTTAGCCGTTTTAGTTCGTGCTCCTTTCATTTTTACCACTTTCGCCTATGTGGCACGTCGGCTCGTGCTGACACGCTGGCACCGACACGGGAAATGACCCCGCTGCCCCCGGCCATCTTTCAATCAGACGCGTCGTTGCTCTCTCCCTTTTCCCCCTCCCCATTTCGTTCGCCGCCGCCTCCTTCCTCTGCCAGCCCGCCGCCCCCATCCTGCTCGTCTCCACCGCCACGGCCACCACGGACGGCAACCTTGGTGTTCTTCGGCACATCCATCATCGACAGATCGAAGGTACGTGCCCTACTTCGTAACTGGGACACAGAGCTCGCGCCGAGTAGGGTTAGGGTTAGGGATTAGGTTAATGTTCGCTGATTTCGTCTTGCTCTGCTATTTTCTTCATAGGCGATTGATGTAGTACGTCTCCATCTGATCCATGTCGCAATGGCCACTGGTGATTGCCCTCCTTGGTAAGCACTTTACCACAGTAGGTGTGTAGTACTTAGTCTGTACTTGCTCATGTTTTTCCATGTCTATGATGATGCTAGGATCGATCCTGGCAGTGCATTTAGGCTAGTTGTTAAGGTTGGTCCATATGTTGCTGATGAATATGGTACAATGGACATGGCAGAGTAGCAGCATGACATCTGGTTTGATAGGAACGATCAGTATTCTCTTGCTAAATTCCATGATGATTTATCAACAAAGACTATCTGGGGGGCTTCTCAAACACTTGCAGTCTGGGTTGTAGACCAAGAAACTAGCTCTGAGTGGAAGCTTAGGAGGGATGAACATGTGCAGCAAATGATTAAGGACCACTGGGATGAGAGGGTGGCTTTTCTTACTATTGATGTTGTCAAGAAAGATGTGTGTAATGACAATGCTAGTTCAGCTGCTTCTAGAGCTTGATGTGTCTCTGGTGTGACTAATGAACATAGTGCAGAGCCTAATGATGTTGAAGGTTGTGGTGATACTTGTAGCACCCCACCCCCCCCCCATGATGAACAACTTGTAGCAGTAGTTGATTGGAGCATTCTAACCATTCAAGAGAACCCTAAAGATGATGGTACTGCTACACAGCTTGTTGATGAGGATCAGATATATGAGGCTATGGGATTCAAGGAAGCTGAGGCAAGAGAGGAAGAACATGGTACACAAGAGGTGCCAATTCCAGCTATGTCAGCACAGATGCATGAAGACATGAATGCAGCAGCTGTTGATGTTGATGACATTGCTCATGAAGAGCCACTGTATGAATGGGACAGGAACAATCCTGATATGAGTGTAGGCACTATGTATCCCAGCATGGAGGAGCTTAGGCTAGCAATTAAACAATATGCTATAAAAAGGGAGTTTGAGCTTGTTACTGAGCATTCAGACAAAGAAAGATATAGGGTCTGCTATGGTGCTCTAGGCTGCCCATAGAAACTTAGAGCCAGAACCCAACATGATGGCAGTGTCAGGGTACATTTTCTGATTATATACACATGTTTGTTGTAGTTTTTGTTTGCATTGCATCTTCTCCATTGAACTGGTGGTTTGAAGCCTTTCAATTATACTTATGTATGGCTTTTTTTGTACATGCAGATTCGAATAAATAAACAAGATCATAAGTGTGCATCTACACAAAGGGTTGAAGACAACACTATGGCCTCAATAAAATGGGTGGCAGAGAGAGCAGTTCAATTCTTAAAGAAGAAGACATCAATGGGGGCTACAGAGATGAAAAAGGAGTTGAAATTCAAATATGGTATTGACATCCCCTACCAGACAATGTACAATGGGACTAGGAGAGCATCTGAAAAGCTTTTTGGTAAGTGGAATGATTCTTTCGATTGGTTGTATAGGATAAAGGCTGAGATAGAACTAAGATCACCTGGTAGTGTGGTAGAGATAGACACTATCACAGATGATGAAGGCAAAGTTAGGTTTAGCAGATTCTTCTGTGCATTCAAAGCAAGTATAGATGGTTTTTTGAATGGCTATAGGCCTTATATCAATGTAGACTCTACTGCTCTGAATGGGTCCTGGAATGGCCACATGCCAGCAGCCTTAGCTCTAGATGGCCATAACTGGTTGTTTCCTTTAGCATTTGGCTTCTTTAACTCTGAGACAAAAGACAATTAGGTTTGGTTTATGGAACAACTTAGGAAAGCAATTAGACCCATGGAGCACTTAGCAATCTGCACAGATGCATGCAAGGGTTTGGAGTCAGCTGTAAAAAGTGTGTTTCCAGATGCAGAGTGGAGAGAATGTTTTAGGCATTTGATGGAGAATATGAAGAAGTACTACACAGGTGATGTGTATGGCAAGAATATGTGGCCTACAGCTAGAGCATATTCCCCACATAAGTTCAAGTACTTCTTTGACAAAGTGTTGGCAGCTAGTCTAGAGGTGCAGAAATGGCTTGATGAGCACCATCCATTTCTTTGGGCAAGAAGCAAGTTCTCTGCTGATATCAAGTGTGACTACATAAACAATAATCTAGCAGAATCTTAGAATGCTTGGATCAAAGAGCACAAAGACCTGCCTGTGCACTGCATGGTAGATGCCATTAGAGAGCAGATAATGATCTTGTTTGCCAAAAGAAGGAAGATTTCTATAGCATTGCCTCCTGGTATATTGCCTGTTGTCATCTATCAGATCAATGCTGCCTCCAGGGGACTAGGTCACATGCATGTTTTCAACGGCCACCCTACTGAAGCTGAGGTCACTGAGGTGTACAAAGATGAAGAAGTTAGAAGGCATGTTGTGTACTTACCTCAGAAAATTTGCACTTGCAGGCAGTGGCAACTAACTGGTAAACCATGTCCACATGCACTGACAGTTATCACCAGCATGAGGAACCCTGACATGGGATCCTTTGTGGACAACTATTATTCTGTGGCCAAGTTTCAAGCAGCATATGCAGGTATAATTCCAAGCATCACTGATAGGAATCAATGGCCTGAGGTGGCCAAGGGGTACAAAGTGCACCCTCCACTACAGAAAAAGAAAGAGCCTAGAAGATTGAGGAAAAATAGGATGAAACCAGCAAGGGAGACAGGAAGCAAAGCAACTAGGCAAGTCAGGTGCCCAAACTGTAAAGAGTATGGTCATAGGGCTAGTAGCTGGAAGTGTCCCCGCACTGGAACAAAGAAAAGGTGCCTTCTAACTGTGATTTACTTGTTTTTGTTTTTTTTGTAAATGATAACCACTGACCCTACACTTTGTAGGAAGAGAGCAAGTAAGAAGAAACCAGCCAAGGTTGGGAGGAAGAAGGCCAAGACATCTGGTGGTGATGAAGTAGTAACTCCAAGAACAAGAGCAGCATTGGCAAGAGAAGCATCAGCAAAAGCTAAGAGGGAGGCCCTAGAAGCACAAATGAAGGCAGAAGCAGCAAGGGAACTAGCAAAAGCAGCAGCAAGGGAGGAAATGGAAGCTATAAGAAATGAATTTGAAGCAGCAAGGGAAGAAGAAGGAGGCCTGGAACTAATGGCTTTGGAAGCTGTTCTACCAGAAACACCAATTAGAAGGTACTCATTTCATCTTCTTTAAGATGGTTAATTGAAACTATGTTGGTAACTAAATATGTTTTTCCTATAATAGAGCACTGTTTGCACAAGATAAAGTCCAACCTGAGCCTGTGAAAAAAATTACACCAAGGAGGAAGCAGTTAGCAACTAAAGTGAAGAAAACTCCACCACCTAAGAAGAATGGAGGGAAGGACAAGGGGAAGGCCAAGGCCAAGGCCAAGTGACCATGGATGGTCTTTTATGCAATGATCTGGAACTTTTGTGTTCAATGGCATGTAATTTATGTTATGTACTTAAATGGGCACAGAAACAGTAAGCATGGTGCACTTATTTTGGTAGTGAAGAACATCTCAGTTATGTGATGGCAAACCAGCCCCTATTTGAATGTCAAGAACATCTTATTTATGTAATGTAATGGCAAACAATTAGCCCCTATTTTAATGTCAGCTTGCAGTTGCTCTTTTTCATTACAAGTTGGTTGTAACTGCCCATTCACTGAAAACAACTCCAACTCCTCATTCATTTGAAACTAAGAATGCACAATTCCAACTGCTCATTCATTCAAGCATACTGGACAACCAATTTCATTGAAATAAAAGGGTTCATTGTCACTACATCAGGTTATCATAGATTTGAAAACTACTCCAAACACAACAACCACAAGACAAACAATGACATAGTTCATTTTTGACATCATCTTCTGAAGCTTCTTCTCTAGTAACTCAGTCTTCAGGTCCTTCAAGCCCTCCACCCCCAGATGGGCGCCTTCACTGTGCTCTTCTCCTCCCTCCTCTACCAGTTCCTCAATCTCCTCGCAGCAGATCCTGATGATCTTCTTGTCGACCAATTCATCCAAATAAGCCTTCTGGAACCTATAGAAGCTACAGAGCTGCGGATTGTGCAAAAAAAGAAATAAATAAGATAAGCTAGGGCTAGAATGAAGGAAAAAGAAAAATCACCAAAACTCACCCTGTTTCTAGGGCATTTGAAGAAGTTGCGGCCCTTGTTTCGAGTGTCCTGCACCACGCGAAGCTCAATCACACGAGCGAGCTTGCAATCGGGGCAGACAATCAAGGGGAGCCCTATTTCCGTACCAACCGGATAGGCCACAAACCTAGCGACCGCGGAACTCAGCCTCCTCGCCGGCCTACTCGAGCTGGATGACTCCGCCCTATGCAACATGGTTGCCGTCCGTAGTGGCCGTGGCGGTGGAGACGAGCAGGATGGGGGCGGCGGGCGGGCAGAGGAAGGAGGCGGCGGCGAACGAAATGGGGAGGGGGAAAAGGGAGAGGGCAACGGCGCGTCTGATTGAAAGATGGCCGGGGGCAGCGGGGTCATTTCCCGTGCTGGTGCCAGCGTGTCAGCACGAGCTGACGTGCCACATAGGCGAAAGTGGTAAAAATAAAAAGAGCGCGAACTAAAACGGCTAAATTTGTAAGCGTCATTCTAAGAGTGCGATTCCTGTAAGTGGCGATCGTAATAATGGTAAATAGTATGTAAAAAGCCCTTGCATCGGAATGCGCAGCTGGGCTGTCTAGACGAAGCGCTCGCCACTCGCCCACTCGCCAGTCGTCAGAGAGGCTCTCCTCGGCCGCTCGATCGAAAGGGAAAAGGAGGGTCGTGCCTTTCCCGTGCCCGTGCGCATGTGTGACTGCCGCCTGCCTGCCTCCATTTCTTTTGTGGTGGGAAAGGATTTTTTTTTTGCGGGGGTAATGTGTGGATGGCGTTGGGGGCTGCCGCCATGGGAGAGGGACGCGTAGGCGCGGCCCCACGCGCAGAGAGATGGATGGATCCAAAGCGGCTCCAGACTCGGGGACCTGGGTCGCTGCCTCGCGATCGCGATACAAGGCTACAAGGGACTGTGGGGGCCAGGGTTGCGCGACGGACGGCTGCTCTTGGCCGGGGAAGAGATGGGAACGGGGCCACCGCACACCGGATCGACGGACCACGGAGGAAGGAGCCAGGACGAGTCGTGTTGCTTTCGCCTGCCTGCTGATGCCTCTGCTCGGCTGGGTATCTCCCTGCCGAATTCTGGAACATTCCGCTCAGATCTCACTGGTTTTTACTAAAAAAAGAATTTCGCAATAACACCTTGCCTATCCGGAAGCACATGATGCAGAAAATTAGACATGTGGCATCCTGTATTGAGAAAACAGGTTTACTTAAAACTTGTACTAGCAGACAGTGCAGTGTGCATGAATGATGAAGAGTCCGGAGTTGTTTGGCTATCCCATCGGGTATTTAGATGGTATTTAGATATATGTATGGAGTATTAAATATAGACTAATTACGAAACTAATTGTACAGTTTACGACTAATTTACGAGATGAATCTTTTAAGCCTAGTTTATGATTTGATAATGTGGTGCTACAGTAACATGTGCTAATGGCGAATTAATTAGGTTTAATAAATTCGTCTCGTGGATTACCGACGGATTCTGTAATTTATTTTTTATTAGTATCCGAACAGCCCATGCGATACCCTCATGTAACACCTCCTAAATTTTAGTCATTGAATCCAAACACCCACTTAATGTATTGTCGAACTTGCTTAGATCTCGCCTTGGCTAATAATGTTAGCAATGCTATCAAGTTGTAGTTAACCAAAAGAAAGAGACGTGTATGAGCTGACTGTCGACTCACCTTCTCTGGTTCTAGAATGTTTCTTCAATTGTTCCCCTTGAAGAACCGTCAGCTTCTTGCCCATCATTCAGGTCTTGATTAGTACTTCACTCGCTAGCTCAGGCCTGGTTTAAATTTAGGACGTAAAGTTTTGATATGTCATATCGGATATCACATGGAGGTGTCGCATGAGATGTTTAGATATTAATAAAAAAAATAAATTACAGAATCCATCAATAAACCGCGAGGCGAATTTATTAAGCCTAATTAATCCGTCATCAGCACATGTGTTACTGTAGCACTCATTGTCAAATCGTGGACTAATTAGGCTTAAAAGATTCGACTCGCAAATTAATTTCAAACTGTGTAATTAGTTATTTTTTAGTCTATATTAATACTCTATGCATATGTCCAAACTTCGATAGGATAAGATGTAAATTTCTGGGGAGAAACTAAAGAAGGCCTCACTAGCTCTAGCTTCTCCTCGCCAGTTGTTAGAAAAATGACAGTATGGCACAGGATAAGACTGACATAAGAACGACATTCTTTCAGAATTATTAGCTTCCTTCATCATAAAACAGATATACTCCTACACATTCTCTCTGTAGAAATGTTCAGTTGCCTATCATCTCAATCGACCAAACGTAATACTAGTAGCATCTAAAAATGGAGGTAGAGTTTTATGCATGTGTCTGAGCCTCTGAGGCTGACGGGTTTTTTTTAAGGTAACGGGAGCTCTGCCTTTCAATCAAGTAGAATAGAATTGGTCTAGTTTTTAAGGAAAAAATAGACCTAAAAACCGACTACTTTTGATTTACTGGTAACCATACTTTAAAAGGATCTAGAAAACTTCTGCATTTAAACAAGACAAACAAAACTAATGAAATCCATATAAGCGAAGGCAAAATTACGTGACCTCTACCAAGACAACGTGATATTAGAATGTTCTTGAGCGTACCCAAGCACATGATGAACAAAATGAAACATGTGGCATCCTTTATTAAGAAAACTTTATTTGTGTATTGTAGATTGTAGAACCTGCTTAGATCTCATCTTGCCTAATGTTAGTGATGCTATCCATGCATGTTGTAGTTAAATGACGTACCCAGTGCAGAGAGCTCCCGCTCTGTGCGGGGTCTGAGGAAGGGTGTCAGTGGCAAGCCTTACCTTTGCATGTGCAATGCGAGGAGACCGCGACTCGAACCCGGGACCTTCCGGTCACAGGCGGTAAGACTCTACCGCTTGCACCAGGCCCGCCAAACTTTATCCATGCATGTTGTAGTTAACCAAAAGAAATCATACTTTACAAGGATCAGGACAGATTCTGCATGTAATAGCAAGACAAACAAACCCAATTAAATCCATTAGGCGAAGCAAACTGAAAACCTGCCTATTTTATTCTGTCAGAAGCACACTATGAGTCTATGACAATGAAACTCAGAGAATGAGAGAATATTATGGCATCAACAAGCCTTTGAAAGAGATATACGTTATACGTTTGCAGTGTGGCAAACTCCTGTTTTATCAAATAAAAGTAGGATACAAGCTTGGGAAACTCGTCTCACTCAAAATTAGCAGTAATTCAGAATCCTGAAAAAACAATCCTGGAAATAATAATCGAAGAGAAGACATTCTGCTCTGCCTCCGAACGACTTTTCCTATGTGCAAGTTAACCAGGTTGAGATCAGATGTCAGAGAATCCAAGACCATGAAAAAAGCAATGTTTACTGGACACTGCTAGTAACAGTATCCTTCTTTGATCAGAAGACAGCTTGGCAAATTCAGCAAGCAGATCCTAAAGCAACGAACACAGCAATATAGCAAATGCACCGAACAGATTCATGAACCTGAATTTGATATCCCGACCCAGTCTTTTTTCTCTATGGCCGTGGAAACTATGGTTGGCAATGGTGCCAACACTTTATTTTGGAAGGATAGATGGCTATTTGGACAACGCAACGAGGATTTTGCACCTCTCCTGGTTGCTGCTGTTCCATCAAGGAAGGCTAACAAGCCCACTGTACTCCATGGCTTGGCTAATCACAGTAGGATCCGAGATATACAGGGAGCTTTCTCAGTTGGGATCCTTGCTGGATTTATAAAAAAAATCTTTGGGATCTCCTTTCTGATGTTGAACTACAGCCAGAAGTTGTGGATGTACATCGTTGGCGCCTCTCTTCATCAGGACTACTATACTTGGCTAAATGCCTAAATCTGCTTATGAAGGATTCTTGCAAGGTTCTGTCAAATTTCAGTCTTCTGATCGTATTTGGAAAACATGGGCTCCAGGGCATTATCGCTTCTATATGTGGATTGTGGGTCACAAGCGCTACTGAACTGCAGACCATCTTGCCAAACATGGACTTCCACATCCGGTTCAGTGTTTGCGACCAAGCTGAGGAAACAATTGATCACTTGCTCACTAGCTGTGTGTTTGCAAAATTCTGGTTCTCCCTCCTAAATCGCTTTGGGCTGCAAACTCTAGCGCTGACGGTCAATGATGCTTCTTTTGAGGACTAGTGGTATAGAGCTGATGAGATGGTCGATGCACAATTGCAATGAGGCATCAACTCTCTCATTATCCTAGGAGCTTGGACACTATGGAAACATACAAACAAATGTGTCTTTGATGGCTTTGCCGCCAATCTGGCTACAGCCTTGCTGCTTGCTGAGGCCCAACTTTGGGCATTGGCTGGAGCACGAGGGATCTTTCTTGTCAGCCCTTTTTCCTAGGGGCAAGGCCGTTCCAGGTCTGTGTACTTATATCAAAAAGGCACGTATGTAATTTTGTGATCCTTTGGGTGTGTGGATGTTGGTGCGGGTTCTTTACCCTTTTATCCTTCTTTAATATAATTGTATGCAGCTCTCCTGCGTGTTCGAGAAAAAAAATATAGCAAATGCACAAGGAGTATAGGACACTCAGCAATAAGCCATGCAGCAGGGAAATCATACAATGACCAAATCACGCTATGTAACTATTTATGAAGTGAAGGTAAGAGGAAAAGAAGTGGAGAAGAAGAATAGTATGTTATCGCTCTATAGAATTTAGAATTTATGGACTCACCTTTTATTGCTCTATTGAGTTGACGACCATCAAAGCATAAAGCACAGTAGGTGTGAGATCATCCCATCAGTATTACTCAAGAGCATAGCAACATAGCTGGTTCACAACAAGATACAACAACAACAACAACAAAGCCTTTAAGTCCCAAACAAGTTAGGGTAGGCTAGAGTTGAAAGCCAGCAGAAGCAATCAAGGTTCAGACACGTAAATAGTAGTTTTCCAAGCACTCCTATTTAAGGCTAAGTCTTTGGGTATATTCCATCCTTTCAAGTCTCCTTTTATTGCCTCTACCCAAGTCAACTTCGGTCTTCCTCTGCCTCTCTTCACGTTACTATCCTGGCTTAGAATTCCACTACGCACTGGTGCTTCTGGAGGTCTCCGTTGGACATGTCCAAACCATCTCAACCGGTGTTGGACAAGCTTTTCTTCAATTGGTGCTACCCCTAATCTATAACGTATATCATTGTTCCGAACTCGATCCCTTCTTGTATGACCGCACATCCAACGCAACATACGCATTTCCGCGACACTTATCTGTTGAACATGTCGTCTTTTCGTAGGCCAACATTCTGCACTATACAACATAGCAAGTCTAATCGTCGTCCTATAAAACTTGCCTTTTAGCTTCTGTGATACCCTTTTGTCACATAGGACACCAGATGCTTGGCGCCAGTTCATCCACCCTGCTTTGATTCTATGGCTAACATCTTCATCAATATCCCCGTCTCTCTGTAGCATTGATCCTAAATATCGAAAGGTATCCTTCCTAGACACTACTTGACCTTCCAAGCTAATATCTTCCTCCTTCCGAGTAGTAGCGCCGAAGTCACATCTCATATACTCAGTTTCGCAACAAGATAATAACAAATATTTCATCCCAAACAAGAAATGGTTCAACTAGAAAACATAGTTCTCAAATCAGTTTCATGCCATGTCAAGTTCTAACATTGTTAAGAAAGCTATACTCAAACTCGAACTTGAGATTTGTTGCAACGGTTATGGAGAATGTGATAACTTTAAGCATCCTGTTCATAGCACAGCTAGTTCCACTCGTGAATTAGACTACCAGGAGAGAATAAATTGTTGAGACAAAAAAGAAAGGTAATAGACATGAACCAGTTACTACTATGAAAGTCATCGAAATGACCCCAACACTTTGTGCCTAACAAAAGCAGTGAGTATTTTTGTTATGGCATGAAGACAAACTGAGCTATTTATTTGGCTGTCAGAAACAAGCTGTCGAATTGAGTGATTGAACACAATGGTAGTCTAGTAGGGTATCAACTACGTTCAGTTGGAGAACTTTCAGATGGAAAGTACAACAATGAACAGCAAACAAATAACTCAAGATGGTACTTTATTCAGCTTGAGTAATACGTGAGGGGTTTCTTCAAACAATAAAAAAATCAAACAATATGTAAGGTGGTGGGATATTGAAACCCCACTGGTTCACTATACAATTGTTATTAAAAAATAAACGAGATGCACATAACAGGGAAAGTAGTAACACTCACAGTTGGCGTCTTTCAAGAAGATGCCGTTACGCAGTCCATCAGAAACTGAAAGCAGATAGTATGAAGTTAAAACTGTGGTGAAAGAATGCTAATGATAAAGGGGCGTACCCAGTGCAGAGAGCTCCCGCTCTGTGCGGGGTCTGGGGAAGGGTGTCACTGGCAAGCCTTACCCTCGCCTGTGCAATGCGAGGAGACCGCGACTCGAACCCGGGACCTTCCGGTTACAGGCGGTAAGACTCTACCGCTTGCACCAGGCCCGCCCTTCGAAAGAATGCTAATGATATGAGCCATTAATGGCATAATTTGACACCAATACCATGAGACATACATTCACCTCTACTCAGGGAGTGGACATGTTAGCTCCAGATGAGGATGATGGTTGCAATTGAATAAGGCAGAAGTAATTGAGTAAGCCTAGGTGACATGTCATTGAAAAGATCATAATAAAACAAGAAACGGTAATATCCAGAATTATACCAGAAATAATCATATCAAAAAAGGAAACTAAAATGCTGAGCATACGTCAAATCGTTTGACAGGTGGCAAGCACTAGAATAGCATCTTGAGGTAGGAGACAAATCACCTTAAGTAGCAATAAGATGTGAAGGAACTGCTAATTAAAGAGTTCATGCATATCAACAAATGGACCGGTCAAATATAAAAAGAGAAGATGAGCACTGTTCAACTAAAGGCAACTCTGACTTATAACTAATGCCACTTGTTGACGTAATTTCTGAAGTACAGTCTGGTAGATATACTAAATTCATAGTAGAGAAAGAAACAAAAAACCACGCACATCTGATCAACGAGATCAAATTCACGTGTAACCAGCAATTGAACGAGCCTAGTTATATATCCATATGCCCATGTAAGAACCATAAGCTAAATGAATTCAATCCGTAGATCATCCAACAAATCATAATATGAACTGAACATAATAGTGTGAATTTTTATTTCAGGTAGTGGGCAACTGGCCTTGCTAACTTCAGATGAGGATGAGGATTGCAGTTGACATAGAAGTGAATGAGTAAGCCTAGTTGACACTTCATCAAAAAGATCATAAAGAAGCTACAGAAATGGTAATATCAAGAATTATACCAGAAATTATCAGTGAACAAACAAGGAAACTAAAATGCTGAGCATACATCCATCGCCAAACAGGTGGCAAGCGCTAGAATAGCATCTTGAGGTAGGAGAAAAAACACCTTAAGTAGCAACAACATGTGAAGGAACTGCTAATTAAAGAGTTCATATAAAAGAGACATTGAACTGGTATATCAACAAATCATGTGGTCAACTATAAAAGAGAAGATGAGCAATGATCAACCAAAGGCAACTCAGACTAATCACTAATGCCACTTGGTCGCCATAATTTCTAAAGTACAATCCAAAAAAACATACTAAATTCAGAGTAAGGGGAAGAACCAAAAACCGCCAGCATCTGATCACATTGACAACAAGCAATTGAATGAGCCTAGTTCTATAAACATATGTCCATGTAAGAACCATAAGCTAAATAATCTAAATCCACAAAATATCAAACATATCATAACAGGAATTGGAGATCATATTGCGAATTTTCGTTACCCAAATTACTGTATTTTGTATTACTACATAGCAAGCATGCTCTTCTCTGTATATATGTCTTTGTTTTCACATCCAGATCAGTAGAGACAAACAACGAAAACTTTATTGCACACTAAGCTAACAAGATAAGCGATGAACAGAGATCTACAAGGCTAATACAACAGTACGGCGAGAGACTCTAGTGAGCCGCGACCACCATGTCAGGCGCGCTGAGGAACTCGACGGGCAGATCGGAGCTGGGAGGCGGCGGAGCGAAGAGCACCACGGACTTGGCCGCCACGAGCTTCTTCCGCTGGGGGCACCGGGGCGCGAGGAGCCTCGACGCGGGCGCGAAGTAGGGCACGGCCGCGACGCCCTCGCCGTCTCCAGCCCCAGGAGAAGGCGATGAGGGCGACGCCGGCGCCGCAGCCGGCGATGAGGGCGGGGGCAGGCGGGTGGCGCGACTCCCACGGCGAAGCCTGGCGTCGCGGAGGCGGGCGAGTGCCCCGGGGCGGAGGAATCGGAGGTGGTCGCCGCTGGCGGCGGCGGACGCGGAGTGGAGCTTGCGGGTGGCTGCCATGTGGGCCCGGGGCGTTGGTGAGGGATGAATACGGAGACGGAATGGATTGCCGATTTCGTGTTGTGGTGGAGGCGGCGGGGAGAGCGGGGGGTTTTGAAGGGGGCTAGGGCTGTGCGCCTGAGCGGGAGGCGCGACGTTTGGGAGGGAAAAGTTTTGCGCGAACCGCAAGGTGTACGCTGTTGTTTGCCGCGTTGACCCGATGTCGAGTGGGTCCAGGAGCACGTGGGATCCACATGGCGGTGAGATTACCTGCTCACAGTTTTGGAGGGAATTTGGTGAGGGTGCGGACGCCCGCGGTTCGAAACGGAACGGCGGCGGCCGGCGGGTGGCGCACTAGCGCGTGAGGCGTGAGGCGTGAGGCGTGAGGCGTGAGGCGTGAGGCCGACGCGTTTGCGCGCGTGGCCGGCCAGATCAGCGACAAAGGCCGCAACGGTTGTATGGGCCGGGTGGTCGGAGAAGTTGTGTTCAGAGCTCACAGCTCTTTTTTTTCGGATTTTTTTTCGCGCTGGATGAGGATGAATGCCCATGGCCATGAGTTGCAAAAAGAAGAAACTTTATGACATGTTTAGTCTTTTATGAGGGTCCTTAACAAGCTAAAATTAAGATATGAGTATTGGTCTTCCATATGATTTGTAAAAAATCTTCCTATCGAACAAGACAAACATTGTCATGTGTCGACTCAACATTCCTATCGAACAAGACAAACATTGTCATGTGTCGACTCAACAATTGTATTGTAGTCTAAATTGGGTTAACCAAATGTTACTGATGATCGCCTCGACGGGAACTGTGACATGGTGACGTCAGACGTCTGATTTGGATCAATCTTGTTTTAAGTAGGCTTGTTCGGCTGGTATTAAAGTCGGCTGATAAGCCGGCTGAAGCTGATTTGTTGTGAGAGAAAAATAATTCTAGCTGATAAGCCTGATGATAAGTTCAAGCGAACAGGCCCAATTGTCCATCCACCATTCTTGGATTTTATGCACTAGGATATCTATATTTTTTGCGCAACAAGTTGGCATACTAAACTTGTAGCGTTCGTTTATTAACAAATATTAATACATGTAACATAATGTGTACCATGTTTATTTGTGGAGATGTTGGTGGTCGAATGATAGTTAATGATCTATGTGTGGCTAGTACTCCCTATATCCCTAGATAGATTAATTCCTAGAGTTATCTGAAGTCAATCCTTTTATATTTGACATAGTTTGTAGAAAAATAGAACATATATATCAAACCAAATAAGTATATTATAAAAATATATTTATGCAGTGTTTAATCATAGTAATTTGATTTTGTAAACCTTTGTGCTCTTTTTATACTAATCTGTCACACTAAAAAATTAATTAACTTAAGACAACTTTAAGAGTTAATTTATTCAAGAATGGAGGAACTATCTTAAATGGCGTGCCCCCCATTCAACAACGTCACCTATCCCCATAAAGATGGTCGATGAGCAACCTTAGAGGTTGAGAAAAGCTATGGCAAGAGGGCAATTGAAAAATAGAAGGCATGTTTGGATCAATTTGTGGTGATATTTGCACTCCACTATTTATGTCCTCAAGCCAACCCTATAGGTCTTTCTTAAATTGGTTGGGCCAAAATATCTTAAATACGCGTGTGGTGTGCCAACTACGCAACCTTGTTTGTAGGACCGACTTCAAGAGTCTCTTTATATTATTTCTTATTTATAGGATTATAGGAATAGAGTTTGATGAAAAATGCCTTCAAGCGATTTCTTTAATTAGATCTTTAAATATTGTCATCTTCTATTCTGAGTTTAGCTCTCTAAAGTGTGTACAAGATATAGATAAGTTATTAGAGGGTAAAATGATATAAAGAATAATTTTTATTCAAATAATTATTTAAATGGCGATTTAGAGAGCGAGTTTAAGAAAGATTCTTGTAGATGCTCTCTAAAGAACGTGCACATGCCCCATAATGTTTGGTAAAATAATCAAAGAATGATAGAACACACACAAAAAAAGTAAACCATACCAAATTCTACAAATTGAATAGTTGGATTTTGCAAAATATGAACACCAAACTATGCATTGAGTGCAGTTTTTTTCGAGAACTACGCAGTACAATGCAGACGCCCACAATATACACGCACACTCATCCCTATGAACACACGTACACAAACCCTACCCCTATAAACACCTTCAACCTACCCCAATGAGCACCTCCGAAGGACTGAGCCGACAGATCTCGAGATTCATGAAATCACCATAGACGTTTCACTGTCAACGGGGACGTCGCCTACCACTGAAAGCATAGCGCCGTTAAATCCTAGAAAAAAATCCAGAAAAATACGAACATCTGTACCAAGTCAAGGACTTAAACCCGAACGAACAGTTTCTACCGCCTTACCACCTGATTTATGATCAGCTCACCGGCAACACTCAAGATTTGAAAATAACTTTACTAAAGCCATCCAGATAGGGGATCGAACTCTCTAGCTACGTCGGATATTTCAGTGTATATATATATATAGTAGTGTTTCATCTTTACTTGGTGTAAAGACTCGAGACAGCGAGTTGCCTCGACCTTTCGCAAAGGGAGAGAGAACAAGAGACCAGAGTGGATTTAATTTTTCTCAAGAAATCGATATCTGTCTTTAGTATTCTGTCAGCCTGTTCGGGAGGCCGTATCGTATCGTGGATTATTTACTGCTGGCTGGTTTGGTGTGAGAGAAAAACAATGTTCCCGGCTGGAAATTTACGATCGTTTACGAGCAAGCGAAGGAAAGGGTTTGCTATTTCCTCCATTCAAAACTTTCCTCCACGATTCTTTCATTTGTTCCCGTTTCTATTTCCTTTGATTTTCCCGTGAACCAAACAAGGCCTCAATGTTTGCCTCCTCATCTTTGCCTGGCGTAAAGGCTCATTGGGTGTTTGGTTTGAGGAATAAACCCATCCTATATGAGGTGGTATATCATGAGCCAATTTTTCCTCAATTTTTGTGAAGTGACTCCATATTTAGCATATGAGAAATGAGATGAAGATACATCAACCTATTCCAATTTTCACAAACCAAATAAAAAAGTGAGGAGTGAGAAGATGGTGAACCAACACATTCCTCAAAATAAACACCCTATTAGTGTTTGGCTCCTTGCAGTTGGATAATCAATTACTACTTCAAGTTTCATATGGCAAGCTCCTTTACCCTCTCAAGAAAAGCGTCTGCACACACGTCGTATATATGGTTAAAGCAACCAAAATAAGCACAAATAACATTTATATGTTTACTCATCCTTTTTATTTAAACTCATCAGATTATCATGCGTTTCGATTATTTTGTACTTATATGAAATTTGGAATGAACCAAATTTAAATGCCAACATGCATACTCACATTTGGAAGTCTTCCATAAAAAATCAAGTATGTTTCAAACTGTAGTTCATTCGGATTTGTCACAAGTCAAAACTCGTTAACTTTGATAAATAAACAGGAAAATACACCAACATCTACATCATCTATTTTTTTACATTAAATTCCCCATAAATCGTGTTTTAATAAAACATTTATTTTGAACTTATAGACGCTACTATGTTTTCTCCCTAAAAACTTGATCAGTGTATAAATATTTGACTTCAAACAAAGCCAAAGTACTATTTTTTGAAACAGATGAATTAAACATCATTAAGGGCCTATTTGGATCACTAGCACTAGGTTGGGGATAAAAAATCGGCACAATTTAGCCAAAATTGGCTAACTAGTTAGCTACAACTGGTAAAACAGTTTTTAGCCCTCCTATTAGATGCATTAGAGCTAATTTTAGATAATTTTGAGCTAACAATTAGTATTTTTTATCTACGTGCCCTAAAACGTGCTAACAATTAGTCTTTTTATCTAAACGTGCTTCTTCTCTTTTACGGTCGCGAGTAGCTAACAATTAGTGTTTTATCTAAACGTGCCCTAAAACGTGCTTCTTCTCTTTTACGTGCACAAAGTGCATGTTTCTGTGTCTATACTACCGTAATTTGTAATTTCACGATCATATTTTTTGTTAAAAAAAACTACTACACCCATATCTCTGCGCGTTGCGGGCAGATCTGTGGTCGGACACAAGACACAACCCAACCACGCCTGGCTCGGTCGCACCAGACCCAAGCCCGACCCATCACCCTGAAGCGCGACTACAGCAGAAGTGCAGAACCGTCCGATCTCGGATCCAACAGCCAAAACCCGCCATCCTCGAAGCCCTAGCGCCGCCACCCTATATAATCCTCGCCCCTCTCGCGCGCTGCGTTCCCATTTCCCCAACCCCCCCAATCCTACCGGCGGCGCAGCATCACCACCACCACACGAAGATGGTGAAGTTCCTCAAGCCCGGCAAGGCCGTGATCCTCCTCCAGGGCTGGTTCGCCGGCCGAAAGGCGGTGATCGTGCGCGCCGAAAGGCGGTGATCGTGCGCATGTTCGAAGAGGGCACCCGCGACCGCCCCTACGGGCACTGCCTCGTCGCCGGCCTCGCCAAGTACCCCAAGAAGGTGATCCGCAAGGACTCCGCCAAGAAGACGGCCAAGAAGTCCCGCGTCAAGTGCTTCATCAAGCTCGTCAACTTCACCCACCTCATGCCCACCCGCTACACCCTCGACGTCGACTTCAAGGACATCGCCTCGGGCGGGCCCGACGCGCTCTTCACCCGGGACAAGAAGGTCGAGGCCTGCAAGACCGCCAAGTGCCACCTCGAGGAGAGGTTCAAGAGCGGCAAGAACAGGTGGTTCTTTACCAAGCTCCGCTTCTAGGTGCCGGGCGTCCCGCATAGTGACTACTTTAGTTGTCAATTTATTGTATCGGGAACCCTTTAAGCTATCTCTGTTTTGCTATTGCCATGAAGGCTTCGTGCTTGGTATGGATCTCGAAGAAGGTTTTGTTAAAAACATGTCGATGATGTGTTAAATGATGCGAAAGAATACATCTGGTTGAAAATTTGTTCAGAATCACTGCTTGTGATGTGCTGTTAATCCTGTTTAGAATCACTGCTTGTGATGTGCTATTAATCTTCTACGTTCTTAGTCTTGCGGGTCTCAGATTTTGTTGATGCATCTTATAGTTCTATGTCACTGAATGCTCCTTGATTGACATGTGAGTGATACCTGATGGTTTACAGTCCTTTATTCATGAATATAATGGAAGATGGAAATGCATCTTTCTAGCTGGAGGGGTCCTTAATCGTTGGGTAATTAACACTTAAATTATGTTGATTCATCAAAAGGACTATGTTTTCCTGGATAGTTACTCTTTGAGTTTGTTGCTGCCTCTGCTGGTACCTGCTGAGTGTTCATAAAAGGACAATTCAAACAGTCGTTTCAATGGTGGCGAAATCATATCATATAGTTGTGCACTTCTATGGATTGTTGGCACTGAATTGAAGACTGGTAATTGCTTTGATTAGTAATTCTCTCTTTGGTCTAAGCTCTGTGGAGCATACTACTTACCTATGTACTAGTCATATAGTGCACCATTGAATCCCCAATCCACGAAATATACAATGTTTCTGCACTTAACATTATACCATTAGAACATGGCCATGTTGTGTTTAACCTGTGTTCTAGTTGTCATTTGCATTGCTTTAGTTTCATCCATTAGCTTAATACCATTAGAATTTTTTGTTATGTTGTGCTTATTTAGGTTCCAATTCCATTAATTCACAACATTACCAACCTGTGATAAGCCAACAGCAAATTAGTGTTGTCAGTTGTGCATTGTGCTACTCCAGTGGCAAAGCAAACCTAAAGATTGGGCGTTTATGTTTGTAAATATATGTATTCATGAAATTGGTACTGGCCATGGTATGTTTCCTGCCTATTTTGTGACTTCTGAATAATTTGCAGTAACACTGTCGATTTAGATCAAATCATAATTGAAACACTCCTACCATTATTCTTAGTGTCTGAAGATTAAATATTTTCACAAGTATTCGCCATTAATATTTGATCGAATATGGAGCTTGGGCAGAACTCTGCCTATGTTGTCTCAACATAGCAGGTTCCAAGCCCTGTTAAAGGAGGAGGGTTGTGATAGGCGTGGTGAGACAACGTTAAATTTAGCCATTCTAATGGAGATGAAACCTGAAAGAAAACCGTTGGGACGTAACCCTCTTAGCGACGCGCCATATCGAAACCCGGGTATGGTGTTAAATGGGCAAGGGCTGGGTCGGCACCCTCTTGGTGACACATCGTGTCGCGATCTGGGCATGGTGTCAAGCGAGCAAGGATCGGGTCGTCACTTTCTTAGTGGTGCGCTACATCGACATTCGGGTGTAGTGAAAAATGAGCAAGGGTCTTCACATCTGAGTCGATGGGTGCGAAGGGTAAGGAAGCTAGTAACTTTTTATAGGAGGAGATCTTAATGGACATGTAGGTACTACAAGTGTAGGTTTCGAGGCAGTTCATGGAGGTTTTGGGTATGGTAGTAGGAATCAGGAGGGGGAGGAAGTTCTAGAGTTCGCGATAGCTTTTGACCTAATGATAGCCAACACTTTCTTTAGAAAGAGATAATCTCATCTAGTGACCTTCAGTATCGGACAACACTCTAGCCAGATTGACTTTGTCCTCGCAAGGAGAAAGGACAAACAAGCATGCTTGGGTTGCAAGGTGATACCAGGGGAGTGTTGTTTCTCAACATAAGCTTTTGGTGGTAGACTTTCGTTTTTAGGTGCGTGCCCGTAGGGATAAACAAGCTAAGATTGAAAGAACATAGTGGTGAAAACTGAAAGGGAAGACGTCAGAGGTATTCAGGGAAAGGGTTATCAAAGAGGGCTCTTGAAAGGAAGAAGAGGACATAAACAACATGTGGGAGAAGATGGCAACCAACATTCGGATGGTGGCCTCAGAGGTGTGTGGAGTAACCAAAGGGCTATTAAAGAGAAGAAAGAATTCTATAGACGCTTGTACCATGACAGGAGTGTGGACAACATAGAGAAGTACAAGGTGGCAAAGAAGACTACAAAGCAAGCTGTAAGTGTGGCAAAGGGTAGAGCGTACGAGGATCTTTACCAATATTTAAGTACGAAGGAAGGAGAGAAGAGCATTTATAGGATGGCTATGGTTCATGAGAGAAAGACGAGGAACTTCAACCAAGTTAAGTGCATTAAGGATGAAATGGAGCATCTTTTGGTGAAGGAGAATGAGATCCGACATCGATGACAAGAGTATTTTGACAAATTATTCAATGGTGAGAATACGGACACAACATTTCTCTTGGATGACTCTTTTGATGACATCAATAGGCACTTGTGCGGAGAATCCAAGAATCTGAGGTCAGAGAGACGTTGAAAAAGATGAAAGGAGGTAAGGCAATGGGGCCGGATGGTATCCCAATCGAGGTGTGGAGATGCCTCGGGGATATAACTATAGTATGGCTAACCAAGCTGTTCAACCATATTTTTCGATCGAACAAGATGCCTAACAAGTGGAGAAGTATATTAGTACCGATCTACAAGAATAAAGGGAATATTCAAAGTTATACTAATTACTGGGGAATTAAGTTGATGAGCCATACTATGTAGCTATGGGAGAGAGTTATCGAGCATCGCTTGAGAGCAATAATGCGGGTCTCTATAAACCAATTTGGTTTCATGCCCAGAAGGTCAACCATATAAGTCATTTTCTTAATAAGACAAGTTATGGAACGGTATAGGGAGAAGAAGAAGGACCTACACATGGTTTTTATTGACTTGGAGAAGGCTTATGATTAAATACCAAGGAATGTTATGTGGTGGGCTTTGGACAAATATAAAGTCCCAACGAAGTACGTTAGGCTCATTAAGGACATATACAACAATGTTATGACTAGTGTTCGAACAAGTGATGGAGACACGGATGACTTCCTAATTAGGATAAGACCACATCAAGGGTCAGCTTTGAGCCCTTATCTGTTTGTCTTAGTGATGGATGAAGTCACAAGGGACATAAAGGAGACATCCCTTGGTGTATGCTTTTCACGGACGATGTAGTGCTAGTTGATGAAAATCGGACATGAGTAAATCAGAAACTGGAGTTATGGTGGGAGACTTTAGAGTCCAAAGGTTTTAGACTCAGTAGAACTAAAACTGAGTATATGAGATGTGACTTTAGCACTACTACTCGGGAGGAGGAAGACTTTAGTTTGAAAGGTCAAGTAGTGCCTAGGAAGGATATTTTTCAATATTTAGGATCAATGCTACATAGAGACGGGGATATTGATGAAGATGTTAGCCATAGAATCAAAGCAGGGTGGATGAAGTGACGCCAAGCATCTGGTGTCATATATGACAAAAGGGTACCACAGAAGCTAAAAGGCAAGTTTTATAGGACGACGATTAGACATGCTATGTTGTATAGTGCAGAATGTTGGCCTATGAAAAGACGACATGTGTAACAGATAAGTGTCGCGGAAATAC
Organism: Miscanthus floridulus; assembly: GCF_019320115.1. Lineage (NCBI taxonomy): Eukaryota > Viridiplantae > Streptophyta > Magnoliopsida > Poales > Poaceae > Miscanthus > Miscanthus floridulus. Next base: position 87,252,472 of record NC_089590.1, read on the forward strand.
GTATGTTGCGTTGGATTTACGGTCATACAAGAAGGGATCGAGTTCGGAACGATGATATACATGATAGATTAGGGGTAGCACCAATTGAAGAAAAGCTTGTCCAACACTGGTTGAGATGGTTTGGACATGTCCAACGGAGACCTCCAGAGGCATCGGTGCGTAGTGGAATCCTAAGCCAGGATAGTAACGTGAAGAGAGACAGAGGAAGACCGAAGTTGACTTGGGTAGAGGCAATAAAAGAAGACTTGAAAGGATGGAATATACCCAAAGACTTAGCCTTAGATAGGAGTGCTAAGAAAACAGTTATTCACGTGCCTGAACCATTGCTTCTGCTGGGTTTTAACTTTAGTCTACGTCAATTTATTTGAGACTTAAAGACTTTGTTGTTGTTGTTGCTGCTGATGGAGCTTGGGCAGACCATGTGAATTTCCTTTGATTCTTCAAATGAGTTTCAAATGAGGCTTGTTGGTATGAGACTACTTTACATTGGCAAAGTACAGGTTGCGGTGATTATATGAGATAACTACAGTAACAGTTGTATTGCATTAGCCATGGCGCCAAGTGATTGGGCTTACAGCTTGCCCCTGCCCTTGTTATGGATATTATGGATGCTAAAATTCTGCTGGATAACAATAACTGTCTATTGCTTGCTGTATTGTCAGTTATGAACTTGCAATTGTTACCTGTCATGCTTCTATCCAGTGCATTTGCGACTTGTCAGTTGGAATACTCCATTACTGAATGTCTAAGGTATCAGGCCGCAGTTTCCCCTGCTTGAAGAGTTGCACTTGTTCAAACTTATATCTGCGTCGAGTTCTGATTTGATGCTCTTGCGGGCGTCGGGGCTCTAGCTTTCTCCCCAGCAACTTCTTTGCATCAATCAAACGCACAACTAACCACGGAGCCATCGACTAGGCCATGGGTACTGTGTCTAGTCTCCTGTGCATCAATGCATTGCACGCTACGCTCCGGGTGCAGATGGCTTTCGTCAGTCTCGTCTCCTCTGGTTGCAGAAGCAGAGCTGCTGAAGCACGTAGAGATCCCAAGTCCCTCAAGCCACTTTGTTACTGCAATGTTTGCAAGGCTGGGCTGATTCACAGGTGCACAGGCCTTCTTGACTTTGATAGTAAATGTCCAGAATAAGGCATGGTATCTTTCGTAGTCCACGGCTTTCTAAGTTTCCATAACATAGGAACAGATTTTCGCATAAAACATTAATAACATGATGAAAGTAAGGGACCATAGACATAATAAGAGTTGCACAAGAATAATTAAAACACTGGAAATGATAAAGAAAAACACTGGGAACTGCTTAGGCTGTCTCCAACAGGAGACCTAATGCGGAGGCCAAACCTAAAATGAGTCTCCAACACAATACATATAGCCTCTAACGGAGCACCTATTTGGAAGACCCATTTTAGGTGTCACGAGAGGTATAACCCAAATCTGAGTATCCTCTCTCCTGACTCCTGAAGACCTATTTGTAGAAAGGGTTGTCTTTTGGGTCTTGTTTTAGAGAAGACCAAAAATAGGTATTGAACCCTTTATCTGTAGCGCTACCCAAAGAATAAATAAGTCTTCTATTTTGGATCGCGGTCGTTGAAGACAGTCTTACAAAAGGGATGCATTTTGTCTCAACGTTGCTGCTTGTTTGTCTATATTGTACATCATGATGGATCTCACAATAGCCTATCAGATCGAACAATAACACCAAAACTAAAGCAAGATACAGAAGCAGCAAAGGCTCCAGACAGCCCACAAAGGCCAGCCCTGTCCCTTTTCTTTCTAGCCCTTGTTGTACATGCATTACAGGTTACTCTAAAACGGGAAAAAACAAAGCATCTAGGTACTCCTGACATTATTCCTCGGATTAAATTCTAGGTTTACAATGTTTCGCCTTCTGGTTCTGGAATGCACTAGATCTTCTGCTTGAGCACCTGGCGGAGCTGGACCTTCTGGCTCTCCATTCGTGCCTCCATGAGCTTTGCCTTCAAGCTGTGCTTCTGGGACGTCCGCGGGTACTCTATACAGCCCTTGAAGCCCCGGTTGAATTGAATGTTCATCGAGTCCGGCGAGCTCCACTGCTCGACGCTCGGTGGACTGAGTCCTATTTCTTGGACGCCACTTTCAACAGTGGAATAAGTCCCAACTGAGAGCCGTACATTGGATGATCTTGCATTTACCGTTTCAACGGCATCTTTCTTGCATATCTCGCTGTTCTTTGGGCGGGACGATTTCCAGAGCTTTGAAATGGCTGATTCTTTCTTCTTGGGCTGGTTCATGCTTGTCAGGTAGGTATCAGCTAAGTCATCCTTGAGCTTCTCATTCTCCATATACTCGAAACCATTTTTGCTCTTCCAAGAAATGCTTCCGTCGCAGATCTTGTTGCTGACTGAAGGTTTGCTTCCATCAGGTGAACCACTTGAACCCTGCATATCTTCATGGCTTATTGTCTCCCAGCTGCTGCCATCTTCAGTGTCGTTTTCATCTTTAGGGCTTTTGTTTGAGTATGCCTTGGCTTTCTTTTCAAGGAATATATCGGTCATTGGGCTAGCCTCTTGAATTTCTGATTCACATTTGGCAGAGGTATTCTTGTAGCATGGCTCAATCTCCTTGATGACAGGCTCCTCACTTGGACGCAGCTCTTCAAAAATGGAAAATATGTCTTCTGATGCTGGTGGTGGCTCATATCTTAATTCAGCATCTTGGGCTCTGACTGACTTGGTTGCCTGTATTATGTTCTCTGCTTCCTCTACTACTGTTATGTCGCCATTTGCAGTACTGCATTCAGCAATAAACGCCTCAACATCCTGTTGCAGTTTGCTCAGCTGTGTGTATTTTGCGTCGAGAGTAAGTTTTGCATCAACAAGCTTCATCTGCACCCGTTCTTCACGCCACACCTCAGCCATCTGCAGCATCTTCCGCTCCTCGTCTACTTCCTCTCGCAGCCTCAGGGAGTCCTGTTTCAAGGCCTCAATCTCAGCTTTGTCTTCCTCCACCTCTCCTGCTAGCTCGTTGCACACCTCCTCAGTGAGCTCACGCGCCTTCCTTTCTGTATCATACTCTTGTAACAGCTGTTTTGCTGACATCTTAGCCTCCTTCAACTCATTAACGAGTTTCGAGTTAATCATCTCCAGACGCCTCCGTTTTTTCTTCTCATGGTCAAGGTCTGCCTTCATATCTTCAAGAATAGCACGCACCTTTTCATGCTCCCTGTTCCTCCATGCTGCTTTCTCCTCTGCAAGTTTCTTGAACAAGTGGTCAAGCTTCTTCTTAGCTGACCGCCGCTCAGTTTCCAGCTCACTTATCCTATCGCGTGCTTGCTGGAGCTCCATCTGGAGGTTAGCAACATACACTGTGTCTTGCTGCTCATTAAGAAGATTTAGCTGGCTGGCTATCAGATACGCATCATGTGATTCCATTCCCTTTATGTCCCCAGGCTCCCACTTTGTTGCCTTCTCCATGGTAGTAACAGGCAGCATAGCAGAAGTAGCATGAAGTTGTACCTGCAAAATTTGTTTTGTCAAACTGTCAATGATCTTACAGGCTTATACAAGTAAAAGCAGGTAATGAAAGTCTTGTGGGTTATCTCTCCCACCTTGTGGAGCTCTCCACTCTTCCTCTCCAAAACAGATATGGGGCTTGAAACCTCATTCTTCAAACTCTGGTGATGACCTGAAGTGTTCTGCTTCAGAAGCTGGACTTGTAGATGCCTTGGGATATGCTGTCACATTAGGCACATATCAGAATATGACACTTTTTTTTTTGGCAGAATAGCCATTTTGGTCCCTCAACTATTATTCGAGGCTCAGTTTCCTCCCTGAACTTTCAAAACGGACGTTTTAGTCCCCAAACTATACTTTTAGGCTTAATTTCATCCTAGAAATATGAAGATGATCGTTTTAGTCCTCAAACTTTGCATTTTGGGCTCAGTTTCATTTATAAACTATGAAAGTGTATTTTGTTCTTTAAACTTTTATTTTCAACGCAACTTTGTCTACGTTCTATGTGGAACGCTGCACTATTGCACCTGGTTAGCTCTAACACCACCAGCGATTGGAGATAGAAAAATAATATTCATCCAAAAACTCTTTCGTGGCCATTAATAATTCCAAACTGTTATTTTTAGTGTTACCTTATAATGGTACCATTTATATATATCCGACTAAATGATATTTGTGGGAGCAATTACAGTTGCATCGAACACTATTTATTCTTTAAGAATACAACAACAACAACAACAACAAAGCCTAAAAGATATAGTGTTATTCTTTAAGAATACACGGATAAATTAAAACAATAGCAGATCTATAATTTTGATAATTTATGGATGAAATTGTGCCTAAAAGATAAAGTTTTTTTTTTTGAATAGACAAAATTGAGTTGAAAATAGAAGTTAAATGGACTTTGAAAGTTTATGAATGAAATTGAGCCCAAAATGCAAAATTTGAGGACTGAAACGATCATCAAGGATGAAACTGAGCCTAAAACTAAAGTTTGAGGACCTAAATGGCTGTTTTGAAAGTTTAGGGATGAAATTGAGCCTCAAGTAACAGTTGAGGGATCAAAATGACTATTGTGCCTTTTTATAAAAAAAAAAGAAGACAAAAATGAATTAATAACATTTTTATAATAAAGTTTACTTCCATGACTGTTCCATGATTAAGCATATCTATCCAGAGAGTAGCACTGGATCTGCACATGTTCATGTTGCTATTTCGTAAACTGTGACTAGAAAAGAACATCACAGACATACTACGTTTAATACAAAAAAAAATGAATTTTCAGTAGACAGTTTCAAAGAACAAGGAGAATCTATAGGGGCCCAAACAATCATCACGTGGAGACCCCTATCAAACCGAATCATATACAGAGAACCTACATGAATCATATACAGAGAACCTACATCTATTGCGTCGGTAACATCGTCATGTTTGTTGGCTAGCATTTTCATCCCAACCTAAGGGCTAAAGCTTCAGAATTCAAAACGATTTCCTGGAAGGGCACTAGGATGGTCTCCAATAGCATGAGACAAGCAGCTAAACAGGACCACGTGCTCCTGAACCCAGTATCAGTGTTTGTTGCTGCAGGCACAAGAGCTGAGAGCCATTTTGCCCGATTCGGAAGCTCACACCCTGACAGGCCTTTGACGATCCAAATTCCAAGCTCCACTCTGAATCGGGCTAAAACTGAAGGTGCACACCCGCACTGATGGCCAGGCCAGGCCAGCCAATGAGCCAATGAACCACAAAAGGCTAAAACGCACGGGCAGTGCATTTGTGATTGCACGGGCAGGGGCATGGAGACTACGAGAGGATCCGATGATTGGGCCCCATACATGTTCAGGAATCACATGAGGAGATCCGGGCACAGGACAACGCTGCGCCTGTTGGATGGATGGGTAAAAATTCATGGGAAGAGGATCACGGCCACCGTACCGTGCCTGCTGCACGGCCGCCTTCATAAATGGCCATGCTTCAGCGCAACGCATCTAACGTCCAGGCGAGTACTAAATGCGTCGACATGGCAATGCGCAGTGTGTGGTAGTGCTGAGGATTCATTGAGGAGACTTGGTTCGTACCAAGATTTGACTACGCTAATCGAGTTTAGGCGAATTAAGCAGCTCAAATTAGCAAAAATGGAAGGGTGTCAGCCCAAAACAGTGCGAGAGGTCTATCTATGTCCTAGAGCACCAACGTAGCATGTGTTCTGACTACAAATCTCAACAGTTGTGATTCAAAAGCGTATAAACAGTAGGGGGGACAAGGAAAATATCTTTAAAGCGCACATTTTTATTCACTAAACACCAAAACGATGCTCCTACGCATCAATGAAAATGGCACTAGGAGAAGCTGATGTACAAGAGCGCACAAAGCACGGGCCCGGCGCCTCCTATTGGCCGCATCTCAACACCAAGCCGAAAACGAAACAAACAAGCTAGCTGGGGAGCAGGTGCTGAAGCAGCACAGCATGAACATACCTCGACACCCACGCGGACCCTGCTCTCGCCGCCGCCCCCGGCCACGGCCTCCGGCGGGCGCAGCCGCCAAACCCCAGCCGCGAGCCTCCGCACCGACACCTCCCTCGCCTTTGTCTCCCGCGCTTCGTCGGCGGCGCCAGCCTTCCTCCCCTCCCCACGCCCGCCGGCCACGTCCCATTTCAGCAGCGGCGTCGCGGGCCCGCTCCGCCACCCGCCGCCGGGCGCGCCCGCCGGCGCCTTAACCGGCCTCCGTTTCAGGCGCCGCGGCGTCCGGAGAGACGGCGCCGCGGCCGGGGCAGCGCACGAGGCGGCGGCGGAGCGGTTCCTGGAGCTCATCTCCGGCTGTGGGTCGGGACGGCCCGCGCCGGCGGCAGCATCGGGTGGGGAGCAGAGCACAACAGGCGGACGCGCAGAGCCGCGGAGTGCGGGCGACGCACGGCGCACGCGGAGCGGTGTGCGAGAGGCAGAGGCTAGACCGCTAGAGAGACGTTGGGGGTGGCCGGGTGGGGTGGGCGTTGGGAAATGGAAATGCGTCGGTGTTTCGAGTTGCCACCGGTATTAAATTTTTTTTTTGTCCGTCTAACTTGAATAGTGTATTAAGAGGACACGAGGTTTATATAGGTTTTGATAGAATCTTTCTACATTCAGTTCGTTGCTGCTGCTCGTGTTACTAGCGCTGAAAGTTCGTAGTAAGGGTTCCAAACGATCGAGAGAGATAAGTCCCAAGTCTCTGGTAAGAGGATCGAACGGATGCCGAGAGCTCGGTCGCTTCCCGGCTGTGTGCTTGTATGTTCTGGTCGGTTCGGGGTTCGATGGATTCAAGTCCCAACTGATGCGATGTGTTACGATGCTTTTTATGGGACGCCCTGCTTTCTCTTTTAAAGGCAAGGGAAAGCACGAGTTACAGTAGATAGGAAAGAGGGGAGAAGGAGAAGAAGTCCTCCAAAATCGCCAGGTCCTTCTTTTCCTTTACGTGGGTCCCGTCGACCCTCATGCGCAGGCGTCGTCTCCCGGTCGTGGCGCTCCACTCCGTCCTGGCGGGCATCGTAGTGAACTGACGCGCCTGTCAGTGCTCGTACGAGGGTTAGGTAGAACAACACCGGTACGCGCTGATGTTGTTCCTAATGTGAATCCCAGGTATGGCCCGTCATGGCCACGGGTTATATCTAGGCGTGCCGGTCACCTCCCTGGTGTCAGAGTTTTGATCCAGGCCCATTCGCTTGGACCTAAAGTGGTTGGCGACGGTATGGGTCTTCGTCGGGCCAGACGGATCCCCCGGCCTTAGGGTCGGTCGAGGCGGAGTCCCCCCCAGAGACCGGGCGAGGTGGAGCCAGCCCTCAGATGTCGAGCGAGGCGGAGCCTACGACCTCGATGTCGGACGAGGCGGAGCCAGCCCTCAGAGGTCAAGCGAGGCAGAGCCCGCGACCTTAATGTCGGGTGAGGCTGAGCCCGCCCTCAGAGGTCGGACGAGGCGGAGCCAACCCTCAGTGGTCGAGCGATGCGGAGCCCGCGACCTCGGTGTCGAGCGAGGCGGAGCCCGCCCTTAGAGGTCAGGCGAGTCGGAGCATAAACCCAAGGGTCGGGCAAGGCGGAGCCCGCCCCTAGAGGCTGGGCAAGGCGGAGCCAGCCCTTAGAGGTTGGGCGAGACAGAGCCCACGGCCTCGGTGTCAGACGAGGCGGAGCCTGCCCTCAGAGGTCGGGTGAGGCGGAGGCAGCCCTCAGAGGTCGGGCGAGGCATAGCCCGTGACCTTGGTGTCAGGTGAGACGGAGCCTGCCCTTAAAGGTCGGGCGAGGCTGAGTGCAAACCCAAGGGTCAGGCGAGGCAGAGCCCGCCCCTAGAGGCCGGACAAGGTGGAGCAAGCCCTCAGAGGTTGGACGAGGCGAAACCTCACGACCTGGGTGTCGGGCGAGGCGGAGCCTACCCCCAGAGGCCGGGCGAGGCGGAGCTCGCCCTCAGAGGTTGGGCGAGGCAGAGCCCGTGGCCTTAGTGTCGGGCGAGGCGGAGCCCGCCCTCAGAGGTCGGGCCAGGCGGAGCCCGTGGCCTAAGTGTCGGGCGAGGCGGAGCCCGTCCCCCGAGGCGGAGCTTGCACATCTAGGAGTCGGTTGGAGCTATGTTCGCGCTCTTGACTGCTCGGATGAATCAATGTTGATGGTTATTAGCTCATCCTCTATGGATACCCTAGTATTGGTCCTCGACCGTAGCCCCCGAGCCTACGGAGGAGTAGAATACTCCTTCGAAGGCTTTTCTGAATGGGAGGAATCTGAAGGCCTCGGCCTTCTTTTGTTGCCCACAGCGTGACCTGTGGGTGGTGATTCCCTTTCCTCGAGCCCCCTCCTGTAGCAGGGGTCTGGTCGAGGATCGGTTCGTCTTTATGATTGTGTTCCCTTAAGCATTTTTTCGATAAAAATGGAGGAGCTGAGCCGTGCCACGATTTTCCTTTAAGGACGAATTATGGCACCCGACGAGCTGTTAATAGGCTAGTCTAAGTGGGGCCCCCAGTATCCTGTTCGTGGGGATCTAGCTTGAGTCAGCTTGGTGACTGACCCTAGATTCTCAGCGATCAATCCATATAGTTCTGGGTCCGTTCGATCGGTCTCGAGGGCTAAGTACCTTTCTTCAAAAAAACCATGGATTGTAACCGACCGAGACTCGAACGTGGGTCGAGATGCTCATGGAGCTCGTGCGCCCGGGTACTAGCCGCTAGCAGGCCCATCCCTTTCTATCTCTCACCCTAAAGGCACCTAGAGCAGTTGTCGAACCCATCGATGGGCCAACCTACGAACTCCTAGGCCCAGTCGGGCCATAGAGGCGCTTTTAGATCCGTATTTCTCTTACTCGTGATGAGTCGTGGCCCGTCCGGAGAGGCAAAACATGCAGTGAGTTTTTTGAGGGGACGGACAGAGATTGCGTGCGCACGTCCCACGATGAGACATTGTGGCAGATAATGGTAGGTGCGGAGATCTAGGCGGGCGGTTGGTTTTCTCATATCCGTCGCCCCTATAAAACCAAAGGGTTCACCCCTCGGATTCCATACCTTCCATCCTTGCCTTCACATCCACGACCACTGCCATTAATCGCTCAGGTTTCCTGTCTCCTCATCCTAGCGGTCGCCAAGCTCATATCCATCCGCCCCCATCTCCAATGGATCCATGGTGCCGCTCTAACATCACCTTCCAACGCATGGAGGGCCTTATCCATCGTAGTCTTCTCCATGTGCGGACCACGGCCGAGGAGTGGCTGCTGCTCGGCGAGGAGGACATGTCGTCGCCGCCTGACGGCTATGTGGTGTCATTCACCCACTTCTACGAGCGTGGGTTTGCGACCCCCGCCCATAGATTTCTTCGAGGGCTGCTGCACTACTACAAGATCGAAGTGCAGCATCTTAATCCCAACGGGATCCAGCACATGGCGGCGTTCATCGCCCTATGCGAGGGGTTTCTAGATATCAGCCCCCACTTCGATTTGTGGAGGTACTTCTTCGCCGTCACCCTCTAGAAGAAGAGGGAGAAGAGCGGTAGGTAGGAGCTGCACATGCCGATGGGGTGCACCGGCATCTAGCTCTGGAACAATTGGGTCAGCAAGTACCCATCGATGCGGCTATCAATGTCCAACGAGGGGTGGCACTCGTAGTGGTTCTACCTCAAGAACGATGCCGTCGCCCCTCTATCGGAGTTGACCGAGCGCCTGATCGAAGAGGTCCTGGAGTCATGGAGGAAGTGGGGAGTCCTAGAGAAGGACAAGAAGAAGATCTAAGACCACATCGCCACCATCCATAACCTCAAGGAGAATGGCTTGAAGGGGTCGGGCATCATCGGGGGCCTACCACGCAAGGAGGGTGGCGCCGTTGATGATGTACACGCTCCCGCTGTACACGATGGCGCCTGAGGCGTCGTTCGATGGAACGGTGCTCACCGAGGGGGCGCTCCTCAACTCTGAGATCACGCAACGCATCAAGGAGGCAATGGAGCTCTCGCGGGACAATGCAGGTGGCCCCCTCGATTTCATCTACCCAGTGTCGGGACATCCTCCGATGCGGTCGAAACTAGGCCACATTGTCTTCGTAAGTTTACCTTTCTCATGCCTTCTCTTCAATAGATTTTCCAACCTCTTGATACTAACTTTAAGAGGGGTGAGACAAGTCGAGGGACCTCATCTTCATGGATCACCCGGCGTCGTTGCCAAGGGATTCGTCTGTGAGGGCAGCCGAGAAAGGCGAAGGAGGACAAGAAGAGAAAGAGGCAGCGAAAGCTACAGACATGGGAATGGGGGGAGGAAATCGACAACGACGATGACGATGATGATGGTGATGATGTCGAGTGGGACATCCTAGAGAACGAGGATGCACTGACAGGTATTAGTTCATCCTTGCAGAAGTCGAGACCATTCCCGTTCCATGGAGGAGAGGGTATGTTCGTGGAGCTAGCGGAGGCGGGACGTACCGTCTACCTCCCTCAGGAGTCAATGGGGGCGGGCGGCTCTACTGCCACGCCTAAGATGTCAGTGGAGGTAGGTGGCTCTACCATCGTGCCCCAAGAGTCAAGGGTAGCGAGCCCCTCTACCTAGGAGCAGGGGATGGGCTCTAAACGGCCTCGCCACGATGAGGCGAAGCAGAGGTCAGGGGTTCGCTCCCCAAATGCATCTGCCACCCGATGGCGTCAAGGTGAGTTATCAGTTCCTCTATTTTTTTTCTATTTTAGTTGGATTTCATCACGGCTTATGCTTTTTGTCCCTTGCAGCGTCGACAGGCAGCGCAATCCTTTGGCACCAGCGCCGAAGAAGTGCGTCGCCCTCCAATTGAGGTGGCAACCATCGGCTGGTGTTGCACCCGTTTTGGGCAGGAGCAGAACCAATATGACTATGCTGTCAGCCAGTTGGACACTATCCATGGTGGTGCCTATGCCCTTGACGGGACGGGTGGACGTAGGGATCAAAGGGTGCCTTCGAAGGTCATAGAGCAGCCGGTGATGGTCACGATACCACTACCAACGATGAGGCGGATGGGGCTGTCGACCGCACTAGTGGTGCCAACCGTGGTGGGTACGACATAACCAGTCGTGACCCCCCAATGTAGGTGGAGGAGGCAGCGGTCATGACAGATGGGTCACGATCGGATGCAACCGCAGCAGCGCCTGAGGCACTAGTGCGACCTACGCCATCCACGGCCCAAGAGATGGCGTCTGGCATGGGACGGATAGAGGGGGACATGGCCGAGGGGTCCTTGGGAGTCATGGTGGTGGTAGAGAGGCCGATAGCGCTTGGGACTAGTGGGGAGTCATCCCTGGCACTGACGTTGGTAGGCAACGACTCGCCCGCAAGGGGTGAGCCCCTGCTCTGGTGGACAAATCCGTAGGATCCAGTGTCGACGCTCTTCACCCTCGACAACGACGCTAAGAGCATAGAGTGGGAGAGCCTCAATGTGGGGACCACATCTATGCTGGAAGCCTTGGACCATGCTAGGGGTGCCTTGCGCAACATTGTCATTCCCTCTAGATGGGTATTCGCCTGATCCTACTTCTTGCCCTTTTCTTTCTCTATATAGTTTTTGTATTCTGACCATTGTTTCCCTGTAGTCCCACATAGCTCGCAGCTAGGGGAAGTCTTGGTTCCTTCATTAATAGAAGGAGACCTAGGACTTCCTTGTCAAGGAGGCACAGCTACGCGGGGAGGTGACCGCTCAGCTTATTGCCGCCCAGCAGAGGATGGCCAAGCTAACTCCCCTCGCCGAGGAAGCAGATAGTCTTTGGTCGTGGGTGGCTAAGGCCCGTCGAGACACTGACGAGGCTGAGAAGGTGTTCAAGGCCTATCGACAAGATCACAGAGGGATGATGAGGAGGCCACTCAGGTCAGGAAGGAGCAGGACGAGCTGCTCTAGAAGGACATCGAGACTTACCAGTGGATCCTTAACCTTTTGGCCGAGGTTGAGAAGGAAAGAGAGCTAAAGTTGGGGGGCAAGGAGAAGCTCGTGGCCCTAGAGAAGAAGGCAAGTCTAGATGCCATGGCAGTTACTCGGCTGTGCAAGGAGCATGATGAGCTGCTCCAAACCATGGAGAGGCTCTGCTCGGAGCATGGTGTGGCCCATGAGTAGCGTGACTAGGCCTTTTGAGAGCATGACCAAGCCTGCCAAGAGCACGATGATGCAGAGCAGAAGGTCGGCTCCCTCTAGGCCGAGCTCAGAAACAGGATGACCTAGAAGCTGGAGACCAAGAGCATTTCTGCTAGGCTGGCCATGGACCTTGCCGAGGCAAGGAGGAATCTTCAGGCGAAGAACGACGAGCTTGGTATCCTAAGCGCCGCCCTCGGAGTGGTCTACGATGACCTTGAGGTGGTATGGTCGGAGGGGACCAGTTCGCTCATGGCCTATGTTGTCGAGATCATGACGCGGGAGCGCCAGCTCAAGAGGATTGCCCTTCACACTGGGGTCAATCAATCCTTCATGATTGCTCATTCTCACTATCGGGACAGCATCAATCTAGAGACGATGAGCCACGGCCTCACGCCTGGCTATGAAGTCCATGAGCTAGAGGAGATGGAAGCGGTAGTGGCTCCCCTTTTGCAAGACCTGGCGAACAGGATCAAAGGCATAGTTCTTTCCTAGAGGGGTTAGTTAGTTTAATTGGTCAGTTGATCATTCTTGTAATCAGCGGAAAGTGCCGACCCTTGTGTATCATTTAAAAAAACTTGTTATTTTGTTTCGTTTGACCAAGTTTGTTCTTTTGTTTTGGTGTGAACAGATTTGTTTTTCCTCCCTTTTTATGTGTGAAAAGGGGTTCATGCGTTCCGACCCTTCCGTTTATTAAGACTGTAGAGCTCAAGGTGTTGGAGGGAAACTCTGATCACACTGGTAAGCAAGAGTGTCGTAGCCGCTGGGGCATAGGTTTCTCTTCGTCCAACCAGCCTTGCTTAGTCGTTCGTTTCCGCAGACCTTGCTACTAGGTTTAACATGAGGAAGGGTGTCGGGTGTGGCGACTGTTTTAGAAAGGGTGTATGTGTACCCTTATCAGCCCCCAAGTGAGGCTCGACCCCTTGCCATTGCTGGAATCAGGTGTCACTAAAGATCGAGGAGAGGATAGCAAAACTAGTAGGGGAAAGCATCTCTTGTTTTTTGTGTGTACCCCCTCCCTAGGATCTGAGCCATCGTTCTATGACCACGTGTTCGGTCTCCTTGCGAGTCCAACTTTCCTCGAGCCCCCACGCGTAGCAGGGGTCTAGCCAAGGGTCGGCTCGTCTTTGTGATCATCGCCTCGTCTGTGGTTTTTGTGACTGGACGGGTTGAGCTAACGTCACTTGCCTCGATGGCTCAAGTGACGTGCTCAGTGAGCTCGCTATCGAGCATGTTTGAGTGGAATCTAGGTCCATCATTCATGATGGGGTCGGCATAGCCCTTATGTGGCATTCTGCTGCTCCTTAAATCGCCTCTCGGTAGATGCCCATGTTGCTCTAGAAAGCAACTCAGGTGGCCCACTGACCTCCCCTCAGTGGAGATTCTATGGGCTCAGCTCGAGGTTAGGATCGAACAAGAAGGTTGAGATGACCCTATCCGCTTCTGAGCTGGTCGGGCAGAGGTCGCTAGGGCTCATCTGTGTTTTCTCCCCTGGCTCTGTTCGACGTGAGGCGGCCACGAGCCCTTCGTGGGCCAGCCTTTGAACCCCAGTTAGGTGGATTCCCAAGTTTAGGTTGGGCGGCTCGAGCCCTCGAGCCCCGTGGGGCTCGGTGGGGGTCAGTCGTGTTTCATGCGTCACCCCGTCTATGGTTTTTGCAACCGAAGGGGCTGAGCTAATGACACTTGCCTCGATGGCTCGAGTGTCACGCTCGGCGAGCTCGCTAACGGGCATGTCCGAGTGGAATCTGGGTCCGTCATTCGCTGATGGGGTCGGCATAGCCCTCATGTGGCATTCCACTGCTCCTTAACCCACCTCCTGGTAGATGCTCGTGTCACTCTAGAGAGCGACTCATGTGGCCCGTTGGCCTCTCATCGATGGAGATTCTATGGGCTTGGCTCGTGGTTAGGATCAAACGAGAAAGGTCTAGATGTCCCTATCCGCTTCTGAGCGGGGTCAAGCAAGGCTGTTGGGGCTCATCTATATTTTTCTCCCTTGGCTCTGTTTGATGCAAGGCGGCCTCGAGCCCTTCACAGACTGGCCTTCGAACCTCGGTCGGTCGCTGCTCATATCGAATGAGACGACTACCGCTTCGTGACCAGATGCGAAGCGTTGTGATGCAGCAATTGCATATGCAATGCTTGGATGTATGGGATGAATGTATGGATGAATGAAATGAATGAATGAATGCATGCATGAGAATGGATGAATGAATGATCATGCAATAGAAAAGAAAAGTGGGGGTCAGTAAAGTTACCTCGATGGCTAGAGTGACGGATTTAGGGAGCTCTTACCGGATATGTCTGTGTGGGGTTTGGGTCCATCGTTCGTGATGGAACTAGTGTAACCTGCATGGGGTATCCCACCGCTCTCTATCCATCTCTCGGCAGTGGCTCAAGCTGTTCGATCAACTTTAGGCGATCTACTGGCCTCTCCTCGATGGAGATTCCATAGGTGGGCCCCTCCAAATCCTTCCTGGGAAGGCAGAGGATAAAGCTTGGAGTGCGGGCAACAAACTCATATCATGTTGGTGAGCAAAAAACGCCATAGCTGTCGAGGCATAGGTTTCTTGAAGTCCGACCAATTTGACCCAGCGTTTGTTTCCACACACCTTGCATTTAGGTTTTAGTATGAGAAAGGGGTCAAGCATCGAGAATGTCTACCAAATAGACATTCTTGCCAGCCTCTGAGCGAGACCTGACCCCTTGCCATTGCTGGGGTCGAGGGCTCGATAGCGAAATTAATGCGCATAAAGTAAGGGTGACTCATCTCTCGGTAGCGGCCTGAATCGTTCGATGGAATTACCTCAATGGCATGAGTGATGGGTTCAGGGAGTTCTTACTGGATATGTTTGAGCGGAATCCAGGTTCGGCATTCATAACAGGGTTGGCATAACCCATGTGGGGCATCTTGCTACTTCCTACCCATCCCTCGATAGTGGCTAAGCCGTCCGATCGACGTGTATTGCCCCGCTGGGACAGGACTTACCTACGAAGATAGAGGATGAGAATATCCCACGCAAGAATTTAGTGAGGCAGATAAGCCAGGCGATGAACTTGTTTCATTATAGCCAAACAACTTTTTAGCCCTTCTCTCCTTTTTGTATAAAAAGGTTAGTGCATTCTGACCCTTTCCATTGTTAAGGTCGTAAAGCTCGGGATGCGGGTGAGCAAATTCTAATCACGCTAGTGAGCAAAGGCGCCATAGCCGCTAGGGCATAGGTTTCTTATAGTCCAACCAGTTATACTTAGAGCTTATTCCCACAACCCTAGCTCCTAGGTCTTAACGTGATAGGGGGTCAGGCACTGAGAAAGTTGGCCAGGTGGACAAACTTTTAGACGTGCACCGACACTTTTCGTGACTAAGGCCCAAAAAACCTGGGGTGTGGAAAAAACTCTGATCACGCTGGTGAGCAAAGGCGCCATAGCCACCGAGGTGTAGGTCTCTTGTAGTCCTACCTGTTTTACTCATCGTTTGTTTCCACAAACCTCACTTCTAGGCCTTAACGTGAGAGAGGGTCGGGCGTAGAGAATGTCTACCGGATAGGTATGCTCTTATTAGCCCCCGAGTGGGGCCCGAACCCCCGCCGTTGCTAAGGTTGGGTGTCACTAAAGGTCAGGGAGTTTGATAGCGAAACTGATAAGAGAAAGTGTGTGTTTATTAAGGGTCAAAGCGACGTAGCTGCTTGATGTTCCAGGCATTAATGAAGACTCCGCCATCGATGGTCTTGAGCTTGTAGGCACCTGATCAGAGCACCTTCATGATGACATATGGTTCCTCCCACGACGGAGAGAGCTTGTGGTGGTCCTTGTTGCTTTGGACGAGGCAAAGGACGAGGTCTCCAATGTTGAAGGCCCAACCCACACTCGACGGCTGTGGTAACGGTGCAACGCTTGCTGGTACTTAGCTGAGCGGAGGAGGGCAATGTCGCGTGCTTCATCCAGCTGGTCCATGGCATCTTTAAGGGATGCCTCAGCTCCCTATTCATCATACGCCCTGACCCTTGGCGCTACATAGTCAAGGTCGGTTAGGAGGATAGCCTTGGAACCATAGACCATGAAGAACGGTGTGTAGCCGGTGGCCCAGCTGGGGGTCATCCTTAGGCTCCAGAGCACCACGGGAAGCTCTATGACCCATCGTCCACCAAACTTGTTCAACCTATTAAAGATCCTAGGCTTGAGTCCCTGTAGGACCATGCCGTTTGCGCGCTCGACCTACCTATTCATGTGGGGCTACGCTATGGCGGCCCAATCAATGCGGATGTGATATTCATTGTAGAATTGGAGGAACTTTTTCTTGCTGAACTGTGTGCCATTGTCTGTGATAATGGAGTTTAGTACTCCAAAGCGATGGACGATATCAAGGAAGAACAACACGGCTTGCTTGGACTTGATCGCGGAGATCGGTCGGGCCTCTATCCACTTTATAAACTTGTCTACGGTGACAAGCAAGTGGGTATAGCTCCTGGGCGCTCTTTTAAGAGGTCCGACCAGATCGAGCCCCTAGACCATGAATGGCCACGTGATGGGGATAGTCAATACATATTCTCCATTTCCCATTCTTCTTTCGTACAAGGACGGGATTGGCTAACCACTCTAGGTGGTACACTTCCCTAATGAACCCTGCCACCAATAGCTTTGCGATCTCCACACCAATGGCCCTACATTTCCCCTCATCGAAGCGACGTAGGCACTGCTTCACCGGCTTGGAGCCTAGCCTAATCTTCAAGGCATGCTCAGCGACTTCTCTCAGAATGCTCGGCATGTCCGAGAGTTTCCACGCAAAGATGTCTCTGTTGGCGTAGAGGAAGCCGATAAGCGCACTTTCCTATTCGGAGGAAAGCATGGTGCTAATGCGCACCACTTCGCCCTTGGAGTCGTTGGGGTCTATGAGGACCTCCCTAGCATCCTCCATTGCCTCGAAAGACTTGACCGACCGCTTAGGGTTAGATGCTTCTTCGGTGACCTCCTTCCCGATGGCCGCAAGATCCTTGGAGGCAATGATTACTGCGGCATGATCGTAGCACTCTACCTCGCATTCATAGGCGCGCTGGAAGGAGGTGCCGATGGTGATGACCCCACATGGTGTCAGCATCTTCAACTTTAGATAGATATAGTTAGGGGTGGCTATGAACTTCGCATAGCATGGATGTCCCGGGATGGCATGGTAGGTTCCATGGAACCCGACCACCTCGAAGGTGAGGGTTTCTGTCCTATAATTGGATGGATCCCCAAAGGTGATGACTAGATCAATCTGTCCAAGTGGCATGGCCTACTTTCCAGGCATGATGCCATGAAAAGGTGCTTCGATCGGTCATGCATGTGATCGGTCGATACCCATGGCATCAAGCGTTTCGACGTACATGATGTTGAGGCCGTTGCCTCCATCCATCAGTACCTTGGTGAGCCACTTTGTGCCGATGATCGGGTCGACCATGAGCGGTTATCTCCCTAGTTGTGGGATGCTCTCTGGGTGGTCGGTCCGATCAAAGGTTATGACGGACTCCGACCACTGGAGGAAGACAGGCATGGCTAGTTTGGCCATATAGACCTCGCGGCACGTGAGCTTCTAGCGGCGATTGGAGTCGTAGGCCGCCGACCCTCTGAAGATCATGGGGTAGCCATCCAGCATCAGAAAGCCACCGTCCCTCCCCTCGGTGTCATCCATGGTTGGCTTGGGGTCCTTCCCATGCCCTCCCTTGTTGAACCCTACAGACAAGAACCGCTTCATGAGGGCGTAGTCCTTGTATAGATACTTTATGGAGAAAGAATGGATCAGACATGGCCCTTCGAGTATCTTCTTGAAGTGGTCCGGGGTACCCTCTGTAGGGTTCTAGACCCCCTTGCGATCGATGGTGGCCACGAGCGATCCCTCGCGCCACTACTTGTTCTTCTTCTTGATGGGATGGTTGGATTCGCCTTCACTAGCGTCCTCATCCTGCTTTGCCTTGCCTTTGAGGTAGTCGAAGATCGCTCTGACTGCCTCCTTGCCCAAGGCATGGCTGGTGGCGATGTCGAGGATCTCGTTGGTGGTTCATGGGCCCTTACATCCTAGTTTGTCAACCAGGGACTTGCAGGTGGTCGCAGACAGGAAAGCTCTTATAACGTTGGCGTCGGCGACGTTAGGCAGTTTATTGCACTACCAGGAGAATCACCGAATGTACCCATGGAGGGTTTCTCCAGCCTTCTGTCAGTAGTTTTTGAGATCCCATGGGTTCCTAGGATGCATGTACATGCCCTAGAAGTTCCCCAAAAAGATCTCTTTTAGGTTCACCCAACTTTGGATTCTATCGGGCAGAAGGTGTTCCAACCATGTTCGTGCCGAATCAGCCAAGAACAATAGAAGGTTGTGGATAATGATGTCATTATTATCCACTCCACCGGCTTAGAAAGCAAGCCAATAATCCTTGAGCCATAGTCTAGGGTTCATTTCCCTAGAGTATTTCAAGATATTGGTTGGTGGTCGATACCGTGGCGGGAAGGCAACGTTGAGGATATGTCAGCCGAAGACCTAAGGTCTTGATAGGCCGGGGCTTAGACTTCGGTCCTTGCCGTTGTCATAGCATCCACTACGATGAGGGTGGTAGCCACAGCTAGCTCCCTCCCTCACATCGCCACAGTTACACCAGTGGACATCAAGGGTGTCGCGCGCATCACAGTTGCCACCGAGACGCTCATGCACCAGGACCGCGATGCATAGCATGCTACCTTATGGTGCCTGGTGGACTGATGCATCCTTGTTGGGTCACTCCGAGGGCATGCGCTGGCTGCTGTCGAGCTCGCATTGTCGGGACAATGAGCTTTCGGCTTGTTGCGCTGCCGTACACTCGAGTAGTGTGCGAATCTCGCGATGGGCCCGACGATCCTCAGGTGTTGCAGGCCTCGGAAGCCCATGGAGCAATGGCGCCATAGCAGGGGTGTTCTAGCTTGCCTAGGCAATGTGTGGGAGGGCTTCATCATCCTTGATGATCCTCCGATTCACATAGCGGGCCATGGCACACGCGCCCACCGTGTCCATGGCGCTGAAAGGTCCTTGTTTGGTTTTGGTAATTGAGTGACAACCCTAGGTGGACTAATTGTGTTTATATGAGATACACAGGTGATTAGTCCATAGGTACATGTGTGTGAGCAACATATTCCATGGAGGAGGAAATGGCTCAGAGATGTTGCAAAGCTCACACATGTGATGATGAAAGAGCTCATTGCATATGAGACATGACATGGAGTCATGTGACTAAGGTGGAGAAGATCAAGACATGACTTGGCTTGATAGACCGGTTGCAAGCGAGAAGGGCAAGTTAGAGGCTTTGAAGCAATGGATTGCGTGGCGGTGAAGCTTGAGCAAGACTTGGTGCCGATGGACGAAGGCAACGATGAAAAGCAAGTGAGGTCAAGATCGATGAACGAACAAGGTCACATGATGATATGAAGTGGATCATATCATTGTTGATCGTGTTAGTGCATGTGTTGCATCGACATTGGAGATGGAATGGAATGCGCAAGGCAAAGGTATAACCTAGGGCATTTCATTTCACTAGTCATAGGTGCGTAGAGAAGTTTATAACCGAGTTTAGGATAGATGGCCGTACTATCAAGAGGGGCAAACTTGTTTGCATATCGATCATCTAGTGCCACTCGAGTAATCTAACTTTGCATCATTGCTAGGATCGAGTGGCGTGGCAAGTTGAGTGGTTAACTCCTTAAAAATGTTTGTGAAAAGCTAACACACGTGCACAAGATGTTGTACACTTGGCGGTGTTGGCACACTTGAGTGGTTAACTCCTTGAAAAATGTTTGTGAAAAGAAGTTGAATGCGCTGGTCATGGGGTGACTGAACGTGTCCGATATGAGGACTGGATGCGTCCGGCATCTGACTCAGGCGGCAGTGTTCCCGACGTGACCGGACGCGTCCGATATCGATACCGGACGCATTCGGTATTCTGGACAGGTGTGGGCAGAGTTACCGAGGTGACCGAACTCTGGCTTAGTGGAGTGACCGGACGCTGACGAGTTACTCTTCAGTGTCAGGTCAAAGTGATATATCTTGAAGCATGATTGCAGAGAGCGACCGGACGCATCCGGTCCGGTGTGATTTTTTTTATTTTTAAAACATTTTTTAAACTGATTTTAAAACTGACACTGTTTAATTTTTCTTTTCAAAACTAACACTTTTGGATGCGCCTGTTTGCACGGTGCGGTGAAACAACTTTGCCACACCAAGCATAGCGGCGCGGCATGGATGCGTACGTGGCAACATCCTGCCAAGATGGTCGCTGATATGGCAGGCCTTGCCATGCCACCGATCAGGGCATGGCTATGACACGGCACCCGTTAGGGTGTGGCAGAGCCAAACAGAGGCCCACAACCCAGTTCCTTTCCTCTCTCTCTCTATTTGACTCCATGTCATATAGCAGCCGCCTCTGTGCTGCCTAGCCCCCGCAGCCGTGCCTCCCAGCCCGCACCACCGCGCCATTGCCTCCTAGCTCCCCCACAGCCAGCCACTGAATTTCCCTCCCTTGTTGGCCCCCTGCCAACCTTCCCCAAAGCTCCTCCTCGGCCTTGTCAAGGTAATAAAGCTCCTCCTCGGCCTCCACGGTGGAATGAAGGATTTGAATGAGTAGTTAGGGTATGGAGGAAAACATGAGTTCGTTAGAACGTTGGATTGAAGGATTAGGATTAGGATTGCCAATGTTAAGGTTAATTTGTTAGTTAGAATTATGACTACCATGTATTCTAAGGTCAATTTTTATATGAATTTTGCTTGTTTGAGTTTGCATCTCAACTTTTATATGTGAATAAATATATGGACACACTGTTGATGTACCAAATTTTATTTTTTATTAACCAAAGTATTGTTTTTATATAGTTTTCATGTTTGCATCTAAGATAGAGTTTGCACCAAAGTGTAGGTTATATTTTATTTGTTGTAATGCAAAGGGTTCTCATTGACATTAATTTGTGATGTTTTGATTTTTGTTTGTTAAATTACAACCGTTTTGTCAGATGTAAGAAATATATTGGGAGGAGTTTTGGCGAAAACGGGGTCATCCTTGAGAATTATACCCCAACGCGTCTAGCAAAGATGCCCCCGTCCCTCCTGACCTCCATGTCCCTAACTATGACTGTGGTTTCGTGGTCGACGTGTTTCAATCGAGACATCCAGACACAACGGCATTGCTTCTACACATGCAGTCATTTTAATGTAAGTAATTGTTTCCACTATCTTTTTTCTTTATTTGTGTAAGTAGGTTACTAATATTTTGTTGGAATCTTGTTGCGTAGGCCCATGAGAGGTGCTTTTTCTTTTAGTGGATTGACGGTGCACACAAGTTTGACCCTAGGTACCTCCTTTTCGACGATTAGTGTACATGGAGACATCCACATGAGCACTTTCAGCAGTGGGTCCCACCCCCTAACCCCCTACCAATGATGGCTAAGGAGAAGCACCTAGCTGAAGTTAGACGACTCGAGGAGCCTTCTCTATACGAATGCGGAGATTGAGCTGTGATAAACCCTGAGAATACATTGGAGTTTGTGTGTCCGTACAAACATGAAGTAAGTGGAAAGTGTATATGTTTAAATGTTTATCTCTATATGTGTGCATGTACTAATGTATTCTCTTATAGCATTATGGATTTGCCAAGTGTTGTTTCAATGAGTGGCTCTACGGTAATAAGAATCAATGGCCGAAGCCACCAAAGGCAAAGAAAAAGAAGAAAGAAAGGTTAATTTACAAAGCACCTCCTGTCAAGTGCGAATGTGGTCTTAAATCCAACTACGGTCTTGTCCTTTCGAAGCTTGGAATGGGCCATTATAGCAGCCATATGGTTGACTATGATGAGGTTGGTTATTTTTGTGGTAAACATGAAGTCGTATTTTTTTTGCTAAGACATATATGATATAATTTTTCGCTTGAACAGAGCACTATGAAATGCAGGTGGGAATGTTATGATGGTCAAGCTAAGTTCTTGGATGAACTGAAGGGGAGGCAAGTAATTGCATAGAAGAGGGGATATGGACCTGACTACGTCAACCTATTCATTAAACATCACAGAAACAAGATGCATGAGTTTGCTAGACAGCACGGTATTCGTAACCCGATTGATGTTGGGCTTGACAAATGGGGATCAGAGAGATAGAGGGTGTTAGAGGAGGAGAGGGCAATGAAGGAGGCAAGGGAGGAGGAAAGAGTATATATGCAGGTCTTGAAGTTGCACGGCTGCTTCGTTGGACAGACTTGTCAATTGTGATGCCTGCATACACAAGCGAGCTAAGTTCGTATCACTACAATTCATAGAAACACCAACGTGCAGTTGTATTGAAATTCAAATTTCTTACTACGTATCTCGGTAGTGGGGCTCTCTAAAGCTGTATCTCCATCCTTGTCGCCTCGTCGTATGCATCAGCGATGTCATCCTCATCTTTGTCCTCATCAATTGGCTTGTTAGTGTTGGGGGCATGTATATGTGTGCGGGTACTCCTATGCAACCATTGGAGGTAGCAGTCGAAGTTGCATTGGTCGTGCGGCAGTATCTCGGTGATCAGGACCCTTTGCCGACTATCCCATTCATGGATGAACGGAGCGTGCATCATGGCCCAATTCTTCTCCTTGTACCTATTCATTCGATCGTACCTACAAGTTTAACATAAGTTAGTGGTTGTATGTATGCACATGACTGCTAAATTATTATGTTTTAGTTGTCGCACCCATACAACTTTCTGTTGGTTGTGTACAGCGGCGGTGGGCATGGCTGCAATCTTCCGAACTGCCTATACACCCTTATAGGGTAGTGCATCTCGACCACGTGGAAGAAAATTAGTGGCCCGTTAAAAAGCCACTCGTCCAACTCTTTCTCAGTGCGAGGACTCAGGTACCCCTCTAGCTCAAATCTGGACCAAGGACACTAATTCACCTGAAAGTTAGGTAACTACAGTTAGGATTTTAAAATAATAAAAAAGCAACAACGCCGACTAGTAGTATCAAAGTGGTCTTTACCTGGTGTTGTGTCAGGACGCCTAGCGTGTCCGAGTACTGCCTATACCGCCACTTATTGCCAGACGTACAGAGCAGTCGGTCCTACGTCCATGTGATTCCATGCCTGCATTAAATAGGATAGTCCGTCACAAGTACGGCATCAAGTTTGAGGAAAATAAAAAAATGATGCACTTACAGGTAAACCGTGAACAACGGGCCTCTCGACTGGCCATCGCTCCCAACACCAAACCTATAGTAGGTGGGAACAACCTCCTAGGTTGGCACCTCCTGTACTGCATCGACAGGCAATGTAGAGCTGACAATAGATCCATGTTAGGACCACGCTGCCCCAGCTGTATGCACTAAAATACATCACTTCGGTGTCCACAAACCATTTCAAGCTAGGGTTGTAGTATGCATTGCACATAAGATGTGGGGCACCCTGTTGTATGCTTCCTCCAAACTACCCCAATGAATCACTAGGGCAATTTGTTTAATACGTCAAGCCTTTCCACACTTCACATCATACTTAACGAATCCAGAAATGGACTATTGTAAAGAAGACACCAAAATATCATTATTGTCATCAATGAGCCCCAATATATGATGGGCAAGGTAACGTGTAGTGAGCTGCTGATGATTTTCCTTCCACCTATTTGTTAGGCAAGTGTGGGGTTCGACCACTTTACTTATCCTCCACTTCCCATCACTCTGTCTCTTTCGTGCATTTAACCTCCATATACAACTATTTTTGTATATCACGTGGTACCTCAACTCCTAGTCTAAATGAGTGATGCTGTACGGCCTATGGTGATACATAGCATAGTCCTAAAGGAAGAGCTTCGTCTCAGACATTGTATTGAATATCATCCCCTTCCTAAGGATTTCTTTCTCATGGTCATACAATGATTTCCTACACATCTGGAGACCAGTGTCACAAACTACCATATCTATCATGTTGACATCCCTATAGTTCAGAAAGCCCCTGAAAGGTACGTTCATCGACCTTAGTTGCTCAAGCTCAGTCACTGTGTAAGGTGGTGGTGGAACATACTATCGCGCTTCGCTAATTCTGCCCCATGAATCATAGGGGGTATCATCTGCTGGCAAATCTATGACTAGTCTACCCTAAGCCTGGATAGCAAGCAAAACCTCAGTTGGTACTGGTAATGGCATACCATGAATAGGTACTGCCATAGCATGTCTACCTCTCTGGTCATCATCTAAATTGTTCGAATCACTGCTAACTACATCACCGATCCTGTTCTTCTCCTCCTCCTCCTCCTCTTCCAGTTCAAACTCGTTCACATCGAAGTCATTGCTTATACAGCCTACTTGACTTGAATGAAACTGCTCCTGCATCAACTGACCATCCAAATCCATGTTACCCTGAGTTGCTTCCCCTTTGACCCCTAATTCTTGCTCATTGCCTCCAACGCCGTCAATGGACGACCCGTCTAGGACACTCTGCATCCTGTACCCATTCTCCACCACCACCTTAGCCATGGGCACATTAGAACCTTGGAGCACCCTATTGTAGTAGGACTAGTGAGCAAGGTCGCGCAAGGGCATCAGGACATAGTGTGCCCTAGTCTTCCCAGTATCAAACCTCCCCTTAAGAGTGAAATCATCGCCAAACTTTGCATTCAAATAGACACAAAGGTCGTTGAAGCTAGGAGGTTCATCAAACCATTCCAATTCTTCTTCCATATCCTCAAACATACCATCTTCTCTCCTAACACTTCCTCCATAGAAAACTCTAACACAACAATCCATCTACAAAAGCGTTTCAGAAACTTCATCAGGTCATCGAAATCGTCGTGCGTACTACCTAACTGACTACACCTATACTAACTAACTATACTAACAAATCTAATATTAATACCTATACCAACAATTCTAACTAACTATACTAACTAACTACACTAAACACACTAATATTAATACCTATACTTACTATACTAAGTAACTTTACTAACTATACATATCTAGCAAACTGCAAAACTAACTGCAAAACTATACATAACTTATATTTACTAACTTTACTAAATATCTTTGCTAACTAATTGTATAAATCTCTATCCAGTCAAACTAAATTTGAATCCTAACCCTAACAAAAAAATTGACAGAGATGCAGAAGAGCATTACCTCGACAAAGATTATGGGCAATGGCCAACCAGTAGCAGCCTACTTTTGGAGGGCAGCGGCAATGACTGGCCGGCCAGCGGCAATCCCCCTCTTCTAGAGGACGATGGTGGGGACGGTTGGTGCGCGACAGTGGAAAGATGGAGGGACGGCGGCAGTAAGGGAGGCAACGAGATAGGGGGAGATGGAGATGGAGTCAAGGAGGAGTGGCACACGATGGCGGGCACAGCAGGGGGCGTGGCGCCTGGGGTCGCGGCGGGTGGGAGCACCGGGTGGTCCGCGTCGGGCGTGGTGGTTGTAGGCTCGCCGGGCGGGCACGGTCACGGCGGGCGTGGCAGGGCACGGAGGGATGGGGCGTGCGGGGCGGGGTAGGGCACGGAGGGATGGGGCGTGCTGGGCGTGGCGTGTCGGGCACGGCGGGCGTGGCGGGCGTAGCTACAGCGGGCGAGGTGTGGTGGCGGCATGGCGTGGCATGTCGGGCGCGGCCGTGCTGGGTGGGGCGCAGTAGGCATGGCACGGCGTGGTGGTGGCCGAGTGAGACAGAGAGAGAGAGAAATGGAAGCGAGGCCGGGTACAAGGGGCTGCCGTGCCGTGATGCATGGCGTGGTAGCCCCGCCGCACCATGATGGGTGGCGCATCAAACCTGCCACATCAGTAGTCACCGCAGTCATTGACTGTCCCCTATCGCGCCTCCATGCATGGCACAAAAGCGTGAATTAGCCGCGTCATGCAAATAGGCGCGTCTAAAGTGTTAGTTTTAAAAAAATTAAACATTGTCTATTTTAAAAATAGTTTAAAATGTGTTAA
This sequence comes from Miscanthus floridulus, assembly GCF_019320115.1. Taxonomy (NCBI): domain Eukaryota; kingdom Viridiplantae; phylum Streptophyta; class Magnoliopsida; order Poales; family Poaceae; genus Miscanthus; species Miscanthus floridulus. The sequence continues at coordinate 87,278,477 of NC_089590.1, forward strand.
AAATAAAAAAGGTGTGAACCAGCAAGTCTCAGGTTTTTAGCGCAATAATTGATCGGACGCTGGGAGCCTTCGGTCCGGTCAGCCTAGAGCGGCTCTGGGAGCTCTCTGGACTCGATCGGATGCTGCGTCTCCCACGTCCGGTCGTTTCCTAACAGCGCGTCCGATCACGTAGTATTACAGTGCATAGAGATAGCCATTGGGCTCCAATGGCTAAACAATTTGAAAGGGACACATGGCGGTCAAGCAGCGACCGAACACGTTCGGTCACAGCACCGAACGCGTCTGGTGCACACAACCTGCGCGTCCGGTTGTTTTGAAATCTACCCAGTAAAGGGGTAATGAGTATTTTAGCCCGTGGGGCTATAAATAGAAGTGTTGGTCGGCCTTTGGCCGAGAGCGGAGCACCCTTGAGCCTTGGTGGCTTGTGTAGGTGTGCTTGGGAGCCCTCCAACTCACTTGAGCTTGATAGTGTTCATCCGATCGAGTGAGTGAGCGATTCTAGTGTGATTGCATCATGAGGTTGCATTGAGTGGCACTAGGTGGTCGTCTTGTAAGCCAGTGGTGCTTGTTACTCTTGGAGGTTGCCACCTCCTAGATGGCTTGGTGGTGGTCTCCGTCGAACCCCGCAAGAAGCTTGCATGATGCTTCGGAGAAGGGCTTTGTGAGGGGCATTGTGCTCACCCCACGGGAGCCGCAAAGAACAACTCTAGTAGAGTGAGACACGAAGGGTGACAAGTGGTCTAGCTGGGTCAAGTGCTAGAGCTTGTGGTAAGCACTCCACGTGGGTGAGTGTGACTTGCGGGTCACCACTAGCAAGAGGACCGACGACAACCTTGGAGCTTGTCTCAATGGGGACGTAGCGTGTTGGCAAGTACGTGAAACTTGGGAGAAAAATCACCGTGTCAACATTGTTCTTCCTGTTAGTTTGCAATCCCCTTACACAAGCTTGTAATTACTTTCATATACATCATGCTTGTGTAGTTGCTGTTGTAATTAGTTAGCTTGTGTAGCTCACTAGTTACCTTCTTGCTTGTGTAGCATAGAAGTAGCTCCCTTGCGTGGCTAATTCGGTTTGTGTAACCTTGTTAGTCACATTGCTTAGTTTGTGTAGCTAAATATTTGTGCTCTCTAATTTGGCGTTGGTTGCCTTGTTATTGAGCATTGCTAGTGAGCTTTGAAGCTTTGTGTTTTTGCTTACTAGAATTGTGTAGGAGCTCCTCGGTGTGCAAAATACTAGTGGCATAGGTTTGCGTGACCTTGCTCCTAAAATTGGACATGTGAGCTCGAGCTAGCCAGACACCTTTGTTGCCTAATTAGGATCTTTATAAGGTGCTTGTGAACTTCGATAGAGGGGTGTAGTCTTGGCTAGACTGATTGTTTTAATTTCACATTTGTTTCGGTTAGCTGACATGATTAAAGTTAGAAAGGACTATTCACCCCCCCACTCTAGTCCGTCATCTCGACCTTTTAGGCGCTCAATCTATTGATCGAGCTCCGCATGTTCCTGCTCAAGCTGGAATCATGCTTCCTCGAGCTCTTGGTGCCAGGCCTTCAGCTGCTCCATCCGCAAACAAGGTGGAGCCCCTGTATCTCCCTCGACCTCATCGTCAAGGTCATTTGTCGGGGTAGCCTCCTCCTCATGGATGCTTCCAACGTGTTCCTCGGGGGTACCTACCATAAAACATTCACAAAAGGGGTGATGGCTCCCCCTGCTGGAGTCAGAGGCGGAGGGTGACTCCATTTCTTTCGCGAGGAGGTCATGGAAAGACTCCGCGACATATTCGGTCATCCCTACAAACTCGTCGTTCACGGAGAAAGAAGGCGTGCGTTGCGCCACAAGGTAGCCAACGGTCTATGCGGCATTGTGGAGACGAAACAAGAGTGCTGTTGGGGTGCTCCGGATGGGGTATTCTGGAGAGAGCGGCTCTCCTCTGGCAAACTACACCATGACGTTAGCGAACGAGAAGATGAGGTGGCGCAGGTCCTCTTGGGATAGTCAAGGTCCTAGGAAGGCACTGAGCTGGCGTTCTAACCTCCCGTAGTCAAAGTCAAGGAGCTGGTCGCTTTCGAGGGCGTGGGCCTCCGGTGCGTGCAGCTGTAGCTCCTCAAGTGCCTCAGCGACCGCATTGAGGCTGGTGAAATGGAGAGGTCGGACGGTGGTGGGAGCCATTGCAAACTCTCCCTCCGTTATGATGATAAATTCTAGGTCCCCAAAGCACACATGCACGCTTGGGACCCAGCTGAGGTTGTGACTAGCCATCCAAGACCTAGTGTGGATATCGAGACGTGCAAAAGGCCCCTACCTGGTGCACCAACTGTTGGTATTTTGAGTTGCCACCGGCTAGTAAATTTCTAATATTGCGTGTCTAGCTCAGATGGTGTGCTAAGAGGACACGAGGTTTATACTGGTTCGAGCAGAATGTCCCTATGTCTAGTTCGTTGCTGCCGCTCGTGTTACTAGCACTGAAAGTTCATAGTAGGGGTTACAAACGGTCGAGAGGGGATAGGTCCCAAGTCTCTGGTGAGAGGAGCGAACTGGTGCCAAGAGCTCGTCGCTTCCCGACTGTGTGCTTGTGTGTTCTGGTCGGTTCGATGTTTAATGGATTTGAGTCCCAATTGATGCGATGTGTTGCGATGCCCTTTATGGGATGCCGTGCTTTCCCTTTTATAGACCAAGAGAAAGCACGGGTTACAGTGGAGAAAAAAAGAGGAGGATGAGAAGGAGAAGAAGTCCTTCATGATCGCTGGGTCCTTCTTTTCTTTCACGTGGGTCATGTCGACCCTGTAGACGTCAATAGGGATAGCTCCACATCATGGCCCTGTCCATCATTGGCGCCATGCGCAGGCGTCGTCTCCTAGTCATGGCGATCCACTCCGTCCTAGCGGACGTCGTGGTGAACTGATGCGCCTGTCAGTGCTCGTATGAGGGTTAGGCAGAACACCACCGGTACGTCCGACGCTGTTCCTAATGTGAATCCCTAGGTATGACCCGTCACGGCCACGAGTTATATCAGGACGTGCCGGTCACCTCCCTGGTGTTAGAGCTTTGACCCAGGGCCATTCGGTTGGACCTAGAGTGGTTGGCGACGGTATGGGTCTTCGTTGAGCGAGATTGATCCCCCGGCCTCAGGGTTGGTCGAGGCAGAGTCCCCCTAGAGGTCGGGCGAGGTGGAGCCAGCTCTCAGAGGTTGGGCGAGGCAGAGCCCGCGACCTCGGTGTCGGGTGAGGCGGTGCCATCCCTTAGAGGTCAGGCGAGGTGGATCCCACGACCTCGGTGTCGGGCAAGGCAGAGCCCGCCCTCAGAGATCGGGCGAGTTGGAGCGCAAACCCAAGGGTCGGGCGAGGCGGAGCCTGCGGCCTCAGTGTCGGGTGAGGCGGAGCCTGCCCTCAGAGGTTGGGCGAGGCGGAGCGCAAACCTAAGAGTCAGGTGAGGCGGAGCCCGTCCTTAGAGGCCGGGCGAGGCGGAGTCAGCCCTTAGTGATCGGACGAGGCAGAGCCAGCCCTCAGAAGTCGGGCGAGGCGGAGCCTGCCCCCAGAGGCCGAGCGAGGCGGAGCCTGCGGCCTCGGTGTCGGATGAGGCGGAGCCTGCCCCTAGAGGTCAGGCGAGGCATAGCGCAAACCTAAGGGTCAGGCGAGGCGGAGCCTGCCCCCAGAGGCCGGGCGAGGCGGAGCCAGCCCTTAGAGGTCGGGCGAGGCGGAGCCCGCGGCCTCGGTGTCGGGTGAGGCGGAGCCAGCCCTCAGAGCCCCAGCGAGACGGAGCCTGCGTCCTCAGTATCGGACGAGGCGGAGCCCGCCCCTAGAGGTCGGGCAAGACGGAGCGCAAACCTAAGGGTCGGACGAGGCGGACCCTGCCCCCAGAGGCCGGGCGAGGCGGAGCCAACCCTCAGAGGTGGGGCAAGGCGGAGCACAAACCCAAGGGTCGGGCGAGGCAGAGCCCGCCCCCAGAGGCTGGGCGAGGCGGAGCCAGCCCCGAGAGGTCGGGCGAAGCGGAGCGTAAACCTAAGAGTCAGGTGAGGCGGAGCCCGCCCTTAGAGGCCGGGCGAGGCGGAGTCAGCCCTCAGAGATCGGACGAGGCGGAGCCAGCCCTCAGAAGTCGGGCGAGGCGGAGCCTGCCCCCAAAGGCCAGGCCAGGCGGAGCCTGCGGCCTCGGTGTCGGACGAGGCGGAGCCTGCCCCTAGAGGTCGGGCGAGGCAGAGCGCAAACCTAAGGGCCGGGCGAGGCGAAGCCTGCCCCCAGAGGCCAGGCGAGGCGGAGCCAGCCCTCAGAGGTCGAGCGAGGCGGAGCCCGCGGCCTCTGTGTCGGGTGAGGCGGAGCCCGCCCTCAGAGGTCGGGCGAGGCGGAGCGCAAACCTAAGGGTCGGGCGAGGCGGAGCCAGCCCTCAGAGGTCGGGCGAGGCGGAGCCAGCCCTCAGAGCCCGGGCGAGACAGAGCCTGCGGCCTCAGTGTCGGACGAGGCGGAGCGCAAACCTAAGAGTCGGACGAGGCGGAGCCTACGGCCTTGGTGTCGAACGAGGCGGAGCCTGAGCTTACGCACCTGCGGGTCAGTTGAAGTTAGAGAAAATTCCTTCATTGCCATTAAAAATTATAACAATACCTTCGTTGCCATTCAAAATTATGTCTTCCCTTCATTGCCATTCATATAGATTTTTCTTCTCTTTATTGCCATTCCATCCATTTTAAGGTAACGGCGTTATAGCTTCCTCGATTGGTCGCAGCTTTCAGTGAAGCATGCACGATGGAGTATCGCCTCTAGATCCTAATGACGGGTTTCTGATGATGCTGCAGTTTATTTTGGAGGGGCCACGGGATGTCCACGACGAAGGTCGACCTCGAGTTATCCTGGGCAACATGAGCGGCTAAGCCGTACACGCTGCACACCAACGTGTTCGCCAACGGCATGCCAACTACGGCAAAGAGCAGGGCAGATCCACCACTGCCGAATCAGCCAGACGCCCAGACACACAGATCAGTTGCCACGGCCAATGGGTATGAACAAGAGATGAACGCGGCGGCACAGCAGGCGATGGAGTGCGTGGGCATGGGACAACTACTCTGCGGAGTCGTGGACACGAAGTGGTTCCTCGCAGGGCATGGCGTCCTGACGCCCGAGTACTATATGTGGACACGCGCATGGTAGTGCGCCGCTGCCGCACTGGATAGCGTGCAAGCGGATGAACGCAAGTCCGCAAGCACAGAGAGGCACGGCGACGACGCGCGCGCCAGGCCGCCATAGGCGCTGAGCCGCCAATGCGTCGTACCTCATGCGTTGCCCGGTGCCGCTTGAGCCACCGGGCGCTGGACCAGACGCCGGGATGGATCGGCCCTTCGCCCACACGCACGGCGCACCTGGTACGTGCCCTTGGTCTTGCCGGTCTTGCCTGTGCCGGCGGTGTTGCCTGTGCCAGTCTTGCTGAGCATCAAGCTCACCACCAGGACGAAGCAGCTGTCCAGCAGCAGTATCTCCAACAGCTTCTCCTCGTTCTCCAGAATCTCCACAGCGGCCCCGTCCGAGTCGTCGTCGACGCCGAACTCATCGCGGATGCGGTCGAGCTCCAGGGAGAGCACCGCGACGTACCCATCCACGTCGAGGCCGCACTGGTCCTGCAGGTACCGCATGAACGGGAGCTTGGCGTCGTTGGGGAAGGGGAGGTCGCGGTCGGCGCAGTGGAACGGGCCAATGGCCACGGCGCGCATCGCGTGCAGCGCTTCCACGGGCTCACGGTCGACGCATGCTTCCAGCTGCTGGACCCACGGGCGGTGCCGACACCGGTGGCGCCGCAGCAGCAGCACGTCGACGAGGCCGCCGCGCCAACGCCGTGCACGCGCCGCAGCCTCGACGCGGCGTGCGGCGGCAAGGCGCCGCGCTGGATCGAGTTCTGGAGCGACGCGGCGTCCGACCGCCGCCGCCGCGACTCGTCCTCGTCGGAGACGTCCACCGCGTCGTCACGGTCCTCCGGGTGCGCGTCGCCGCCGCCGGCGGCCAGGCGGTCCAGGACCCCACACTGGGTGGACAGCTACCTTGACCGGCTAGGCCACGTGCTGAGGCAGGGCAGGTGGAGGGACACGGAGGTGACGGAGATGGTCGAAGTGGTGGCCTCCGGGGGGTGTTCGACGGCGAGGAGGCCGCCCCCGCCGCGGTGGATTCAGACACGGTGCTCGACGCGCTCCTACTCAAGGCCGACCGGTGCTCCGACTCGCTCCGGCGGGCCGGGTGGAGCTCCGAGGACGTGTCGGACGCGCTGGGGCTGGACCTCCGCCATTGCAAGGAGCGGCCGTGCCCCGCCATGCGGTTGCCGTCGGAGATCGCCGTCAAGGTCGAGCAGCTCGCGCAGTCGGTGGGGGCGCGCCCCTGACTGACGGATGGACTGACCTACCTCCCGCCGCTGTCACCACAGCTGTGGCAGCATGGTGACATCAGCCCAGCCGCCGCTAGGAGGCACTTTTTTGAACCGTGGGATGGTGTCTGGACGTCGGGAACGGGAGCGAAGTGATGCCGTGACTCCTCTGTAACAGCAGTGGCAACGAGAGAACATAAAATCTAAAACTAATGGCAATGAAGACATCATGTAATTTTGAATGGCAAGGAAGAGATGGTTATAATTTTTAATGGCATTGAAGGAATTTTCTCTTGAAGTTATAGTCGCACTCTTGACTGCTCGGATGAATTAATGATGGTTATTAACTTTTTCTCTTTGGGTACCTTAATATTGGTTGCTGACAAAATGGAAGCGTGACGCATTACAAATCAGTTCGTTTCGTCTGGAAATTTGAAAAATAAGTACTACCTGTACCACCCACCAACTGTGAATCTGTGATCGTAACGCGTTCTTTCTTTGCATTGATCGGCGTGGTGTTACTTCTCCTCGCTGTCGGTGGAAGAAATTTCATGATTCGACGGATCGGGGTACGTCAGACAATTAACCACGTCAGTATACTGTGGAGCGACCATGCCACCCGGGTCGGTGGGTCCCGCCATCTCATGGCGCTTCCAGTAACAACAAATCCCGGCACGAGCCACAGTAAGTCAGTGACGGAACAGCAGCCGCTGTGCCTCTGCCTACTGCTACTCCCCCTCGTGTCCCGTTGAATCCGTCCATCCAATCCAACCAGCCCGCCATGAGCCCACGACGCTGCTCCTGCTCTCCTGTCCAGATCGGCAGATCCGAACGCGCACCACGACGCCGGGGCAGCGGGTCGTCTCCAGCCGCAGCACGTGGCCGTCCGCCGCACGGGCGCCGCGCTGCCCGGTGTTTTGGCGCGGACACCCGCTGGGCGCTGGCGGCGCGCGGGAGGAAGGCAAGAGCACGAGGCGGAAGCGCGACGTACGCCAGGTCGGACTCTCGTGGCCCACGCCTGTCAGCACTCGGCTGCAGGGACCTGGGTGACGAGGCGCAGGGGCCGACGGGACCCACGTGACCGCTAGTGGCCTGGTGCCGTCGCCATCCGCGGTCCGCCGTGGCTCGTGGACCGTGGTGGCCGCGGGAATATAGAATGGTGGCGGGAAGGCGACGACACCGGCACCGCCGTGCGGGGCTTCTGACGGTGCACCGGACGATGCCGCATGGGGCACTGTAAATTTTTCTGCACCGGCGCTGTGGTCCCTGCGATGGAACAGTCGGGGCCCGTGCGCGCGGTTCAAATTTTAAACCGGTTGGCGCAAAGTTAACAATTTAGCAACATGCCCTAGGTTAAAAACTTAAAATCGATGCTTACCCGTAATGAGCAGCTCAAGTACACCGGAAGTAGACTAATTTTCACTGGGATCGTATATGTGTGCGCTACTGATGCCGCAGTGCAAGAAGGCCGGTCGTTGTAATTGTAAATAATGTTAAGTAGGTCAGGCACATGATGATGTAAGAGAAGGGTCCAGCTAGAGCGAGCTGCATCCTCAACCGCTCCAAGGGAATACGATGTTGCTCGATAAGTGAGGCTTGTCGGACGCTGTGTATTTAACTGTGGATTCTCTCGCGATCCATGTGACGACCTGCTCGATGGTCATGCATGATCCACCCCTCGCCTCTCGGTACCGGGACAGGTATCATTAGCGTGCGATCGGGGTTTTGCTCCGTAATCATAGCTGTGGATCGGTCCATGCAAGCGTACTACTGTAGCACGTGTTTGCCTGCCTGTTGCTTGGAGCAGTTGGATCGGCGATCGTTTTCTGGTGTCAAGCTAATAAGGTGGTTAGATCGCGTAGGGTACTACGGTCTACGGTTAGGCACACACGGCATGCATGTACAGAGTGTGTAAACATGAGTCGTTATTGATTCTTTAATTTGTTATTGGTTCTTTGTTAGTACTCAGTGTATCGTCAATTATGATGATTCAGTACGGTTGTTTATGCCTTCTTTGGATCCGACAATGGATAATGAACATGGTCGGCATCCAATGCAGCTTGCGTCGCAGGTGGCGCGATCGACATCGATGTAGACCCGCACATGGCCTAGAAATCTCTCGGCTACAGATTTTCGCCTGGCGTATGCGGTTCTTGACACTATGGTTCCTGAATTTAGTCCTATATGCATTGGTCATTATTACAATATAGGAAAATTGAGATGAGCCCTAAATGTTGGATTATAACTTTATAAGAACGGATGCATATACATAAAAAAGCATTATTACACTCTAACAGCACAACTCTCCTTTTCAGAAAAAGAAAACTCTAGAGAGCGAGACGACCGCCTCAACAGTACAACAAAACTTTAGAGAAATGAACAAGTTTGGATTGGCAGTTTAGACACAACTAACCTATACATTTCTATATGAAAATAACATTTTTCCCAAAAAAAATAGCAATCCAAGAAAAGAAAAAAAAGGAAAGAACTCAATAAGCCAATCTACCCATAACTATGAGATTTTTGTAAATGTCCGCCCAAAACCTCGTTTCGGCTCGACTTGCATGGAGATGGAAAGTGGGCCAAATCCAGCCCAATCACGAGGGGGTCACCGGCAGGCGCACTCAGCACGCGACCTGCATCGCATTCGCTTCGTGACGCCGGAGCCGCGGCGCCGCACCACCTCACCTCACCTCACCCTCACCGGCCCCCCGATTCCCTTCACAAAAGTTACAAAACCATAGCTCTCCAACTATCACAGATTATAGACCGAGCAGATCGCACATCCCTAGTCTTGTCAGATCCCTCCATCATTGCAGACCTGAACGCATCGTCGCCTGGAAATGCTAGCATTTTTTTTTGGGTGCAGAACTACAGACGCCCGGCACAAACCATCATTATGCCCAGGGCATGCAACGGCGCATGCATTGAGAGCAACAACGCAGCGTTGCACTGTTTCAGAGTCGAAGCAACACTAGCAGCAACAATGCTGATGCAACAACATCAAAGGCCAATTAGCCAGGCAAAACTAGGGAAATTAATGTTGGAAAGATGCAACTCATTAACTGGAACCGGACCAAACAAACAAGAGTATTTCACTAAACAGTAAAGAAATTCAGCGAGAAACAACACTCCACGGATTGGCTATTGCATGAGCCCCGCTTGGCAAGCAACAAGTTTTGGAGGCCCAGAGGACAGCTCAACGAAAGGATAATCGTATTTTCACCAACTCAGTCAAGCTTAGAGGTATGCTTCATTAACCAAACAACTCTGGGTATTTATCTACCCTACCCTATAATACACCAGTTAGAATAAATCTACAGTCACATAACAAATGTCTGCTCCACAGTCATGACTTATACTACATCTACACCCATGAATGCACCCAGAAAATATAACACCATCAAAATGGATACACCAGATTATCTCTTAGCATTCTCTCTCATTAGTCATCCAGATCCGACGGCTCGTGTTTAGTGTGTCTGCCTGCAACCAGCCGTCCACGCCCCGCCCACGCCCGCGCCTCCGTTGGCCACGGTTCGATTCCACACCCACGCCCATTGTTTTTCTTTTTTCCCTTCTGTTCCATCCGCACTTCCTCTTCTCGTCGCGGGAAACGGCGCGCGACTAGGGTTCCCAGGCCGCCGCCACGCCTGGGACGTCCTCCGCCACTGTCTCCCGCCTCGCGTCCTCCTCCTCGTCGCTCCCCACCCCGGCATCGGCCACCGCCTTCTACCTCTCCAAGCCGGCCTCCGACCTCTCCGGTAAGCGGCGCCCCGCCCCTCGCTATTTTGCTTAGATCTCACTCCAAAATCCCCTCTTGTTCTTTCCTCTCACAGCAAGTTCTTGTTCTTCGTCCTCCTCCTCCTCGTCTTGTGGCCGGCCGTCGGTGCGGCAAGAGGAGAAGTGGTGGTTGCCCTGCTCACGAGTGCCGCCCAAGGGGCTATCCGAGGATGCGAGGAGGAAGCTGCAGCAGAGCAGGGATTGTGCAAACCAGATACTGAAGGCGGCCATGGCGATTAACAGCGATGTGCTCGTGGAGATGGAAATCCCCGAAGTGTTCCTGGAGACACTGCCCAAGGTAAAATACTTACAGTTACGGATTCACTGGTACCAGCCAATATATCTCTTGCTATCCATGTGGTGTGCTTGCTACATTGTACTTCAATCCCTGGTAAAAAAAAGGACTAATTGCATAAAATCCCTGTGAAAGGGACCACTCACTTCCTATCATATACGCTTGTAAATGTAGAGCTCAGTTAATGTATTTTAATACAAGTTTGTCGAGTGAACGTGCTGGCCATCAGTTATGGCAATGCATTTTTTTTTGCATGATCAAGTGTTGTCACTCTAGCTGTCATCAATTCTAGGTTCTAACCCATTTTATCTCCAATGCAAGCCCGTGGTACCTCCAGTTATTAGCGTCATGAGGAATTAGTTGATGACTGGAATATGATATGGAAAAGCTTAAAAAAGCCATAACTATATACCCTCTTGTATTTCATTGAGTGTGAATATGTCATGTTGTGCGGGATTATAAATGCTTCTTTTTGAAGGCCTAATTGCATAAGTTAGGCATAGCAACTGTCCAAACTTCCTAATCTGGAATAAGCTGTGCCTTGTTTTGTTTTAGATTCTTGTCCAGAGAATCTGTATCTAGGGAAAAAAAAGTATGCAAGACATGCAAACATAATCCTCTATATTTTTTCGTCAGTTGATTGTAGTTTGAATACTGCACCTCCGTTATTCATACTTTGAATATCCTTGGGAAGCTCATGGGCTAAGGAATTAGGCACTTCGATATCCCCTGTATTTTGTTTCTGATGTACTGCCTTTGGAGAAAATTCATAGAAGCCATTGGTAAATTGAGTGTGTACACGCTGCTTTTAAGATTCTGCCTCCTGTTCCTGCACCCTTGATCCTGCCTTCATACTGGAAGCTCTTTTGTTGACTGGGAACTATGCAATGCCAGATTAACAGATTTTACTGTGATTTCTCTAATTGCATCTGTGTATTCTTGTTCTTAGTGTACTTGGTATGATTTTAACAAAAAAACGGTAACTTTGGTATATCTAACTTGAATTTGTACCTGCCTCTATTTTGGTAAGGATATGTAACTTCAGCATATACCATTATGAAACTGCAAAGATAGAACTCGTGTCCATTGAGAACTTGTATTTAAACTTGTTTGATATCTTCATATTGCTATTTGAGTAACTGACCTACAGGAGGCTGGAGGCCAAAAAGCAATAGTTCATCAGGGAGGAACTTGATCATCGAGAAACGTGAATCTTAATGAATTTGATTGTCCGTTTTACTTTTTTATAAATTTTATCCTATTTTTTATTTTACCGTAGCGTTAGCTGTCAGGCACCATGTCAGTCCTGTTTGAATTTTGATGGATTCCCCGCACCTTGAAGTCACTAATGGGAATAGGGCGTTCGGCTGGTCATGTCCCGGCTTGTGTCCGCTTGTTTCAGCTTGTTTCAGCTTATTCCCTCTCACAGAATACTATTCAATCATCCAAAACCATCCAAAATCAGCCCAAAGGCTACCAGCCGAACGCCCTCAACAGCCACAAATTCATTGTTGTGAGTAGGGGTAGGAAGGAAACAAATCTTTGCATCATTCTCTTTAATGCATAATATCCACCTATCAGATGTGGTACAAATTAAAATGTTTTTTACTTATAGAATGCCAATAATGACAATATGCTCTCTGGCTTTGCTTACAGGACAGGCATATTGCTAAAATAAAGATCGGAGGTAAGTGATCATTTTTCTCCTCCTTCTATAAACGATACATAATTATGCTATTTTTCTGCTACTCCCTGTTTATAAAGTATGTAATTCTAAAACATGGTTCAGATAAGTATCATGACACATGGTTCAGCTAGTACTGAGTTCTAGATAAGTAATCTGACATGTATCAATCTGAGAGTTACAGAATATCAGGTAAGTAATGTGGAACACCAGTCTAGGGGTTCCCTTCATCGCCGTGCCTCAGCTCCGCACTCAGCTTACCACCCAGCATGTTTTGTAAAATAATGAAAATTTGGCATTGGTGGAGGCTGTGTTAGTTTGAGTTGGATGCTTGGCATGTGGAATCCGGTCAAGCAGCTAATGATTGTAATTTGTACACTGACATCTGTTGACCCCTGCATTTATCGAAGATCATAGCACTTCATTTATCTAAGCTTGTCGTTCTTAATTGAACTTCATTCTGTTTTCAATAATCTGTAGTACTGATAGAGTAGCCATTGCAGGACCAAAAGGTCAGTCGAATGTTTGGGATGTCTGGACATCACCTGAAGTAAGAAGACAACATTGGCAGATCGGTAGCGGTAACAAGAATTGAGAATTTATGTTTTATACCTGGCTAAATGTTTTTGATGTTTTTTTTGGTTAAATTTAGCTGTATAATACACATTCTCTAAATGGTGTATGTACAGGACAAGTTTCTATAATATACTGAGAATGATGCAATGAATTGGAATCTCTTTTAATTGTCTTGCTGTACTCTATTTATGTGACGAAGTACCACCGTAGTTTGGTTGTTTCAATGTGCATCCTTAAAATAAAGCCGTGGCGTTAGCACGGACACTATACTAGTTACCACGAATATCCTACTGAACTAGTGAACAACCAATAGCACATCAGCTTCTTCTGAACAAGACAAACAAATCATGCCAGTTCCTTGGATGAGCCATTTTCTACATGCTTCGTATCTCATATGATGGAGAAAAACAAAAACACTTCAGCAGAGAAAGCGGGTCCTGTCTCATTCAAGTGAACCAATCTTGCACTCAGCAATACATAGAAGATGCCACCTCATCTAATACTGCCGCACCGAACCTGCACAAGGAAAACAATTTGTGAAATTACATCAAAGCAGACATAAAGCAGGTCAAACAAAATATACAGAAACCGTAGCATTTATGTAGACCAATAATCTTCTACCACAAACTCTTAGAAAGGCCTTGTCAAGAAGAAACTCTTAAAAGGTTCCATAAAAAGAAACACTTCAAAGGTTTGTGGAAACATATGCATAGTGCTGACTAGGCAAAAGTCAGACTGCCATTGGGTTCCTTCATTGAAATGTTTTAGCTACTAAACTGGAAGCAACACTATAATGAGTACACAAAAAGCTCTGTTGTCTTCCCATCCTTTTCATGCTTTCATATTTGTTCCCTGTTCCTGCCATTATTCTTCAAATCCTCTAAGATCCCCAAAAAAAACTTTAATATGAAAACTCAATAACATATCCCAATATGAAACAGAGAAAGCGGTGAACATTAATGGAACAGGCTTTCAAACAGAGAAACCCATAATCAAATTTTTTTTACCTTCAAACAGGACACGAGCTTGAGGTGAAGCTCTTTTGTAGTTTAGCAAGTCAATTATTGGATCATCAAAATCATCTGGGTGACTGTCAACAGACAATGTGCGAAGACGCCTTGCTTTAGAGAGCACAAGCTTCATAAATGAAATTTCATTTGGAAGCCAAATGATACTACTCATCTCCACAGTTTGAAGATTGGCACACATGCCATCAGTCCACAGAGCATTTAAGAACCTCCGATCTGCCTCGAAACTCTGACCATCACCATCCCGCGACTTCACCAATAAAAGGAAATCAGTTGTAAACAACAAGATGACCTTCGAACAATGTAAATGGAAATATACTAAAGGCAGCATCCAGCATTACCTCTATTTCTAGGTTTTGAAGGTTGTGACAACTCCTTAGCAAGGTAAACATGAACAAAATGGGGCACGTTTCAGTGAAGTCCATATATAACCTCAATAGGTTCAAGTTATAAAAGGTGAATGGAAGTGTATACGGCATCTTAACATCATCAGCCTGTGACCAAAATATATATATATATATATAAGAACATTGAAACTGGATAAAAGTCATACAGGGTCTAGGAATACAGATGAGATTTCTGCATTATTTTGAAACAAGGGACCACAGGCACATGGAAGCAGGGCAGGAATGAAACGATTGTTTCCTTTATTATTAATTATAAGTGTAGCTTTTCACACTATTTCATTAGTATATGAGACTATGTTTACATTCCTGATCTATGTAATGAGCTTGCGCCAAGCACTAGCGTTTCAGTGTCGATTTATAACAAAGCACATAGTAAGGAGAACAAAGTGAAAATAATGTATCGGCAAGAAGAGAGCGAGCCTTTGAACGCGAGCAAACCGAGCAAGGAGATCTCCAAAACCATGTTCATGCCGTGGACAGAATAACACATCAATGTGGGCATATTTGATGCACGGCAGCTCTCCAAATCGCCAGCCATAGTCATAATCTGAACAGATTGATAGGAGACGGAGATTGGGCGCCTCAATCAATGAGTCTGGGTAGTCATCAGGGATGAACACATCAAACATATCCAGGGTATGAAGCAAGGGTGACCGACGAATGATAGCCTCCAATTGCCCACTGGCTGGGAAGTTAATAATGAAGAGGTCTAGCTCCTGGAGCGCTGGGAAGCCGGCGAATCCTACGGGGAGGGGTGGGATGTTGCAGCGTTGCAGCTGCAGGGACACGAGATCCCCGAAGGAGAAGATGGAGGAGTGGAGGTTGAAGCATGATGTGAGTCTGCCACGTATGTGAATGGACTCGACGCGGCAACGGGAGAGCGCGACGAGCCAGTCGTCGATGCGACCGGCAGACGCGTCGTGGACGAAGATGTCGAAGAGGGAGACGCGGGGGGCGATGTAGGGGAGGAGGACGCTGTCAATGACCGAGGGCTGCGTGTTGAAGGGGAAGGAGAGGGAGATCACCGAGAGTGACTTCCAGAGGTCCCGCCAGGCGCGGGAGAGCGCGGAGGTGCGCACGGCGTCCCGGAGGTCGAGGCGGACGAGGATCTCGTCCTGCAGCTGTGCCGGGAGGGAGGAGAGCCGGTCGGCCCCTGCCACCGCCGGCTTCAGCTCCATCACGCCTCCAGCCCCAGACTCTCCACCTCTCCGTGAGGCAGCGACTCCGCCACCCTCTCTTCGTACTAGGCAGAGGCCGCCGCCGCCGAGGTCTCCACTTTTCCGCTCCGTCACCCTCTCCATGCGTTGGCAGCTGCTTGCTGGGGAATCAGAACTCTTGTGTTCAACATGAACCTCACTGTAATGATAATGAAACTTGTAAGTTGAGCACCCAAAAGTCTAGATGAATTTTGAAAAGTGAAACCAGTGTCAGGATTATGGTTAATGGCTGGGTATTGTGATGAAATAATAGCCTCCTTGTGTTTACTCCAATATTAGGAATAGGCACCACTGGACAATATGCTTTATTAGACACCCCGTTTCTATACTAGAAACCTATAAATAATTTCATGCTGGTAATTCCATTCGAGTGTATAATTGCAAATGATAAGATATAAAAAAATTGAGCCAGTTTGCAACAATTGATAATAACGAATAGTTTATTACATCAAGTGTTAAGTCAGGATCAATATGACAATTTGCTGGCAATGACACAAGTTCCATAAAATAAAAGATAAAAACACATTGTTGAACTGACATTTTACAACATTAATCAAACTAAGATGCAGGACATCAAGTAACTGACTAAGAAAAAAGGTATAAAGCAGGAAACAACAAACCAGAGTATCATTACCTTTCCAATTTTGCAGCAAGGTCAGTCGCACTTTCTACCACACTGATTGCCGGATCTGGCGATTCTGTATTCTTTCTTGGGTTCTCAGAACTCTCCCCTTCGTCGTGAACATTACTGCAACCGTAATGAAACTTGTGAGCTGAGCAGGTGAGAAAAGAAAAGAACATTAAGTGGAAGTGGATTATTTGTATACAAACAAGTCTTGAGAAATTTCTAAAAAGGAAACCAGTGGCAACTCTAAAAGGAAACCAGTGAGAAATTTCTAAAAAGAAAACCAGTGGATTATTTTTTTGTGTGTGATTAACCAGTGGATTATTTGGATACCCCTCCTTGCATGCAGATGGTGAACTGTACTACCCGCTTGGAAAAAAAATGATCTAAGCACAAATACAATCATAGAAATATAAGTAAATAATTCTCTTGGTTTCTGTGTTTAGAAGTGTTGAAGAAACTTCTGTGTGACTGTGACAATATGCTTAATTGGACATTAGATGTGTTTGAAACAACCCAGTTCTACTCTAGACAACCCTAAACAATGTCATGTTGCTCATCCCATTGAATCAGTTCATCAAACTAATACACAATTGACAATATCAAAGCTATAAACAGGACTGTTATATAGACATTACCTTTCTTGACGATTTCCACTGACCATTAGAACACCCTCTGTTTGGCAAGACTGAAAGGAATTCCTTTTGTTAGTACTTGTATTTTTCCCGAATCATCTGATGAAACGATAACAGTACTGAAAGAAACGCCATGTGTAGTAATTTACTTCTATCTTTTATTTGCATCAACTAATGAAGCAATAAAACAATATAAGAGTGGTCCACGGATCGATAGCCCTAGTATTATTATTTGGGAAAAATGTGAAAATAGCAGAAACAACCTTCATCTAGATCTTTACCTCAACAACATTGCTGGCAGGATTAACAACTTCTTTGGTGAATATAGCATCAATATCAGCAGCACTGATCGACTTAGAAGCAAGTTCTGGATCTTCAGTCATGCATTTCTTTAATTCTCTCTGCAAACATGGTTGCCATATACAATATGAGCAAACAACTGTATAACTTGACCTAAGCAAGAAAATTCAGAGATAACAAACACATAGGAATGATCTTGCAAGTTCGAGAATGGCTTCTCGATAATCCAGTGCAGAAGATTTGAGAAACTTATGCCACCCCTCCTGGATTTCAGGAATAGCCTTGGCGAACTGCGATGCAAAGATATAGTGAAACATTAGACTCTCACTAATATATAAAGTACAAGTGCAAGAATTCATCTGAGAAAGAAATGCCAAATCGAAGTCATGCGGTGTCACTTAAAATTGACAAACCTCAGTAGTAGATCTATCTGTAGGTAGAGTCTTCATTTTGTCCTTTATGCTTTCAAGCAGCATACGTCCTTTCTCACACTTCTTTTCTCGTATTTCAGGAAATGGCTTTGGCCGTACTCCACTTGAAGGTGCAGAGAACAACCATTTGAATACCTCACTGCTCTTGTTGAAGCATATCATCATGTCTTGCTGTTCTGAATTTTCACAAAATGTCATCCCATCCAGAGAATCATCACTCTCCAATGCTTCATCACTCAATTTCTGATCCAATACTGACTGAAGCCGCGGCAAGACTGCCCTTGGGTGCCTGCTGCACATGTGTGACAATAGCAAACCAGTGTCCATGAACTTCTTGCGATCACAAAGGGGGCAAACCCAGAACCTCCAAGACTTGTGCTCCTTAACAAAGCTCCGCACATCAGACATGGTGAACGCATACGACCGATCAATCTTGAGGTACTCATCCTGCAACACTTCGAGCCTGACCTGAAGGAAGCTGTTACGCTGCCTCTCACTGCTCATGGAGTCCCAGTAATCGTTGGCCAGCATCAGGATCTTGTTGATCAGCTCATGGAACTCGCAGGCCAGCGAAACCAGCCTGGTGCCACGGTTGTCCCCGCTGATTGACCCAATCGGGATGCAGTCTTGCTGCGGGTCATCGGGCTCCTTCATTTCCAGCGCGCGGCGGCACTCCGTCTCGGCCGCGTCGTACTCACCCAGGACGAAGAGGAGCTTCGCGTGGAGGGAGGCGATGACGGCCGATTTGGGGTAGTCCCGGGCGGTGCGCTCGGTGATGACGAGGGTGCGGCGCAGGAACGGGCGCTTGTCGATGGCCGCGTCGAGGCTACGCACGAACTCCAGGTCCATGTACGCCGCGAGGTACTGCGCGCGCCCCAGGTTGGGGAAGGTCTTGGCGACGAGCTCGGCCCGCTTGCGCCCGTCCCCCGCGCCGAGCTACCTGCCGGCTTCAAGCACCCAGTGGATCATCGCCAAGTCGTTACCCGTCATGCGGGCGAAGGAGGCGCGGGCCCGGTCCCTGGCCTCCTCCACCCTCTCGCTCGCGAAGTCCGGGTCGCGCTCGTGCTCGTAGCCCTCGAACATGCCGTAGGACGCGTTGTGGAGGGCCGGGTCGGAAGGCCGCGGCATGCGCCGCGCGCGGAGGTACTCGCCCTCGGCCTCCTTTAACATCCGGGAGGCCACGAAGGCGTACATGGACCTACAACACGTGTTTTAGCAAAAAAAAAAAAAAAAAAAAAAAAAAAAAACACATTGATTTTTTTTTATTTCTCACCGGTGACCACCGGCAACGGCGACGGCGACCGGCGAGCTCGCCCCAGCACCCGCGCCCACGCCCGACGCGCACGCGGCACCGGAGAACCAGCACCAGCACGCGAGCGAGCGCGCGCTGGCGCGCGATCGAGCGGCGCGGGCGAGTGGACGCGGCGGGCGAGCATGGCGCGGCTCCGCGTGAGTGGACGCAGCGGGCGAGCATGGCACGGTTCCGACAAAGCGAACGTGCTAGGCGAACGGATGCGGCTCCGGCGAGCGGACGGCTAGCACCCAGGGAGGAGCGTCGAGCGAGGCAAAGGCGGAGGCGAGCAGCCTAGGCGGCGGCGGCGACTACCTGCAGCGACCGCGACCTGCGGCGGTGGCGGCGACGGATCTGTGATTTGTCCTGCCATAGAAAAAAAAATGTTTCATGTGATTTGTAATCCTGTGATTGTCTGAAGTTAGAAGAAGTCTGGAGGTAGAAGAAGTGCGTAGGCTGTTGGATCTTAATCTTATAGTGAAAAAAATCATGTGTTGAAATTACATAAAACACATAGTTATGTATTAGACAGACTCTCTTTTTTTTTATTTCGAAAAAGCTTGTTTGGGTTTTGTGGAGGAGGTACACGGTGGAGCCTTGTAGGCGAAGGAGATGGAGGGGATTTTACAGTGACGTCGTGGAAGTGGGTGGTGGGGCCCGACGGGCGGTGGCCGCCGCGGTGAGGTGTGGCTGGTTTGCTGCAGCGCCGTGCGTCGTCCTCACAAGATTTTTGGGGCAGGTCGATGGAGATGTTGATGCGGTAGAAGGTTTGGTTTGTTGTGATTCTATTAGACCCACCGATCAGTTGGATTACTTAAGGGGTGTTGGTATCTGGAACTAAAGTTTTAGAGGTGTCGCATCTTGTGTTCGGATATTAATTAAAAAAACTAAACATGAACTAATTAATAAAACTAATTACAGAAACCGTGACTAATTCGTGAGACAAATCTATTAAATCTAATTAATGCATTATTAGCATATGTTACTGTAGCACCACGGTGTGAAATCATGGACTAATTAGGCTCAATAGATTCGTCTCGTAAATTAATCTTAATCTGTGTAATTAATTTTGTAATTAGTCTATATTTAATATTATAAATTAATGTCAAATATCCGATGTGACGAGGACTAAAATTTAGGAGCCCAGACGGTTATAGGAGAAGAGTTTGTTTTTTCAGCTGGGAAGAAGATCTTATCTGCGGTAGATACTTGTAGAATAATGGTGCATAGAAGTATTCTAGATCTTTATTAGAAGATGTGATTATATGATCAAATTCTAAAGTCAAAAATCTATGTGGGGTCCACCTTTTAATGTGCAGTTGTCACGAATCAGCCCAGACTGACGGCCCCTTTCACCCTGTATAGAGTGTGTATTGTGTAGAGAGTGTACACTAGCACATGGCCTAGGACTCCGCCTCTCCGTGAGGTATGCGTGTACAGAGAGTGTAAATGAGCCGTTATTGGTTTTTCGATACAGTGTATCGTCGATTATCGGCCTGTTCGGTTCACTGGTTCGTATCGTTGCTGGTTCGTGAAGAAGTACTGTTGGCTGGTTTGTGGGAGAGAAAAATATTATTCCGACTAAAAATTTACGATTATTTACGATAAGCCACAGTCAAACGAACAGGCTGAATGATTTATAGACCGTTGTTTATGACTTCTTTGGATCCGACAATGAACAATGAACATGGTCGACATCCAATGCTATGTCCTAGCTCAATTCATCTCATCTCCCACTCTGTAGACAGGCGAGCGTTGAGGAGGGTCCTCGGGACCGCACCTAAACTGCAAACGTGCTCAAAGTCTCAATCTAAAAAAAATTACTACGTACAAAAACAAATTTAGGAGACACCGCATCATATTTCACACGAGGTTGAAAATGGCATCCGCTTCTAGAAATAGTTAAGGTCCCAATGGTCATAGCATGTAACACCCTCGGTGTTACGTCCTAAATAAATTACTAAATCATGTCATGAGCATCATATTTACGTAATAACGCATGTGATGGAATGAATAGATGAAGTATTGCAACAAAAAATAATCAATAAAAATGATAAACGAGAAGCTATTCCATAACTCAGTCAATTATCAAGTAGGGTTTAAAAGCAATTTTTATTGAACAAAAATACTATAGAACATATATGTGGCATTTAAATAAAGTTTAGAATATGAACTTTGTAGATGACAACGAAATACTTGCCGTGAAAAAATAACATTGCTAGCCAATATTTCTAATAGCCTAGAAATGCAACTTGAAATCAAGTTCAGCTCAAAGATTTAGAATATTTTCAAGTTTATAAACAGCAAGACAATGCAATGTTTGGTAATTTATTTTGTAAAATCGAGTTAAAAAGTGGTGTCGTGTTTTATCTCGAGTTGATAGCCTGATAAGCCCTCTTGAGCATGGTGAAGGTGGTTTGATTTCTAGAATAATCGTTTAGTTCTTATAGACATAATAAAATTCGTGCACGACACGTTCTCGGGCTGGTTCGCCGGGTAAGCGCGATCACCATGCCCAGGCACACGGCGTCACGCGTTGGTCGCGTGCGCGCGCGCTGCCGCGCGTGGCTGGCCACGCCTGCTCTGACCTGGCCGCCACTGGCCTCTGGCGCGCGGAGCCGTCGCTGCTGCTTGCGCAGCCAAGCGGTACTGCCGTCGTCCCGGCTATGCTACCGCACTGTCGACCTCACTGTCACGTCTGCGCTTCTCTCTGCACCTCTACGCCGCCGCTGGCCCGGTTTGAGGCCACCACTGCCGCGCTCACGTGGCCAAGCTCGTTGTCGCCTTACCATTTATGGCACTGTGGTCGCACGGGTGAAAACTCTAGTTTGGTTTTGATGAATTGATAAAACCATAAGTGCTAACCTAGTTTATCAAAGTGATTATGAGATAGGTAGCACTATTCCAAGTGATGAAGCAACAATGAAGATCATGATGATGGTGATGCCATGGTGATGATCAAGTGCTAGGACTTGGAAAAGAAGAAAGAGAAAAACAAAAAGCTCAAGGCAAATGTGAAATTGATATGAGTTTTTCTGTTTAGTGATCGAGACACTTAGGGAGTGTGATCATATTTAGGATCGATAGCCGTACTATTAAGAGGGCATAAAACTCGGATCGAGATACGGTCATAAAAGTGCCACTAGATGCTCTAAGTTATTGCGTATGCATTTAGGATCTAGTGGAGTCCTAACACCCTTGAAAATATTTGTGAAAATATGCTAACACACATGCACAAAGTGTTACACTTGGTGGTTGGCATATTTGTTCAAGGGTGGTGAAGTTTAGGGTCAAAAAGAGCTATTTCGTATTGACCGGACTCTGCCTTGGGCAATGACCAGACTCTGACCCTACGTCCGGTCAGTGGTGCGTAGTGAAGGCCGCCCTCGGTCCTTTGATCGGACGCTGAGAAGAAATAGGACCAGACGCGATGGGGGTGCGTCCGGTCAGGCTATGACATACGCCAACGCAAGCATCAGAACAAGCCAGTGAGGACCGAACCCTGAGCCGCATCCAGACACCTGTGATCGGACGTGTCCGGTCGCAATTTTACCTCTCTAGGAGCTCTTTGAAAAAGACCGAACTCTGACGCGTGGTGCGTCCGGTCAATTGAATGGGAGCGTCCGGTCGATGGTCAGTGAGCGCACGCGAGTGAGCCATTGCACGCCAATGAATAGTTTCAAACAGCTAGGACACGTGGTTGTTAGGCTGCGACTGGACGTAGCGACCAGACGCATCCGGTACACACGATCAGCGCGTCCGATCGTCCTGCAATCAGCCCAATAATCAAGCCAACGAGTTAGCTTAGTATCTTAGCTATTAGAGATATCTTAGTAGCTTGATATGCGAATTCTTATTTTAAGAGTTGTTGTTGCATAAATACTAAGTGTTGCATCATCATCGCATGTATGTAGAGAACGAGTTGGCGGAGATCGTGACCACCGGCGATCACGAGTTCGAAGAGATCTTCGAGGAGTACGAAGAGGAGATTCTTGTGCAGAAGGAGGTTGTAACACCTCAGGTGTTTAAATATTAAAACATGCCATGTCATCATATGCATAGCACATCATTCATATGTTAGTGAAAATTTTGATATACATACACTAAAACAAGTTTACCTTTATGTGGTATGTGTTGAATTGTATTGTTTGAATCAAGTTCAAAATTTTGTTTGGATTTGAATTTTTAAGAAAACCCTGATTTTCAGTATTTAAATCCTACCCTGACAACTCATTTCAAAATCTAAGCATATTTTGGGGTTGAGCCTAAAAGTAAAAGTGTAGAGCTTGTCAAGTTATACAAAGTTTGTTTTTGGAGTTTTCAAAGTTGTTATGAAAAATTTGAAGTAATTTGAAAAGGCAAAATTCTTTAAATGTCCCCTATTTGAATTCAAATTTGCATTTCAAAATGTAGACCGAATTAGGGGTGGTTATAAAAGCAAAGTTGTAGAACTTTGGATTTTGAACAACTTTTATTTTTGGAGATTTTTGAGTTGTTATAAAAATTTGGGAGTAATTTGGGAAAATAGGCGGGTGGCAATTCTGTAATTTCGGTGAACAGTACTCGCAGCCGACATCCCACCGCCGGCCATGTTTCCACCGGCTTCTACGCGTGCCCACAGACGCCACCTCTGGCCTTGACGTGTCCGCGTCGTCATGGCATGTCAAGCGCACCGTTCACCGCCGCTTTTCGCCCGCTGGTTAAGTCTGGAACATCGTCGCCGTTTTCCTTTCTCCTCCTCTGTTTTCCCGACGCCGCCGCCATTACTCCGTCGAGCTCGCCTCGCCTCCTCAGCGCAAATCAGCCTCGGCAAAGCAGCGTCTGAGCTCCGCTTGCTCCTTGTGCACCTAGTAGACCAACCCTTGAAGCTTGACTCCGCCGGGAACCCATGGTGTGCATCTTTCTTCCCCGCGGCCGACAACCTCACCGTGGTGTGCACGTCACCGTGGCCAGCGCTCTACGGTGAGCCACTATCCTTGCTCAGTGTTGTTTCTGATTCGCCTTGATCCCGTGTTGCTCTATGATGGGTTGTTTGATCCTTTTGACCACCGCAGTCGCCTGAACGCCATCACCGACGTGGTTCGCGCCGCCGTGATCGCTGTGACCGTCGACCCGCCTCTCCGTTGTTCCTCCGGCTCGTCCATCGCCTTCAACATGATCGGGGTGAGCTCCTGGTTTTTCCCGAGTTGTTTGTTTCACCGCTACCGGTCTCCTGTCGCCGGTGTAGCACAGTCGTGCAGTCGTGGCCGCCATGGCCGGCGTAGTGCTCGGTCCAGTCCGTAGTTGGTCTAGTTAGTGTCACAAATCGATGCGCCGTGGTGTTGTGATCATGTTAGTACCTTGGCCGTCGCCGGTGACCTCGTCGTCGGCGAGATTTCGCCGGTCAAAGCTGCTGTTGCCGTGGTCAGCGCGGGAGGTAGGGGATGACATGTGGGGTCAGATTGTCAGTGACTCAGTGTTTCAAAATAGAATTTTCTATTTTACAGATTTGAATGAATAGTGATGTGATTTGTTATTTTTGTGTAGATTTATTTAGAGCACCAAAAATTATGAAAATTTTTGTGTGACCTCTCTGTGATGTATATTATTTAAGAAAAAATATGAAATGTTATTTTTCAGTATTCTTTGGATGTGATAAAAATTGCTCAATTAATTAATAAATGGGTTTCCATGATTTTTCTAGGCTTAATTAATTATCCAAAAAATTATGAAAATTGTTTTCCCACTTAGTTATCATGTGATGAACCTTTACAAAAATTTTGAGCTCAATTGGAACAAGTTGATTTATTTCAAAATTTTGAATTAAATAATTAATTCATAAAAGCAAATAGTAACCTTTAATGATTTAGGTTTTGTTTGAATTTTTGGATTGAGTGATGACCTTGGGTCATTAGTTGGTAATGATCCTTGGCAATTGAAGTATGTGTTACAAAAAAGGTTTAGTTAGTTTGACTTGTAACTGTACCGCGAAGGAAAGTTGTATTCGAGTTTTTAACTTTCGCATCCATCATCAAGCATCATGTTTCGTATCCCGCATCATGTTAAACATGACATTGTTACTACGTGTAGTGAATGAAGGTGAACAAGTGGTAGTTGAAAGGATCAAGATGCCCAAGAGGGGGGGTGAATTGGGCTAATTCTAAATTCTCTTGCAATAATCAAATCCTACGGATAGCCCAATTAACCCCTTGTGCCTAGAAAAGTGTTTCTATCAAACTAATGCACAACGGACTTGCAACCTATGTTCTAAACTTACTCTAGCATGCAATTCTATGGATGTAAAACAAGTATTGAATTGCTCAAAGTAAATACTCAATGTAAATGCTCAAAGTAAATAGAGAGAGAAAGGAACGCGGCGATGTTTTGCTGAGGTATCGGAGAGTCGCCACTCCCCACTAGTCCTCGTTGGAGCACCCGCGCAAGGGTGTAGCTCCCCCTTGATCCGTACAAGGATCAAGTGCTCTCTACAGGTTGATTCTTCGACACTCCATCGCAGCGAATCACCCAAAGCCGCTCACAACTTGAGTTGGGTCACCCACAAGCTCCGCCGGGTGATCACCAAGCTCTCAATCACCACCAAGCCGTCTAGGTGATGGCGATCACCAAGAGTAACAAGCACGAACTCTCACTTAACCACGCGAAGCCTAATAAGAAGATAGATGCACACTTTGCTACTCTTGATTTACTAATGAGGCTACTCTCTTGTATTCTCAAATCTCAATCACCTCACTATGACCTTGATCTTCTTGGCACTCACAAACGTGTTTCTCAGCTGTTGGAATGAGCAAAAGTAACTCCACACACGAGTGGAGCTTCTATTTATAAGACAGCCTAAAAAACAAACCGTTATGAGCTTCTACGGGGTAACCGGACGCTCCGGTCGTATTGACCGGACGCTCCGGTCAGTTCAACCCGCGAGCCAGTGGAAATGTGTTGATCGGACACTGGCAGGGTCCGGTCAGCACTGACCGGACGTGTCCGGTCGCATGAAACCCTCACTGGATGCTTACTGGACTCGACCAGACGTTGATCCCTCAGGGTCCGGTCAGTACTGACCGGACGCGTCCGGTCACATATTCCCTTCTCTGGAACCTTACTGGAGTCGACCGGACGCTGTCTCTCAGCGTCCGGTCACTTGACCTCTCTAGCGTCCGGTCGCACCGAACGCTGTCTGTTGATCAAATGAACTGACCAGACCCTACGGCCAGCGTCCAGTCGCACCGGAGCCAGCGTCCGGTCAGCATTTGACCCTCCATTCACTTCCAACTATCGATCATATGTGAATAAAGTTTGCTCCAAAGGATCTTATGCATTCATAGGAGCTACCTAGAGCTAGTTTTAACAAGTGTGCACCACACCTAACTCACTAGACTTAACTAGGTCAAGCTACCCGTCCATACCCCCTTAATAGTACGGCCAAAGGAAAAACAAAGTCCTAAACTACTCTAAGTGTCTCTCCAACTCTAATCGACACTTAGAACTAGTCATCCTTAACCTTGTCGTCAATCCTTTGAAAACCAAAACGATTTCCATCGTAGGGGCATGACCATCTTGATTGCCCAATCGATCTCCATTACCATGACCTAACTTAATTGCCTCTACAAAACACACGTTAGTTATAGTAATCTTGTATTGACATTAATCACCGAAATCCAACTAGGGGCCTAAATGCTTTCAATCTCCCCATTTTTGGTGATTGATGACAATACTACCTTGAGTAAGTTAAAGAGTGAGGTTTTTGATGGGCTTGGTTCATATAAGCTTTTGTCGATAAGAACAAAAGTGTTAGTCAAGCTTATATGACCTAAGCCAACACACTATACTCAAAGGATATGAATTAAGTATGAGTACAAATAACAAAGCTCATTTGCATCGGAGTATAAACGCGGAAGCAAACGCAAATGGGCATAACACAAGTGATATGACATTTAAATAATGCAAAGTAGAAAGCACACATGTCATATATCACAATCATGTAGATAACACTATCACATATATATAATAGTATGCATGAAAGTAAACACACGAATGCATAAGTAATAGTGTATCACACAAATAAAACTCCAAATGTATATAATAAGCTAATACTAGATAACTAGATCCCCCTAAATCTCGCTCCCTCTGAGTCTACATACTCAAACCCTCTCCCCCTTTGGCGTCAAACACCAAAACCTAAGGGTTGGTCGGTGGGGCTACAGCGGATGAGCCGGGCGCTGAAGTACGTGGAGCAAGATGGAACTAGGTGCCATCATCATCTGACCCTGAGCTCTGAACTAACTGACCCTCTGAAGCAGGAAGTGTCGCTAAAGCGGTCTGGGTCTGAGCTGGGGCAGGTGCTGCCTGTGAAGCTGCTAGTTTGTCTATCGTAGGATCTGACGAGGCGATAGACGAGGGGAGCCTCTGAGTAGTCACTACAACTGGAGCTACTGTAGAAGTATCGGTGGTATGCATGTGTGGTAGAGTAGGCATGCCGGTCAACTCGCTGAAAGATGCTCCAAGACTCCTGGAGACTGACGTGTTAGGCACAAAAAGCGAGGAAGACTGCTCTGGTGTGAAGCCCATCTAAAAAGGTGTGAACTGTGGGGCTACCACTGGTGAGGACAACTACTGGGACACCTAAATTGTAGGTGAAGCAAATGGAGCTGGAGGCTATCCCTGACTTTGAAGCCCACTGGGCTGTACTGCTGGAGTCGTCGAAGTGGTGGCAGGCAGAGCAAGCTGGGGTGAAGGCTATGGTTGTGGGGCCCCAAGTGCTGTCACTACATGCTGCATGAATCCCATGAGCTGCTGCTACATAAGTAACTGCTGGTGCTGAAGGAGCTGCTGCTGCCTCTGGAACTCGTCCTAATGAGCCTGAAACTATGCGAAGTTGGCAGCTGTCTCCTGTGCCTGTCGTGCCTGCTCCCGCTACATCTGCTCGAGAATGGCAATCAATGCGGGGTCCATCTATGGTGTAGGTGGTGCTGAGCTGGAACTATTGGCCTAGGTATCGGCTGATAGTCATCATCCGAGCTATCACTGGACTCAGTCATCCCCTGCTGTGCCTCAAGCTGCTCCTTCTCTGTAGCGGCTATGCCTCTAATGATCTCGTCCTACTAAGCTGCTGACTCTGGAACATCTGGACAATGGCTGGGCTGAGCAAGTGCCTATGGAGTGCTGTGCCTGATCCTCTGTGCCATGTTATACGCTGGAAACTCTGTGGTGGCGGCCCTATACTCGGCAACTATCTCTAGGGTCCTGACTTGCACACACTTAAGCATCAGGAAAGTGATCCAATGTGCATACGGAAGCTGCCTGCGACCCTTGAAGCCCTCAGCAATAGTATCCTCCATCTTTGATAGAAGGAGGTCCCAAATGTCGAACACGGTTTGCTGCATCAGGGCATTTAGGAGCCAGAGCTGTAGGTGAGTCAGACCCTCTCTATATCCTAACCTAGGAAGCAGTGTCCTCCTAATAATGGCCTCTAGCACTCTTGCTGTAGGAGTCAAGTCACTAGGGTTCCTGCTCGACCCCTCACTAAACGGCTCCTTGAAGCAATGTCTCACCAGATCTGTAGGAGGCACCATCCTTCCATGAGGACGCCTGGGAGGCTCCTGCTGTCCATAGCATACCTCATGCAGCTTGACAGGCTGATCCTGTAGCCGCAGTATCTCCCAGGCTCTGAAGCTCATCACCCTGTAATCTCTGCCATTAAATGCAAAATGAATGAAGTTGTGATGCGGATCAACGTAGAGTGAAGCATAAAACTGTCAGACCCAAGATGGTACATATACTCCTGTCTGACCAATCAGATCTGCTAGCCCCAGCAAATATGACAAGTAGGGGCGGATGTGCTCTTCAGCTGCTGCCACAATAGACTCTAAACTGCAGACCCTCTAAGATTTGAACACAGCCCCACTGTTGAGATAGGCGTTATAGAAATCCTCCTAGAGCGACGTGTAGAACCCCTCAGCTGCTCTCTCATCCCTCCTTGGAGGGAACCATATGTCAAACTCAACAAATCTCAGCTGGCGAACCTGTCTGGCTGTGGCGGCCCTCAAGTCAAGGTGTACCACTGGAGGCGGACCCTGTGGTCTGGGCGGTGGGCGAGAACCCCTATGCTGTGTAGCTGGCCTCGGTGGAACTGTAGCACTGTCCGACCAGAGCGGCGTAGCTAGGGTGCCGGCTCGGTCTCCTCGGCCTGCTGGCCCTCCTAAGTCTCCTGAGCTGGCTGAGGCTCTGCTAGTGGGGGCTGCTGCTGTGCCTCCTGCTGGGACTCCCCCTGAGGTCGAGCCTCCTCAATAGCCAGGCGATGACCTGCCATCATGATAGTCCCAGGTGGACCACCATGACGACGCTCAGCCTCCTCAAGTGCTGCCCTCTGTACTGGTGTGAGCTGTGGATCTGCTATGACAACACCACTACGAGCGCCTCCTCTCTCGGCACGCTCTACGGCCTCTACAACAGCTGCTGCTCTCGCTGTCTCTATGTCGGGGTACTTGCGCTTCTTGGATGTCAATGTTGCCTTTCCCTTCGGTCCTATAGGCTGGCGAGGCGGGGGCCTCTGATCATCATCTCCCGGACCTCCACCAACGTTCTTGGTGCGAGCCATCTGAACTGACAAGAGGATGAACTGCCACTGATGAAGATCAACTGTCAAACTGACACTCCCGAGGCTTGGCCTCGATCCGTACTCGTGAGCTTGGCTCCAAGTTGACTGCCAACTACCACAAGAACCATAATAACACCGACTCGCTGCACGATGGAATAGATGGATATACGAATAAATACAATATATCTAATAGATGCGAAAACCTAGGAAGCAAGCAATGTAGGTACGAAATTGAGGCAACGGGCAAGCTACCTGATGAATCGGCGATCTGAGAAAAGGAAAGACGTCACGCGGGGGAACCCTCGGAACCGGCTAGGGCTAGGGTTACGAAGAACAGCGATGAACCGGTGGCCCTAGATTATTTGAAATTAGTGCAATGTATTGCAATTTGATCTAAGCAAATCAAAATTGGAACAAGGATCTAGCCTGACCAAACAAGGAGGTAGAGTTAGGACTTGGATCAACGGCCTTGAGAGCCCCTCGGTCTTGACTCAGGCATCGTAGACACATGAGAGGCGGGTGGTGAGGCTCGGCAGTAGGTTCCTCAGCGGCGGCGTGGTGGCGAGCGAGCAGAGGCGAGCGCAGGCAGGGGAGGCACGGTGGTGTGCGTGGCCGGCGCAGGGAGCGTGGCACGGGGCTACGGCGGCGTAGCGGCTTAGGCGTGGGAACGGCCGGTGGTCTCTGCGGTGGCGTGGTTAGGTCAAAGAAAAAGACCCGATGGCTACGGTTATATGAAGGTCCCAAACGTGACAGAGAAGGAAACAGAAGAGGAGTCTAGAGAGGTCCAATTCTTCTAGAATTGGGACCGGACATGTCCGGTGGTCCATGACCGGACGCAGGCAGGGTTCAGTCAGTACAGCCTATTCTTCCTTTAATCGACCGGACGCTAGATCCCTTCCTGACCAGACGCACAAACGCAGCGTCCGGTCACTCCTTCTATAGCAGTTCACCTCCTATGAACTGACCAGACGCTGGATAGCAGCGTCCGGTGCAGCGTCCGGTGCACCTTTTCCAGCAAATCTTCAAAGTCCCTCCGCGCTGCCTGTTCCCAATCAAGTCCCAACATGAATAAGATCCAAATAAACACCAATTGGGACTGATATGAGTGACCTCTCTCAAACCCTCATATTTTTTAAAATATTTTGCCTTAGGCTATAATTCTTTTTAAGAAAATAGGCAATAAGAGGGCAAATGGAACAAAACGACAAAACAACATTCATGCATATGCAATACTTGTAAGTAAGTCTAGTTGCTTGTCAAGTTTGATCCAAGGTTAAGCTTCTTCACATGCTTTTCGGCGGTTATCTTAACCATGTTAGACAAGCCCTATATGCATTGCCAAACATTAAACATGTTGTATATTACAATGAATGTAAGGGACAACACAAGCTCAATTTTTAGTGAAGTTGCTAAAGTCAAGTACATTGAGCTCATTCCACAATCTACAAAATGTAGCCTCATCTAGCGGTTTAGTGAAGATATCCGCTAATTGATCTTTGGTTCTTACACCTTCTAGTGATATATCATTTTTGGCAATATGATCTCTTAGAAAGTGATGGCGGATATCTATGTGCTTGGTGCGAGAGTGTTGAACCGGATTATTTGCAAGTTTTACCGCACTTTCATTGACGCACAAAAGAGGTACCTTTTCTAGAACTACTCCATAGTCTAGCAAAGTTTGTTTCATGTATAAAATTTGTGCACAACAAGCACCCGCGGCAATGTATTCCGCTTCGGCGGTGGACAAAGCCACACTATTTTATTTCTTGGAGGACCAAGACACAAGTGATCTACCAAGCAAATGGCACCCTCCAGATGTGCTTTTTCTATCAACTTTACATCCGGCGTAATCCGAATCGGAATAGCCAATTAATTCAAATAAAGCTCCTTTAGGATACCAAAGGCCAATGCTTGGTGTGTGCTTAAGATACCTAAGGATTCTTTTTACGGCAATTAAATGTGTTTCCTTAGGACTAGCTTGAAATCTAGCACACATACACACACTAAACATGATGTCGGGCCTAGATGCGGTCAAATATAATAAACTACCAATCATTGAACGGTAGAGAGTTTGATCAATCGGGTTACCTCCCTCATCTAGGTCGAGATGTCTATTGGTAGGCATTGGTGTCTTGATTGGCTTACATTCATCCATCTTGAATCTCTTGAGAAGATCTTTTATGTATTTCTCTTGAGAGATGAAGATGCCTTCTTTCATTTGCTTGACTTGAAAACCAAGAAAGAATATAAGCTCACCAATCATTGACATCTCGAACTCCTTCGACATCAATTCACCAAATTCTTTGCATGAGTCTTCATTTGATGATCCAAAGATGATATCATCAACATATACTTGACAAATGAAGATATGCCCATCAAGCTTCTTGGTGAATAGTGTGGTGTCGACCTTCCCAATGGTGAAGCCCTTCTCAATAAGGAAGTCCCGAAGGCGCTCATACCAAGCTCTTGGGGCTTGCTTAAGCCCATATAGTGCCTTGGACAACCTATAAACATGATTAGGATATCTAGGGTCTTCAAACCCAGGAGGTTGATCAACATAGACTAGTTCATTTATAAAGCCATTTAAAAATGCACTTTTCACATCCATTTGATATAGTTTCATTTAGTGATGTGATGCATATGCAAGAAGGATACGGATGGCTTCTAATCTTGCAACCAGTGCAAAGGTCTCTCCAAAATCCAAACCTTCAACTTGAGAGAACCCCTTTGCAACTAGTCTTGCCTTGTTCCTCACAACTACACCTTGATCATCTTGCTTGTTGCGGAACACCCACTTTGTTCCAATGACTCTTGCACCTTTTGGTCGCTCTTCAAGAGTCCAAACTTCATTGCGAGTGAAGTTGTTCAACTCTTCATGCATGGCATTGATCCAATCCAGATCTTTAAGAGCTTCTTCTACCTTGGTAGGCTCATAGCAAGAGACAAAAGAGTGATAAGCAATAAATGAAGCAAGTTTTTGAGATCGAGTCATTACACCCTTTGATGGACTCCCTATGATGAGATCTTGTGGATAATCTTATTGGAGAGGTGTATTTCTTCTATTGACCACTTGAGGAGGAGGTTGTGGAGCATCAATATCTTGTGCTTGTACCACCATTTGCTCATGGGAGATATGAGTATCTTCATTTTCTACTCTCCCATCTTTTTCATCATCTTGTGGTACACTTGATGAAGAAGGTTGGTTAATGACTTGCACATCATCTTCATCATCTTTTGGCTTGATGTCTCCCACCAGAATATTCTTCATAGCCTCCCTCAATGGTTCATCACCTACATCATCAAGATTCTCATGTGCTCCTTGGGAGCCGTTAGATTTATCAAATTCCACATCATATGTTTCTTCAACCAAGCCGGTGGCATGATTAAATACTCTATATGCTTTGGACTTCAATGAGTAACCAACAAGAAAACCTATGTCACAACATCTTTGAAACTTCCTTAGGTGTTGCCGCTTCTTGTAGATGTAGCATTTGCAACCAAACACCCTAAAGAATGAGACGTCCGGCTTCTTTCCATTGAGCAACTCATAAGGTGTCTTGCCAAGGAACTTTTGAAAGAATAGGCAGCTGGATGCATAACATGCGGTGTTGATTGCTTCCACCCATAGAGCTTCGGGGGTGTTGTACTCATCTAGCATTGTTCTTGTAAGAGTGATCAAAGTTCGGTTCTTCCTCTCAACTACACCATTTTGTTGAGGAGTATAAGTTGCGGAGACTTCATGTTTGATTCCAACTTCATCACAATAGGCTTCAATATTTGTGTTGTCAAATTCTTTGCCATTATCACTTCTAATCTTCTTGAGCTTCACTTCAAATTCATTTTGAGCTCTCTTGGCAAACTTTTTGAAGCAAGATGCAACTTCGGATTTGTCATGAAGGAAGAACACCCATGTATACCTTGAATAGTCATCCATAATCACAAGACAATATAGATTCCCTCCCAAACTCTTGTATGTTGTTGGTCCAAATAAATCTATGTGTAGGAGTTCTAGCACTCTTGTGGTTGATATGAAAGCTTTGGTTGGATGAGTGTTTGCAACTTGCTTGCCGGCTTGACATGCACTACAAAGCTTGTCCTTCTCAAACTTCACATCCTTCAACCCTCTCATCAAATCATTCTTCATAAGCTTCTTGAGTGAGCTCATCCCAACATGAGCAAGTCTTCTATGCCATAGCCACCTAAGTGTTGTTTTGGTGAATAGGCAAGTCTTCAAATTTGCATCTTCGGAGGTGAAGTTAACTAGATATAAGTTGTTGTATCTAAATCCATTGAATATCACTTGATTGTCATCTACCTTAGATACAACAATCTCCTTCTTAGTGAACAAGCATTGGAAGCCAAGATCACACAATTGCCCAACGGATAGCAAGTTGAAGCTCAATGAAGCAACATAGAGCACATTGGAGATGGAATGATCATTTGATATTGCCACTTTGCCCAATCCTTTAACCTTGCCCTTTGAATTATCTCCAAATGTTATTTTCTCTTGTCCATCTACATCTTCATCTAGTGAGGTGAACATACGAGGATCCCCGGTCATATGTTGAGTGCAACCACTATCAATAACCCAATGACTTCCACCGGTCTTGTAGTTCACCTACACATAAGAGATTCAAGCTTTAGGAATCCACACTTATTGAGGACCCTTCACCTTCTCAACAAGTGTCTTAGCCATCCAAATCTTCTTAGGCCTACTCTTGTTGGGGGGTCCTAAGAACATGACTTTCATCTTTCCACTAGAATCTTTTTAAGCATGTAGTGAGCATTGAAAGCAAAGGGTCTAGCATGCTTAGGCAAGGGTTGTGGCGGTGGAGTTTGACACTCATGAGCAAAGTGGCCTTCTTGTCCACACTCAAAACATCTCTTTGGGTTTGGCTTTGGCTTTGATTGTTGGTGTTGAGCTTGAGCCTTCTTCTTCTCTACACTTGCAACATATCCAATGTCACTTCTATCCATCTTCATGACAGTGTTCATGAGTAGCTTACTTTGGAGATGCTTGCCTCTAGCAAACTTGCTCAATCCCACCTTGAGATGCTCTTTCTCCATCTTGAGCTTCTTGTTCTCTTCCTTGAGAACATCATTGTTCTTCTCTTCCTTGAGCTTCTTGTTTTCTTCTTTGAGCTTCTCATTTTCAAGGATCAACTCTTTGTCATGATCAAGAGTTTCTAGCACAATGGTGTTGTGGCTTTTCATCTCTTCAAGATCTTTCATGAGCTTCTCATTATCACTCTTGAGCTTGACATACTCATCATAGTCATTGCACTCAACCACTTGCTTGCCTTTGCTACTAGATCCATGCTCAATGCTCTCATCAATCAAATCATCACATGATGTGGCTATATCAATCTTAACAACATGGTTAGTAGCATCATGTGGCTCATTTGGTAAGAATTCTTGAGCAATAACAAGTGTATCATAATTGATCTTAAGAGTAGTGTATTCATCTTTTAGCTTGTTGTGACTAGTGATGAGCTCATTGTGCACCCACTCAAGTTTATCATGTTTATCCTTAAGCTCTTTCTTAGAAGATTTGAGCTCCTTGAGTTTGGATGATGTAGTATCATTAGTTTCTCTAAGCTCATCATTAGCCTTTTCCAATGTATCACACTTAGCTAAGAGTAAATCATTTTTAGCATCAAGTTTTTCATTTGTAGCTCTACTCTTTCTAATGATCTTAGTGTATTTTCTTAGTATTTTGACAAGATCATCATATGTAGGTGAATCATCATCGCTATCGCTATCATCATCACTAGCTTGCTCATCATCACTACTATCATCACTCTTAGTTACCTTGCGTTCACCCTTGGCCATAAGGCATATGTGTGTAGAGGATGAT
Source organism: Miscanthus floridulus (assembly GCF_019320115.1). Classification (NCBI taxonomy): domain Eukaryota; kingdom Viridiplantae; phylum Streptophyta; class Magnoliopsida; order Poales; family Poaceae; genus Miscanthus; species Miscanthus floridulus. Next base: position 87,313,531 of record NC_089590.1, read on the forward strand.
GGTGATGGTGGCGGTGAAGATGCAAGATCAATAGCAATGGTGGCCACCTTCTTATTGTCACTATCATCATCGGATGATCCACTTGATGAATCAATGTCCGTGAGCCAATCATCGACAATGTAGGCCTTGCCACTCTTCTTCTTCTTGTAGAAGTCCTTCTTTTTGCCATCTCTCTTCTTGTATGGCTTATTCTTTTTCTTCTCATCTTCATCTTCATTTCTTGAGTCATCTTTCTTGCCCTTGTTCTTGAACTTGTCTTTCTTGGGCTTTGTGCATTGATGAGCTAGATGACCAAGTTCGCCACAATTGTAGCAATCCATCTCGGAGATTGGCTTTCTTCTTGAGCTAGTGAAGAACTTCTTCTTCTTGCCGTCAAACTTGATGCCACTCTTGTTTAGCCGTTTTAGTATCTTGGTGGTCTTCTTCACCATGAGAGCAAGACTTTCTTCATCATTTTCATCACTTGAGCTCTCATACTCAAGTCTTGCTTTGCCCTTATCTTGGCTAGCTTTGAATGCTAAGTCCTTCTCTTTCTTCTTTGTAGAGGATGAGCCATCTTGTGGCGTGATGTGCATGTACATCTCATGAGCATTGATCTTTCCCAAGATTTGTGTCGGTGTAGCGGCGGAAAGATCACCTTGATGTAGCACGGTCACAATGTGCCCATATTTATCAATGGGGAGGACACTCAAGATCTTTCTCACAACATTGGATGTTGACATTTGAGTAAGTCTAAGCCCATTGACTTCCTCTACAAGAACATTTAAACGAGAATACATCTCATTAGCACTTTCTTTGGGAAACATCTCAAAAGAATTTAGCTTTTTAATCACAAGATGATAGCATTCCTCACGCTCACTCTTGGTTCCCTCATGGAGCGCATAAACATCTGACCATAGTGCATGGGCGTCTTTGTGGTTCCTTACACGGTTAAACACATCTTTGCAAAGGCCTCTAAAGATGGTGTTTCGAGCCTTTGCATTCCATTTTTCATAGTTAACCTCATCGCCTTGTAGGTTAGTAGCATCCTGAGGTTTTGGGAAGCCTTGAGAGGCGGCTCTAAGAATACCAACGTCTAGAGCTTCTATGTATGCCTCCATACGGATTTTCCAATATGGAAAGTCATCTCCCTCAAAGATAGGAGGAGGTTCATCCCCGTGAGACATCTTGGTCAAAGCGATTAAGCTTAAAACATGAGCATGAGGCTTCGATACCAATTGAAAGGATCAAGATGCCCAAGAGGAGGGGTGAATTGGGCTAATTCTAAATTCTCTTGCAATAATCAAATCCTACGGATAGCCCAATTAACCCCTTGTGCCTAGAAAAGTGTTTCTATCAAACTAATGCACAACGGACTTGCAACCTATGTTCCAAACTTACTCTAGCATGCAATTCTATGGATGTAAAACAAGTATTGAATTGCTCAAAGTAAATACTCAAAGTAAATGCTCAAAGTAAATAGAGAGAGAAAGGAACGCGATGATGTTTTGCCGAGGTATCGGAGAGTCGTCACTCCCCACTAGTCCTCGTTGGAGCATCCACGCAAGGGTGTAGCTCCCCCTTGATACACGTAAGGATCAAGTGCTCTCTACAGGTTGATTCTTCGACACTCCGTCGCGGCAAATCACCCAAAGCCGCTCACAACTTGAGTTGGGTCACCCACAAGCTCCACCGGGTGATCACCAAGCTCTCAATCACCACCAAGCCATCTAGGTGATGACGATCACCAAGAGTAACAAGCACGAACTCTCACTTGACCACGCGAAGCCTAATGAGAAGATGGATGCACACTTTGCTACTCTTGATTTACTAATGAGGCTACTCTCTTGGATTCTCAAATCTCAATCACCTCACTAGGACCTTACTCTTCTTGGCACTCACAAACGTGTTTCTCAGCTGTTGGAATGAGCAAAAGTAACTCCACACATGAGTGGAGCTTCTATTTATAAGACAGCCTGAAAAACGAACCGTTATGAGCTTCTGCGGGGTGACCAGACGCTCCGGTCGTATTGATCGAACGCTCCGATCAGTTCAACCCGCGAGCTAGTGGAAATGTGTTGACCAGACGCTGGCAGGGTCCGGTCAGCACTAACCGGACACGTCCGGTCGCATGAAACCCTCACTGGATGCTTACTGGACTCGACCGGACGCTGAACCCTCAGGGTCCGGTCAGTACTGACCGGACGCGTCCGGTCATAGATTCCCTTCTCTAGAACCTTACTGGAGTCGACCGGATGCTGCCTCTCAGCGTCCGGTCACTTGACCTCTCCAGCGTCCGGTCGCACCAAACGCTGTCTGTTGATCAAATGAACTGACCGGACCCTGCGGCCAGCGTCTGGTCGCACCGGAGCCAGCGTCCGGTCAGCATTTGACCCTCCATTCACTTCCAACTCTCAATCATATGTGAATGAAGTTTGCTCCAAAGGATCTTAGGCATTCATAGGAGCTACCTAGAGCTAGTTTTAACAAGTGTGCACCACACCTAACTCACTAGACTTAACTAGGTCAAGCTACCCGTCTATACCCCCCTTAATAGTACGGCCAAAGGAAAAACAAAGTCCTAAACTACTCTAAGTGTCTCTCCAACTCCAATCGACACTTAGAACTAGTCATCCTTAACCTTGTCGTCAATCCTTTAAAAACTGAAACGATTTCCATCATAGGGGCATGACCATCTCGATTGCCCAATCGATCTCCATTACCATGACCTAACTTAATTGCCTCTGCAAAACACACGTTAGTCATAGTAATCTTGTATTGACATTAATCACCGAAATCCAACTAGGGACCTAGATGCTTTCAGTAGTTAATCAAGTTGCGGAGGAGGTTAATCCGTTTATTGAGGTCGGATCTGATAATTGTGGAACGTCTCAGAAAGCTGACTTTTCCGTGAACCAAGGCAAGCCCCGGATGCATTTAAACCTACCTTGTGTTTTACAAGTTTTTATCGCTTTTGCTTTTCAATACTGCATTAAGTGATTAGGAGTTGAGTGGAAACCTAATTGGTGCATTACCAACCTTGTTTTTCCATATCTACCTTATTACCAGTTTTACTTCGTAAATGCCTAGTTATGCTTAGACATGCTTAGACAGATAAAAGTTGGGTGATTACCTGTCATCTGCAAGTTTTAACTGGATCTATGTTTACGTTTGGTTACTTATGTTATCATGAGATATGAGCATGTGGAGTAATAAATCTAGACCGGGCGGACTCGATGTGTGAGAGCCACGAGACATGGAGGTCTTGTGAGCAGGTTCTTTCTGCCTGTGTCGATTAAGGTTCATCCATTGTTGAATTGCATGAGGTGAGGCTTTGTAGTACTAACCACATACTCCGGTAAGCCTTAACTTGGCTATTCTATTACAAGAATGGCTACTCGCGCACTGGGAGTGGAGAGATAGCGGGAATAGCGTGTACCCATGTGGCAATGGGCTGGATTGGTGGAGTACTGTATTCTCAGGTGGCGTGGACCCGTTCTTGTTTTAGAGGATCTGAGGGTAGGTTGGTATATGTAGGTCGGGGACCTGCATATGTCGTGTGGTCTAGAATCCCTAGCTGGGTTATAATCGGTTCGAATCGTCGTTGCTCCTCGGTTATGGAGACTCAACTCACTGTTCATCATCGTAGTTAATAACTGGAACTTGAGTAAGGTTTGAGAAAGTGTTGGATATGAAGTTTCATGATCTCATTATGGATCATGGTAGATTCATATGTGGTTCTTATAAAGTTTTATATGTTGAAGTAAAGAATTTTGTTAAAGAGCTTTTACGCAAAAGAACTTTGATTATTGCTAAAGCCATACCTTGAATCCCTGAACCTGCATTCCTGAGTCTTCTCAGCTTTAATTTTGGTTAAGTCTTGTTGAGTACTTTTGTACTCAGGGTTCGTTGACCTTTGTTGCAGGTGAGCCTCATGAGCAGGTCTGTTTTGGACCTTGCTGCATGACTGTTGTTCAGGTCGATGATGATAAGTGAATGTGTGATCCTTGGGCAGGATACTTATATTGTGTGTTTATATTATGTTACTAATGCCACTCCACTACTACTATGGTTTGTAATAATTATCGAACTTAGTTTATAAGGTTTGAAACAACTGGTTTGTAAACTAAGTTATCGTAAGACTTCTGCTATTTTACTCTGATGTTGATATTTGAATAAATGTTGTAATACTGCAATGACTCTGTAATGTGATCTTGCTTGGAAATCGTGGATGATTCGGGGTTCCCCGAGGACACCCGATAGTCTTCCTAAGTTACCAAGAACATATGCATAGTCGTCAGAAGTCGTTGGACAGTGACAAGTGCATGTGGGTCCTATAATTTAGGAGGTTCTACCATAGAGGTCCCAGAGCCGCCATTGACTAACTCAGCTGACACCATGCCTGCCGAAGGTAAGCCCCGGTGCATAACCCTTATTTTTTATAATCACCATAAATATATGTGATGTGCATTTACATTACAGGAATTCTATGAAAACCACATGCATAGATATATCTGTCCTATGAGTCTTACTAGTGCAGGTTTGAGTAGCTGCTATGCTTAGTGTCGACAAAATATATCTGCCCGTTCGCATCCTTATTGCGAATGATGTCCCCCAAAGGATACTCGGTCATGACCACCACACGATATTCGTCGAAGTAATGTCTCAACTTTCGGGATGTTATCAGTATGGCATAGAGCAGTTTCTGAATCTATGGGTACCTGGTCTTGGATTCGTTGAGTACCTCACTAATGAAATAAATTGGCCGCTGTACCTTGTAGGCGTGGCCCGGCTCGTCGCGCTCGACCACCATTGTAGTGGAAACCACCCGATCGGTTGCCGCAATGTAAAGTAGGAGAGTTTCGTCTTCTCCGGGAGCAGTAAGTACCGGAGGTGACGTGAGGTATTGTTTCAGCTGCGTGAAGGCAGCGTCTGCTTCCTCCGACCACTCAAACTTCTCGGACGCTTTGAGCAGTTTGAAGAACGGTAGTCCTTTTTCTCCTAATCTTGATATGAAACGGCTTAGAGCAGCCATGCAGCCGGTAAGCTTCTGGACATCCTTCACCTTTTTTGGGGGCTTCATGTCTAAGACAGCTTTGACTTTCTCTAGGTTAGGTCGTATGCCGTCGTAACTGACGACGTTGCCGAGCAATATGCCAGAAGGGACACCAAAGATGCACTTCTTTGGGTTTAATTTCCATTGGAACGTATTAAGGGCTGCGAAGATGCGTTCCAGATTGTCAATAAGGGTATGTGCTTCCTTGGTTTTGACAACTACATCGTCGACATAAGCCTCGACGAGGCCGTCTTTTATCTCGTTGTTGAGGCAGGCCTGTATAGCGCGTTGGTAGGTAGCACCGGCGTTTTTGAGCCCGAACGACATAGTCGTGTAGCAGTAGGCACCGAAAGGCGTGATGAAAGATGTCTTGATCTGGTCGTCCTTTTTGAGAGCGATCTGGTGATAACCAGAGTAGCAATCGAGAAAGGAAAGCAGCTCGCAACCGGCGGTTGAATCTACGACCTCGTCTATGCGAGGTAAGCCAAAGGGGTCCTTAGGGCAGTATTTGTTGAGATCAATGTAATCAACGCACATTCTCCATTCATTATTCTTTTTGCGTACAAGAACCGGGTTGGCTAACCATTCCGGATGATACACTTCTTTGATAAATCCGGCTGCCAAAAGCCGTGTAACTTCTACCCTAATCACCTCCTTTTTGTCGCGAGCGAACCGTCGTAGCTTCTGCTTGATTGGTTTGGCCTTGCTGTTGACATTTAAGGAGTGCTCAATCAAGTTCCGAGGTACACCGGGCATGTCGGAAGGTTTCCATGCAAACACATCCACGTTGCCCCTCAAGAACCTGACGAGCGCGTCTTCCTATTTGGGATCCAGGTCGGCCCCGATGAGGGCCGTTTTGCTGGGATCGCCCTCAACCAGCTGGATCGTCTTGTGCTCCTTGGACCTGATGTTCTTGCGCGGAGCCTCGAGCTCTGGGATCTCCAGGTGATCGGCCGAGGTTTTCTTAGCATCGAGCATGGTCTCGACCATGCGAATAGAGAGGTCATGGGCCTCTGCTATTTTGAAGCTGTCGTCCTCGCAGGTATAAGCTGCGTATATGTTGCCCCTGAGGGTTAAAACTCCTTTCTCAGTAGGCATCTTGAGCACCAGATACCTGTAATGAGGTATGGCCATGAACTTGGTGAGCGACGGTCGACCAAGAATAGCATGGTAGGTGCCGTCGAAGTCAGCGACCATGAAGTTGACGTAGTCGGTGCGAAAGTGGTCCGAAGTCCCAAATTGCATAGGTAGCGTGATCTGCCCAAGAGGTGTGGAGCTCTGTCCGAGGAGAATACCCCAGAACTGTGCCTCGTACGGCTTCAGGTCCGCCTGGGCTATTTTCAGAGCGGGCAGGCTGTTCTTGAACAGTATATCAATGGAGCTGCCGCCGTCTATCAGTACCCTGTCGAATTGAACCTTGTTGATACAAGGATCGAGGACCAGGGGAAAACGCCCTGGCTCGGGTATGGCGGCCCATTGGTCCTTCCTGCTGAAGTAGATTTCACGGTGAGACCATGGAGGAAGCCGCGGATCGGTGAGAAGGTTGTCGGTGTTTGCCACGTTCAAGCAAGCGCGGGCGAGCAGCTTGCGCTCTCGTTTGGTCTCAATGGACACCTTGCCGCCGATGATGGTGTGCACGCGATCAGTCGGCTTGACGTATTTATGACACGAGTCTGCATCGTCGTCGTCGTTGTCCTCGTTGCGCTGTTCCCCCGTGTCGTTAAGCTTGTCGGACGTATCTAGAGCCTGTTGACGCGTGTAGATAGTCTTGAGGACGCGGCAATTCTCCATGGTGTGGTTCGACTTAGGATGGAGCTGGCAGGGCCCCTTCAATGCTTTGGCGTAATCGTCCTCGTAGTTACGACGTCCGCCGCCCTTTTTCACGGTATTGACCTCGCCGTCGTCTTCCCAAGCGCGCTTGCTCCTGTAATCGTCACGGCGGTTGCGCCGCTGATTACGTTGATCACGATGGTCGTGGGAGTCGTTGCGCTGGTTGCGGCGGTCAAAATTGTTGTTCCGACCACGATTGCCGCGGTAATCGTCGCGGTGTGGAGGGTGGTCGGAGCGTGGAACCCTTGCTGCTTCTTCAACGATTATCTTTTTAGCGTCGTCAGCGTCCGCGTATTTCTTAGCGGTGGCCAAAAGCGCTGTTACTGATTCGGGTCTCTTCCGGAGGAGCTTGTCTCTTAGGGCGTCGTGGAACCGGAGGCCGGTGACGAAAGCCTCGATTGCTTCGTTGTCGGAGATTGATGGGACCTTGATGCGCATCTCCGAGAAACGCCGAACGTACTCGTGCAGTGGTTCATCCTTCCGATCTCAGATCCATTGCAGATCGTACTTGTTGCCGGGTTGTTCACAAGTAGCGATGAAATTGTCGATGAAGGCCTGCCTGAGCTCCTGCCAAGAGTCAAAATAATTCGCTGGCAAGCTAACCAGCCATTGGTGACCTACATGACCAACAGCGACTGGGAAGTAGTTAGACATGACGTGCTCGTCAGCCATGGCTGAGCGGCACGCAGTTTCGTAGAGCATGACCCATAATTCAAGGTTTTCCTTGCCATCGTACTTCTGAAGTTTCTCGAGTTTGAAATTCTTGGGCCATATGACTTGGCGAAGGTGTGGAGTGAACTGCTTCAAACCCGGTGGGCCGTGGGCAGTGTCATATTCCATACGGCGATAGCTTTCATGGGATGCACGATCGTTGGCTCTCTGGTTGATGCGAGCGCGCAGATCACGTCCGACGAGGTAATGGCGGAGATCGTTATTGCCATCGCAGCGATCTCGATTGCCATCTGGATTAGCCCTGCGACCGTGGTTATCACGGCGATTGTCACGGTTATCTCGGTGGTTGTCACCTTGAACGTCATGGCGGTTATCCTCCCAGCGGCAGTTGTCGTCCCGACCACCATCATGACCCCCGTTTCTGCCTTGATGGTCGTCCGATGGGTCGTTATTGCGCGAGCCACGTTGGTTGAGTGGCTGTGAGCGACTTGAGTATTAGCGGCTGTGGCTTGATTCGACAGAAACGGATGGAGCCCGGGCTTGATTCATCTCTGCGGTCTAAGCCATAGTAGCTGTCAGATAAGCTTGTATGTCATCTCGGACTGCTTGGGTCTCGGGAGTGTTGGGCAACCGCTGCATTGTCGCCATGGCGACAGCTACGTTGGCGCTTGGGGTCTTGAAGACTTGTTTGTCCCCCACCCTATCGAAAGCATTGTTGAGGTCATGTGGTCGGAGCCTTATGCGTCATGCCTCCTGGTCTGCTTCAGCTTCGATTTGCCGGCGATTAAACTGGTCAATATTGCGTGCTTCGCATGCAGTCTTTTCTTGTTCTATTTCGCCAACTGCTGGCGGCTCGTCGTTGCTGACAACAAGGATCAAATCCCCTCGTCTTGGCGGGAAAGACGGAAATTGGGGGAAACCCGGGGCGTGGTCTGGTAGATCCAGATCGTATTTGACGCTTTCATCTTTGTGACGCTGAAGCTCGGTGTGGACAGATGCGTTGGATGCGATGCTGGATGAGGAGCTGGAGTCACCCTCTCGGACTGTGTGGACGGATCCTTCTTGATAATCTTCAATCCGGACCATGTTGACGATGTTGCATGGCTTCGGACGAGATCGGTGTATAGGACATAGATCCGAGTGGCGTCATAGGTTGTACGCGTAGCTGGAGGCAGTGTTTCGTAGGCCGTAGGGCTGGACCTGGTGGTTCTCCGTCGGGACTTCGTACTCGCAGAGTCGGAGGCCCGTCGTGAAGGCTGGCTGGCGACGAGCGGAGCGCCCCTCAAGAGTAGATACGACCACAAGATCTGTTTCGAGCCATGCAGGACGACTGGCCCGAGCTGGTCGGATAGATCTGTTGTGGGGAGCTGTTACCTGCTCATTAGGTTGGCTTTGAATCGTACTTACTAGGGCTAGGGTTTCAGCGAGTTTGATGCCGACCCGATCGATGGAGTCGAGCAGGTCGGTGTCGTTGATCTGCTTTCCTCTATAGCGGGGAAGCGGATGACGGGTTGTCGGCGTGGCTGTAGGCGTGGTCGGAGCCAGATGTACCGTGGTCGGAGCCAGATCCATCGTGGTCGGAGCCGTGTTCGTCGTGGTCGGAGCCGTGTTCACCGTGGTCGGAGCCGCGTTCACCGTGGTCGGAGCTGTAGCCGATGCAGGTGAAGTAGTCGTCGGCGCGGGTTGAATCCACGCCTCCTCCACGGTCATGGCGATGGAGACGTCAGGGCCGGTGGTCCAAGTGATCTGGCCGACGGTGAACATGAGGCCGTTGGGCGTAGCCATGGAGCCGGAGATGATGACCATCTTGTTTGCTTGGAGAGCAGTACGCACACCCCCTACCTGGCACGCCACTGTCGACGAAATATGGTCGGCAGTCTACTTAGGGGTATGCCCAAGGTAGTAGATTATCGGCAGACAGATGCACAAGCCCTAAACAAGACGGTAACGCAAGACAGACACGAGGTTTTATCCAGGTTCGGCCGCCAAGAAGGCGTAATACCTACGCCCTGCGTCTGATTTGTATTGCTGTATGTCAATGAGAGATGTTTTTTAGAGGGGTCCCCTACCCGCCTTATATAGTCCGGGGGGCAGGGTTACAGATCTGGAAACTAATCCTAGTCAGTTACAATTGCCATATGTGGCCGGATAAGGATTCCTATTCTAACCGACCAGGATCCTGCTTGGTCGCCAAATCCGTCTTGATTCCTTGTGCGGGACTCCGATCAGGTTAACTGGGCCGCACGTCGTCTTTCAGGTGGACTGGACCCATCGATCCGGGCCAGCCCAAGCTTAGCCGTAAGGGTATAGGGGTTAATACCCCCACACTTAGGTTTTCGGTAGCTTGAGTAACTTGTCGTTACTCACAATAGGTGATTATTATAGTTACTCTCATCTTAAAATGATGAAAGAAAAAATGGAGACAGGGAGGGATATGGTATGGGTATTGGTGGGTGTAACAGGTTGTGTCCCACGGCCAACGGGGCTTAGCTTGGTTACACTGTTTTTCCTGTCGTGTCGATTAAGGACCGTCTGTTGCTGTGGATGGTAGTCAGGTCATACACTTATTATTCTGAGCACATACTTGCTTATGTGAGCGGGAAGGCTCGTTACGCTCTTGTCGTGGGTTCTGACTCTTTTTGGACTGACTGATTGGAGGCGGGGAAAGGTGGAGGTCTAAGCATCATGTTGAGACCGAGTCTCAAGTGTGGGTCTTAGAGTCCAAGTTTGGACGGGGACTTGGATCCCATGGCAGGAGTGGAATGTGTTGGTCTTTGTTTGTGCCTGGGGTACAAACGAGGCGCCTGTTTTAGGGTACCCAGCTAGGATACATTGGTTCGCGAATCACCATTTTCGTGAGACGGTACGACTCGGCTATGGTCTAGCACCGTAGTAAGAACTGGAAGATGAAAGATGGTACAATAGTTCTGATTACTTAACCCTTGCTCAAAAGTAGAATATGTGCTTACCTAGAATGATTAGCTAATGAAGTAATCATGACTGCTAATAAAACTTGACTATAAGGATGAACTATTAGTAATGCTTTTCGCAAACAAAAAGAAAACAACAAATCCATATTGCCTATCATATCTTTGAGAGTCGGGAAACTATTTCCACTAGTCGGGTAAGTCTTGTGAGTACATTGTGTACTCAGAGTTTATTTTACCCCTGTTGTAGGGGCAGCTTGAGGAGTAGCTCTTGTGTGGAGAATTCTTCTGGCGGGCACAGCCGGATCCTTATATCGTTTTCACTAGATGTTTATTTTCATTCCGCTGTTTAATTATCACATTCTAAACTCTGGTATTGTAATAAATAATTTTCAAGAACTCTTATCGTATGAAATGGACTAAGCATTGTAAGTCGTACTCATTATTGGATTCTGGATAAAAAACATGGATTGTTTCGAGTTCTCCCTCGGGGTGTGCTCGACGGAACTGTCCGATGTAGCTCATTTTCGAGGTGCTTAGTGTCTGGTGAAAGATGAGCGCCTCCAAAAACGTGTTTTTTCGGACGGTTCTGTCACAAAGCTTACCCCGTTAAAATAAAATCGATTCATGTCACAAACTTTGCCTATTGTTACCACTAGTCCCTTGTGATTGAAATCACCACCCTTGATGACAAGCCCTCTCGACCTATGCCACTCGATTTTTGCAGTCCACCTATTGTGTCAACGGTAAAGAATTCTACCTACACCACATGCTCAAAGTTCTGTGGCAAGTCCATGCAGGCCATGTTTGTTTCGCTGAAATTTGGTTTATGCTGATACTAATATTGATGTTGATTTATTATGAGAAAAATATTATTTCTTCGCTGAAAAGTATGGTTAAAGTAGTATAAAAAACGGAGCGACAGCTTGCGTCGTAGGTCGCACAACATCGATGTAGACACGCACATGGCCTAGAAATCTCTTGGCTACGTATTTTCTGCCTAATGCATGCAGTTCTTGACAGTATAGTTTTTGAATTTAGTCATATATACCCTCCGTTCAAAAATAAGTGTCGCTATGATATTCGTGCTAGTCAATTTTTTTCTTAAGTCTAACTAGATTTATAAAAAAATATTATCAACATTTGTATCTTCAAATAAGTTTATCATGTAAAAATAGATTCAATGATCTATCTAGTGATGCTAATTATGTACTATAAATATTAATTTTTTTTATATATTTGGTCAAAGTTAAAAATATTTGACTCCTCATGAAATGAGAATGACACTTATTTTGGGACGAAGGGAGTACAATGTAAGATTGAGCTAAGCTCTAAAAAAAGAGCCATGAAAGGAAGAGGTATTTTTTCCAGGGCCATTCAGGTAGAAAGCTAAAAAAAAAACAGCTCTAGAGGGTGAGACGACTGACTGTATAGAACAGTACAACATAACTTCAGAGAACTCAACAAGTTTGGATTGGCAGTTTGGGCGCAACTACTAACCTATAATATGTTTCTATCTGCTAAAAAATCTAATACATTTCTATATGAAAACAACAGTTTCCCAAAAAAACAAAAAATAGCAATCCAAGAAAAGAAAAAGGAAAGAACTCAATAAGCCAATCAGCCCGTAACTATAAGATTTCGGTAAATGTCGGCCCAAAACCTCGTTTCGGCTCTACTTGCATTGAGATAGCAAGTGGGCCAAATTTAGCCCATTCACGAGGTGGTCGCGCGCGGTCGTCTCGCCGTTTTCTGCCGCACGCCAGACGCCAGCCAGCACGCGACGCGACCCGCTTGGCCGCATCGCATCCCCTTTCGTCTCGCCGGAGCCGCGGCGCCGCACCACCTCACCCTCACCTCACCGGCCCCGGGCCCAAATCCAACCCCGTCAAAATCCATTCGAAACCTCCCGATTCCCTCCACAAAATTTACAAAACCATAGGTCTCCCGCCACCCCATTCCGATCCCCATTTCCCCCAAATCCGCGACCCCGTTGCCCAGCCGCAGACGAGCGAAACCTAGCTCCCACGCCGCCGCCGGGATGGATTTCTCGGCTCCCTCATTCTCGCTGGGTTTCGACTGGGACGACGACGATGACCCCCCGTCCGGGAGAGACCGGAGCGAGCAGCCGCGCGGGTACGAGGCCCCCGACCCGCCGTCGTTCTCGTTAGGGATCGACGACGTCGTCGTGGAGGAGCCCCGCATTCGGGCGGGCGACCGCCAGAAGGGGCACGCGCGGGGGTCCACGGCGCCCGATCCGCCGTCGTTCTCGCTGGGCTTCGACGACGACGTCGTGGACGAGCCCCGCATTCGGGCGGGTGGCCGCCGGAAGGAGCACGCCCGGGGGTACACGGCGCCCGACCCGCCGTCGTTCTCGCTGGGCTTCGACGACGACGTCGTGGAGGAGCCCCGCATTCGGGCGGGTGGCCGCCGGAAGGAGCACGCTCGGGGGTACACGGCGCCCGATCCGCCGTCGTTCTCGCTGGGCTTCGACGACGAAGACGGCGATGGTGACATACTCGCTGCGGACCAGAGCCGCGAGCGGGCCCGGCCCCCGGTGGCGCCCGGAGCTCCCTCTTCGACCGGCGCTGCAGATGATGATGATAAGGAGGATGGCTTCGTCCTCGCCGGCGGCAGGCGGCCGGTCCGAGTGGAGCGTCACAGGCTAGACCCAGATCCCCTGCCGCCGCCGCGGCTGGAGACCAATCGGTTCGCGGCGCCCGATCCGCCGTCGTTCTCACTGGGCTTCGATGACGAAGACAGCTACGGTGACATCCTCGCTGCCGACCAGCGCCGCGAGCAGGCGCGGCCGCAGGCGGCGCTCGTAGCTCCCTCTTCGACCGGCACTGAAGATGACGATGATAAGGAGGATGACTTCGTCCTCGCCGGTGGCAAGCGGCCGGTCCGGGTGGGTCACGACACGATAGACACGGATCCCCTGCCACCGCCGGCGGAGACCAATCGGTTCAAGCGGCTGCGGAGGGGACCTGCTCCAGCCCATCCGGCGCCAACTCCCCAGGTGCTGCACTGTGAGGTGCCGTCTTCCTCCCTTATAATCAGCGACGACGACGACAACTCCCTAGCTGGCGGCCAGCACCACGAGCAACCGAAGACACAGGCCGCACCTCAGGTCCCCTCGTCGCTCAGTATCGAAGATGAGGACGGCGACTTCTTCCTCGCTGGTGACCGACAGCCAGAGCCGACACTGCCTGAAGTGACTCAACTCAAGAGGCTGCGGAAGGGCCCTGCGCCACCACATCTGGCGCCATCACCGCCTCCTCTGAAAGTGCCAGGACAACCCACGGTGGAAGCCTCTCCAGTAATGAGTGAAAATGGAGCAAGAACGGCGGTTGGGAGTTGGGAAGACGAGATCGAGGATTGGACAACAGACGAGGACCGACCAGTTCGAGGTGAGTGCCTGAGCGGTATGCTTATTTCAACTCTTAATATTTTGTATTCATTTCTCTTGTTGTGCTTATAACACTGCATTCAGTCATGCGGTTTGCCTATGGAGAAAATTGGGATTTTGCAATTATCAAACGTGGGCTTCGCTCGTTTGTTATCCCGCAAAAGAGATTCACTACTTTGCCATTATCAAACTTGGCACACCCGCTAGAATGCGCTGGGACTGAATTATTCCAAATTTTAATTATTCTTTTATTCTCTCCATACTTTCATTCCCGTTTTACCAACACATCAGGACTAGCTTCAACAATTGACTTGAAAAAATACTAGAAATTTCTTGTCTATAAGCTCTAGCTGCAGGATACATCTTAGAGAACACATCACCACCAAACTTTTTAATGAAGTTATTCATTAGATGTCTAAAGCACTCCCTATGTTCAGCCATTGGAAACACTTTCTTAACTGCATTTTCCAGACCTTTGCATGCATCTGAGGAAACAGCTAAAACAGGAAGATGTCCTATGGCCTTATGCAACTGAGTCATAGACCAAGTCCAGTTATCTGTTGTTTCACCATCTATGAAGCCAAAAGCAACTGGGTACATCCAGTTGTGACTATCTATACCACAAGCTGCAGCTAAATGACCATTCCATCTACCATTGAGTGCAGTAGAGTCTATGCTAAGGTATGGCCTGCATCCCTCTAAGAAACCTTCAATGCAAGGTTTTAGTGCACACAAAAAAAAAATCTATGGAAATCGAACTTGCCCTCTACCTCCTTAATGCCAATCTCAATAACACTACCTGGTGACCTCTTGAGGACCTCTGCCCTCCAATTGAATAGCAGCTGAAAGCTCTCTTCCCATTTGCCATACAATTCTCTCAAAGCAATTTTCCTACCCTTCCAAACAGTGTCATAACGAATTTGACACTTCTGCTCATCCTGTAAAGTGGTTTGCAGTTCCTTAGTGCTCATAGTTGTTTTCTTTCTAAGGTGATGTATTGCCTTTGTAACAACCCAGGCACTGGTTGGTGTGGTAGTCTTCCTCCTAGCACTTGATGTACATGTGTGATCACTGATAAGGCAATAACCTTTGTCACCTGCAGAAAAAAATAATTAGTGAATGCGAACAATATCGAAGGACAAAATACATTGGTAGGCTCAAGTTATTGAAGGAAAAAAATAACGGAGCACAAAATCCAAGTTAGTACCATTACGGTGCTCCCATCAGGCTGCCTACGCCCAACAAGATGCCAAGGGCAATCTTTTGCTTTGCAATCAGTATTGTATCTAGATGGGTCTGTTTTGATAATGTGTGGTTCAAACTCTTCATTTATAGCAGATTGTCTCAGCCAATCTAAACTCCTTCATGTTAGGGTGCACTGTGCCAAGATCCATACTAGGGTGATTTGGGTCATGAACCACAGTCCTCTCCCCTGGTAAATAGTCATCAACAACAATGTCTGCCCCAGTTGTATCAACTTCCCAAGTATTGCCATTCTGTTCAGCACAACCTTTCTTGGCTGCCTCCCTTGCCTTATCAGCCTCCTCATCCTTAGCCCTAAACCCCAACAATTCATACATCACCTCAGCATCAACAATCTCTATTATTCCCTCTTCATCTTGACTTTCTTCAATGCGCAGCGTATCCCAATCAACAAGGGGTGCAGCTGCTGTGCAGGAGGTTCTACCACTGCTAAGCTAAGCTCAGGCTCTCCATCGAGCCCAGTAGAGAAAAAATGTGGCACAGTTAGATTAGCACCACATC
This sequence comes from Miscanthus floridulus, assembly GCF_019320115.1. NCBI lineage: Eukaryota > Viridiplantae > Streptophyta > Magnoliopsida > Poales > Poaceae > Miscanthus > Miscanthus floridulus. Next base: position 87,329,168 of record NC_089590.1, read on the forward strand.
TACACTAATCGTGCCTAGTCTCTTTCAAGTCAATTGTTGAAGCTAGTCCTGATGTGTTGGTAAAACGGGAATGAAAGTATGGAGAGAATAAAAGAATAATTAAAATTTGGAATAATTCAGTCCCAGGGCATTCTACCGGGTGTGCCAAGTTTGGTAATGTCAAGTAGCGAATCCCTTTTGCTGGATGGCAAACGAGCGAAGCTCACGTTTGATAATGCCAAAATCCCAATTTTCTCTTGCCTATGTATCCTTGTTATTTTGTCTTCTGCAAAAATTCCCATGACTGGTCTATTGTGGACTTAGTCTGTAGCTGGTTGTATTGTTACAATCTTTAAGGACATTTTGATTTTTGTGTGTAGAACATCATTGGGTTTTCATCTTTACTTGCAGATGTGCCACCATCTGTTGGTAGTTGCAGCACTTCCAGCAACTCAAAATTCTCTCTGCTTAATCATGGTGTCCTTATGACTCAGTCAGCAACCAAAGCAAATAGATCAAAATTTACACAAACACCAAATACTTCTGCTTCAATATCTTTGGAAGAAAGCTGCACAAAGAAACTTCTTCCTAAGATAACAGTAAGCCCGATGAGGAAAATCTATTTGCTTGATTCTGACACTGATGCAGATGATGACCACAATCAAAATAAAGCAAAGACTCTGCAGCAAAACACGAAGCCCCAAGGGAGAAGTACTGTGCTGAAGAGTGCAGCTACGATGAATGACAATTGGGCAACACCTGCCTTGGACGAGTTCTGCAATGAATACTTCAAATCTCCAAAAGATGCAGAGTTTTCTCAGCAGAAAGAAGGCAACACTTCTCAGCCTAAGAACTCTGGGCATTTCCAGCAACAAATGTCTTCAAGTGGAGCTGAACTAGATGATGGTCCTCCTGCTATGCATTATCTGTTCCACCCTGACCCAAGGGTGGGTAATTTATTCCGGAACAGGCTGCAACATTTTGTTCCCATTGGGGCAGGAAGTACCAGAGGAAATGAGCAAAACAGAGCAGAAAGTCTCAGAAGGTGCACATCATGGTCATTGCTTTTTAATCATTCCAGTAATGCCATTTGCTAATTCGTTCAAACTCTTTCATTATCTCAATGCAGGAGGTTCAGTTCAAGTGCAGCTGCTAACGATGACTGGGTGACTCCTGGGAGAATCTCAGTTCCAACTGATGCTAGCAAAAGAAGGGTGCATGCCAGTGGATCCCATTTGGGCTCTGGCCATTGGTTTACTGACGACAGTGGGAGGAAGGTATGGCTATACTTCCAAAGTTTCAGTTCACTTGTTTTTAAAACCTTTAGATAATAGAAATTGTTTGGTCATTTTGTGCTTCTTCAGTAGGGATTATTCGTTTATCCCCTACTTGAAGAAAACGTATTCAATCATAGTTTTGCTTCGTTGTACTTGTGCTACAGGTTTATGTCTCAAAAAATGGGCAAGAGTTGACTGGCCGCAATGCCTATCGACAATATCGAAAGGTATTGTGATGCTTATCTTTTCCTGTGATTTGTGCTTTTATTCATGTTGACAAACTGGTACTAGGTAATGGACTTACTGAAATTTAAATATCCCATGCTTACAATTATGTTTATGTTACCTGCAATGATGTGTTCGATTAGGGATTTGAATTATTAAGAATGCACTTAGCATGATTGTATCCATCATTTGTAGCTAGCATTGCTATTTCTGTATGACCATTACCTCAACCTAACTTTCTTAGGATCTTTTAAAAATTGATGATGACAGAAACTGATGGTCTTTGAGAGTATAAAAATTGATGACAGAACTGATGGTCTTTGAGAGTATAAAAATAGATGACAGGACTGATGGTCTTTGACAGAACTGATGTTTCTTTCACTGCTTACTGGTAACACGTCTCAATGTGCCTTACAGGAAAGTGGCAGGGGATTCGGCAGGAAGAAAGGTTCATCTGGAACCAAACGAGGTGCTGCTAAAGTAAAAACCGAAACTGTGGCCAAACGAGGCACGAGTAGGGCAAAAAGGAAGCGGTGACTGCCTGCCCAGCTTCACATTGGGCAGGATTCTGTAGCTAGTTTTTCACCTCACGTACTTCACTTGACAGCCGATTTGTTGATAGAACCATATGAATACATAATAAGCCTCAATATCTCTCGGTTTTCCTTTTATATTTTTATATCAGGAGGCACACGCATACATCAGTAGTACATGGTTCTATCGTGTGTTTGTAAATACTTTTTTGCTCTTACTGTATTCTGTTTTTTTTTTGTGCCAAGGATCCATGTGCAAAAGGCTGGTATACTCCCACTGGATGTACTATAAACAATTATTGCTGGTTGATTTCTGGGCTGGTTTGGGCTGGCTGGTGTTGGTTTGTTGTGAGAGGAAAACACTGTTGTCTGGTTGGTTTAGGCTGGCTGAAACCAACAAGCGAATAGGCCGATTTTGAAGTGTTAGCGTGGGATGAGCAGTGTAGATATTTTATGTCCTGTCGGCTTACGGATGGCCGATAGGACCCTGTCCTGCGCCAATCGGCCCGATATCACTGTCCAGTCATGTCTGGCCTGGTTGGGGTCCAGTCCTGTCTGCCCTCGCTGATAGAGATACTATATTTACCATTCTTACGATTCAGATGTTATATTAGTAATTATTTATTTAAAAAATATTATTTTTAAAAAATCTATTACAGAGGCTTTGGACAAACAGTGTCTCCAAGGGTACGTAAAAGACAAACAGTGGTTGAGGCTTTTATTAGAGGGCACCTCATCTCAATTCTTTGGTTGCTACAAATCAGAGTGCTTTTATTAGAGGGCAAAGTATTCATGATAATTTCATCCTTGTCCAACAAACTATAAAGGTTCTTCATCGTCAAAAGGTACCAAGTCTATTTCTGAAAGTGGATATCTCTAAAGCCTTTGATTCGGTAACTTGGTCGTTCCTCCTGGAAGTACTCTCTCACTTGGGCTTCGGCATATCATGGTGCAATCTGATTTCAAATTTGCTATCTACCTCTTCCACTCGGGTATTGATAAATGGGGAACCTGGAAATGTTATTCAGCATCAGCGTGGACTCCGGCAAGGCGATCCTTTATCCCCCATGTTATTTATTCTGGTTATGGATGTGCTTAATAGTCTCTTTGTCAAAGCTGGAGAGGAAGGGCTCCTGCAACCCCTCTCCCAAAGAATTTCTGGACAGCGTCTCTCTCTGTATGCTGATGATGTTGCTCTCTTTATAAGGCTGATTCAGGATGGACTAGAGGTCACAAAGGAAATTCTCAATGCCTTTGGTATGGCCTCGGGGCTGCGGACCAATTTGCACAAAAGCAGCATTATTCCCATCCGTTGTGATGATGTTTCCCTGGAGCCAGTAAGAGATACCCTCCCTTGCACTGTTGCCGAATTTCCTTGCACATATCTAGGGTTGCCTCTGTCCAACGAGAAACTGAGAAAAGCTGACCTTATGCCTTGGATTGAGAAGGTGGCTGATAAGTTGCCAGGATGGAAAGCTGTCCTAATGAATAGGGCAGGGCGTATCACTATGGTCCGGTTTGTTCTCTCAGCGATACATATTTATCTTCTAATCGCCATCAACGTTCCAAAATGGTTCATAAATGTGATTGATAAAATCCAAAGAGGCTTTCTTTGGAAGGGGAAGGAACAAGCTAATGGTTGTTGTTGTTTAGTTGCATGGGAAAAGGTCAGCCGACCACTGGATTTTGGTGGTTTAGGAATTATCAATCTTGAGGTCATGGCTTGGGCATTGCAAGCTAGATGGCAGTGGCATAAGAAAACCCGAACTGATCGACCTTGGATTGATCTGGAACTCCCCTCGCATCCTAACTCACTAGCCTTGTTTTCTATTGCTGTCAGCACAGAGTTAGGAAATGGAAATAATACGCTTTTTTGGACAGACAGATGGCTGCATGGTTGTTCAGTGGAGAATCTTGCACCTGAGGTTTTTGCAAGTGTGTCTCCAAGGGTACGTAAAAGACAAATAGTGGCGGAGGCTTTGGACAATAATAAATGTGTTTCTGTAATACGTAGGAGTCTGTCTTGGATTGGAATCAGAGAGTTTCTGCAACTATGGGACTGTGTCCAGGGCCTTCAGTTAAATGATTTTGAAGATCAACACATTTAGAAATTGGAACCTGGGGCTGTTATTCCTCTAAATCTGCTTATCGGGCTTATTTCCAGGGATCAGTAACCTTTGAGCCTTGGAGAAGACTCTAGAAAACTTGGGCTCCAAATAAGTGTAAGGTTTTTCTTTGGTTGGCAATTCGTAATAGGTGCTGGACGGCAGATAGACTTGAAAAGAGAGGGCTACCTCATCCTGAGCAATGCCCCCTATGTGATCAGGAGGATGAGACAGTACAACACTTGCTAGTATCTTGTGTGGTGGCAAGATAGGTTTGGTTCAAGCTTTTAGCACCCCTAAACCTGGGTGATTGCATTCCAAGGCAGCAGGAGCGCAGCTTCGCCGAATGGTGGCGCAAGATTTTGAAGAAAGTGAAAAAAGAATACAAGAAGGGGGTAAATTCCCTAATAATTTTGGGTGCTTGGATGATATGGAAGCTTAGAAATGCCTATGTGTTTGAGGGGATGGCTCCCTCGGTCGATTCCATTATGAGAGACCTCAAAGACGAACACAGCCTTTGGTATCTGGCTGGCGCTAAGAAGCTGCAAGGCCTAGGCCTAACTGGTGTAATTTTAACAGCTAGGTCAAGTTTTTGTCATGTACTTTTCTGTTTCATAGGCTAGTTTTTGTTCTGTTGAACTATCTCTCATATTTGGTCCCCGTATGAGAGAAGGGAGTTGTATGGGAACCTTTCTCTCTCTCTAGTGCAATGAAGCGCAACCCTCCTGCGTTTTCTAAAAAAAATCAGGGTTCTTGGGCTAAAAAAACACACACTCATCGTGATCATATGAAGCGGCACATGAGTTTCTTGGTCGATATGTTGGTGGATCAGCTAACCTCGGGTACACCCATCGTGATCATAAGAATTACACTACCGGAAACAGTAGGTTTGCCGAGTGCCCAGGGCACTCGGCAAAGCCTAAAATACACACTCGGCAAACAAAGACTCGACAAAGCTGTCTTTGCCGAGTGTTTTTTGTTGAGCACTCGACAAATACTTAGCCGAGTGCTAAAACCGACACTCGGCAAAGACTTTTCGAAGAATATAAAAAACCCCACCGCCGCACGCTCGTGGCTCCCCCACCCCCCTGCCGCCACCACCACCATGCCCATTTCCCATTTCCCGGAACCGTGCTGCCACCACGCACCGCGCCGCCCTCATCGTGAAACGCCGGGAGGAGGTCCGGGACCGCCGCGAGGTTGCGGAGGACCCCGGTCTCCGCGGCCTGCGCCGCCGGCGCAGGCGGACAGGAGCGCCACCACCCTGCCGCGCGCGGCCACAGCCACGCACGCGTCCCATGACGATGCCGTTAGTGGGAGCAGCGCCACGCACGCGTGCTTTGCGGTGGACGTGCCGGACCCGGACTCGAGCGCGCGGCACAGGTGCGGCACCACGACGCCGGCCTCTTGCGCCAGCGAAGGCCGCGCGATGTCCGAGGACTCTAGAAAACAAGCTCGTGGAGGTCCCCGCCGTAGCCAGCGGCGGAGTCGAGCAGCGTCGCCACCGTAGAGATGGCCGCGGCCGCGGAGGGCGCCGGCAGCGCAGGCGCGATGCTCGCCAGCTCCTCCAGCGCGGCGGCGCGAGAGGCCGCGGAGCCCATGCGGAGCCGGGAGACGAGAGTTGAATCGGAGCCGGCGGAGGAGGGGCCCGGCCTGAGCGTGGCGAGGAGGCGCGCGTCGGCCGCGAGCTGGGAGAGCGAGGCAGCGGTGGAGGAGAGCATCGAGACGGTGTGGAGGTGGCCGAGCCTAGGCGTGTCGGCCTCCCCCGCAGCGGACATGAATAACAGCGCGCGGATGCGGGCACTGGGGCCACCACTGCCGGCCTCGGCCACAAGACCACCGCCGGCGAGCACTGGGGCGCGGGTGCGGGCTCGCCTGAGCCAACCCAGGAGGCCGACGCCTCCTCTCCTTTCCCTGTATGCGTGTTCTTTGGAAGAGATAAGGGAGAGAGAAAGGGAGGGGAGGGGGCGGCGCCGGGAGACAGTCGGGAGACTTTATAACGCCGAGTTTGCCGAGTGTCGGATCGAGGACACTCGGTAAAGCTATCTTTGCCGAGTGTCTAGGGTTTTGGGCACTCGGCAAATATATTAGTTATTTTTTTCATTTTCTTGTTTTCCATAATGTGTTTTTCCTTTTTTGTTCGATGTACTTTGAATTTCCTTTTTTGTTCGATGTACTTTGAAAATACCTTGTCAAATTGACTCAACAATATATATATATATATATATATATATATGATTTTTCTACGAATATGATTCTATTATTTTATGCAGTTACAGCTCAAATTTAATTTATATCAATTAAAATTCTATAATTGCACTAAATAAATTAAAATTATCAAACGCATCCAAAAAATTACCAAAATTTTATATGAAACAATCTATGTTCTCTATTGCCTATACAAAAAGTTTTGAAGTCAAACCATAATTCGACCGTCACTTTGACTCCAAATCTTACCGATTCCTTCTCAACGCTACGATTCTTCTTCTGAGATGCTTCGGTTTGTAAACATCTTACGTAACAAATTGTGCGAAACCTTCTCAATTTTTTTACCACAGCCTTCACATATGATATCATCACATCATGACAAATCTCATGATTTTCAGACTTCGTTTGCTTTTTTTAGAATTTAAAAACCATTCGGTCATACGTTCGTGGTCGTGTTTCCTGAACAAGATGTTCGAAATTTCTTCTCATTTCCCAGGTAAGGCCTCACACTGTACTCAATAACATGAATATCATTTTTCTACTCATTTTATTCTATTATTTGAATCACTTGCAGTTCAAATTTGACCTATACCAAACAATTCCTTGAAATACAATAAATTAATTAAATATAGCAAACAGATCCACAAATATACCAAATTTTAACATGGAATACCACATGTTGTATGTGGAGAGTATAAAAAGTTTCAAGGTTAGAAGAGAAAAAAATAAAATTATTTACCAAGTGCCAAATAGTTACACTCGGCAAACATATTTCTTTGTCGAGTGCCTAGTTTTGCCGAGTGCTTTTTTCTAGTTTGCCGAGTGTCGAAATTTGCCGAGTGTTTTTTTGCATCGTTTACCGAGTGCAATTATTTTGCCGAGTGTTTTTTTTCGCAGCACTCGGCAAATGGCTTGTTTGCCGAGTGTCCAAGGGAATGCACTCGGCAAACATAAAAACACTCGGCAAAGAGCCGGTTTCCAGTAGTGTTATCTGCGTACTAAACGTCAAAGAGAGATGTTGTATGGTGAGGCTGGAAGTTTGCTAAAATATTTTCAAGATAAAGTTGTGGAGAATCCCTCATTTCAATATGCAATACAAATGGACTGTGAAGAGCAGATATCCAATATATTCTGAGCTGATGCAAAGATGATTGTTTATTATGCTCACTTTGGCGATGTCATCGCATTTGACACTAACTTTGGAACCAACAAAGAATATAGACCATTTGGTATGTTCGTAGGTTTCAACCAGTTTAGAGAGACCGTGGTTTTTGGTGCAACTTTGATGTATGATGAGACTATTGAGTCGTTCAAGTGGTTGTTCAATGCATTTTTAGCAACACATAATCAAAAGCAGCCTCAAACCATTTTCACTGATCAGGACATTGCTATGGGAAAGGCAGTGGCTGTAGTCTTCACTGGTGCATGGCATGGTTTATGTACTTGGCATATATCATAAAATGCATTGAAGCACTTGAGTTCTCAGAATGAAGACGAGTCTGAGGATGAGGAAGATTCAACTATCCTAGCAGATTTCAGTTCTTGCATGTAAGAGTATGAACAAGAGGTAGATTTTGAAGAAGCATTTGCAGCTATGAGAGGAAAAGTTAGAAAATCAACTTGGCTGGATAGCATTTACATGCTGAAACATAAGTGGGCTGAGTGCTACATGCTGGGTTTTTTTTTTCACTAGGAATGCGAAGTACACAACTAAGCGAGAGCTTGAATAATGCATCGAAAGGCCATTTGAAATCAGATCTTGATATTATTAGGTTCCTAAAGCGTGTGGAACATGTTGTTCAAGACAAGAGAGATAAGGAGTTACTAGCTGAATTTGAATCCAGAAAGAAGCAACTGAGGATTGGGATGATGGCACCTATATTGATACAAGCAAGTATGATTTATACACCTTCAATATTTGAAGTCTTTCAAGCTGAATATGAAAAGTACTTGGCTGCCTATACAGTAAGCTCAAATGGAAGTAATGAATTTGTCATTGCAATTGGAGCTCCTATAGGGACATTGACAAATGAAGAAGAGCGCAAGGTTATAGTCAACCCAGCTGATCAGATGGTCACATGTAGTTGTCGACTCTCTGAGAGAATTGGTATATTATGCAGGCACACATTGAAAGGTCTCGATTTGGTGAACATTAAGCATTTGCCTGAACGATACATTTTGAAACGATGGACTCGAGATGCAAGGGCAGGTATTATCCAAGATATGAATGGGAGGGAAATAGTGGGAAATCCTAAGTTAGATGCTACACTTCCGTACAAAAATCTTTGCAAAACATTCATTCCATTGGCTACACGAGCTGCTGATTTTGAGGACCGCTATTTGCTTGTGGAAGAGAGACTTCACACTTAAGCAGGTTGAAGAAAAAATCAAAGGAACTTCTAACATTAATGCTGAAAACTCTAGTGTTCAAGAAACATTCTGAACAATATACACAAGTGGCTGGTCTAAAGAAGAAAGAAAAGCAAAAAGGTGGATCAAAACGAAAGAAATCTTGGATTGAAAAATTTCAGAGGAAAAAGAAAAACAAAGGGAACAAGAAGAATACAAGCAAACCTATGCAACAAGAAAGATGGAAGTCATGTTCCAGAATCGCAAGCATATGAACCAATTTCTAGTTTTACCCAAATTCTTATGGTATGCTTATGGTTTTCTTTTTCCATAAAAATAACATTCTGTGTTTTGAGAGTAACTTCATATTTTTTCTCTCTATTTTCTCTGTCTTTATTTTGGTCTCTGTATTCCTCTTTGTTTTCAGAGTTCAAATGTTGTTCAAGATGTCAGTAATCCTTACTCCTTGGAAGGGTTAGATGGTTAGGAATTTTAGCAAAACTTTAGTGTAAGTATAGGTCAATTATATATTACCGTGCCTTGATTTGTCATCTCCTTGGAATGGATTCTGTCCATTCATTGAAAGAGCAGCAAGGCCACTACCTTTTATATGCCATTTTTTCCCTTGTATGATTTACGACAGTGATTGGTTAGTGCATATGTCCTAGTGCTCCTTCCAGTTAACTGAAACCAATGAGTTTTATCCTTTCTACACTGATGGACTCTATTCGATTTTGGGGGATTCGAGCTGAATCGTCTTGCGAGGACAGCAGCAGTCAACGCGGCCATCAGCGCTACGATGACTTTTGCGAGGAACAGAGCGCTCGGCAAAAATCCAATTCACCACCCAGGGTGGTTAGAAGAAAAACAGAGACCAGGTAAATGCATGATCAGTTCTGTGATTTTTTTACTCCATATTTGTTTAGCTAATATTACCTTTTTTTTTCTTTTGTTTTGATTTTGCAAGCTGGGGGCTAATAACAAGAGGGATTTCCTTCCTCTTTATTGAACTGGAGGTATGGATCTTGAGATTATAAGAAAAATTTACAAATGACTATGATTACAGCAAGCAAGAGTTTTTTTTTAAAAGTTCTGCATATGGTTCAGTGGCCCTCAGAAAACTGTTCTTATGTCTACAATGTAATACTTGCACCAGTTCAAGCTCAGATAAACCTTTTGTTTATGCGTGCCTTACAGTGCTCAAATTGAAACTATACCTGCAGTGATGGAGGAATGACTGGTGGAAGGGACCAAACTATGCTCAACAGAACAGATGGTAAAATCTTGCTGCATCCATACACTTTGATTTGACATTTTTTCCTTGGACATGTTTGGTTTCGATTTTTGCCTTTAATTTGTGTGATTCGCAAGAGCAAATAGGAGGACGTATATCCGATTCCTCCAGACACAAAATGGTATGGTCTGCTCCTTTTTTTGTTAGCTGCGTTTGTTAGCACAATCGTCATTATGTGCACTGTGTTGCAGTACATTGATCCCCCAACAGTCCAACATTAGTTCCTAATTTTGCTTTTCCTATCCCAGTCAACACATGTTGTTTGCGAATTTAGATTCACGCTTTACACTACCGGACTCCTTGAGTTTGCCGAGTGCCCGAAACACTCGGCAAAAGACATAAAACACTCGGCAAATGGTTCGCCGAGTGTAACACTCGGCGAACAGCACTCGCCATAAACAGCGACGGCAAAGCCAACTTTGCCGAGTGCCCGACACTCGGCAAAGTTGAAACAAAAAAAACCCGAAAAAATGGGAATTTTTACCAAAAAAAAAATGGATTTTTTTTTATCAATGGAGGCCCCACCGGCCAGCGCCCACCCATCTCCGACATTTTTCGCGTGAATTTCATGGCTACGCGGCCGACGCGATTCGAACCTGAGACCTCCCGCTGTGCACGTACCTCCTCTACCACTACACCACACTCTCACTTGTGTCTGGATTCCGTTTTAGTTCCCAATATATTATACTAAACCGAGTGTAAATTGCATGTTTGAGGCCCTAAACGAATTCAAATAAAAAAGTTGTAAACTACAAAGTTTCATAACTTTTCGAGATCTACACTTTTAGTTTAGGAAGTTTTTCCATCCGAGGTCGTTTACAAAATTTGAATTTTAAAATTTTGAAATTCAAACACAGTTTCGCATGGCAAGATGTTTTCAAATAAAAAAGTTGTCAACTACAATGTTTCATAACTTTTCGAGATCTACAGAGTTTATTTTGGTTGTTTTTTCATCCGAGGTCGTTTGAAAAGTTCGAATTTTAAAATTTTGAAATTCAAACGCAGTTTTGCATGACAAGATGTTTTCAAATCAAAAAGTTGCCAATTACAAAGTTTCATAACTTTTCGAGATCTACAAAGTTTATTTTGATTGTTTGATCATCTGTTCATCCGACATGGTCGTTCTAACATTGTTCACAAATCTTATATATCTCTCTTGTAGTTTCATAAACTACAAGAGAGATATGTTAGATTTGTGAACAAATTTATTTTCACTTTGTCGTATGAAGAAAAGACCAAAACAAACATTGTACATCTTGATGAGTTATACAACTTTGTAGTTGAAAACTTTTTCATTTGAATTAATTTACTGCTTCAAAATGTGCTTTGAAATTTTCTTTGCCGAGTGTCAAAAAAAATAACACTCGGCAAAGAAGCTCTTTGCCGAGTGTTAAAAAAAACACTCGGCAAAGAGCCTCTTTGCCGAGTGTAAAAAAAAACACTCGGCAAAGGCGTCTTTGCCGAGTGCCCGAAAAACAACACTCGGCAAACCACCTGGCACTCGGCAAAGAGCCGGTCTCCGGTAGTGTTACAGGCTACTTGCTATTCTAATTCTAATCTATATGTGTGCTCTTGCTATGCAGACATGGCTCAATTTTACATGCCTGCACTCATTTCTTTTTCCTAAATCTGCTTGAGATTGTAATGTTTTTTTATCATCTTTTTTCTCTAAACACATGACACTGTTTGTCACCTGAACCACATACCTATTATATGCCGATGGTGTGGTGTGCATCACTGGAAATATCCTGAAAGTCTCTCGGCTTATGATCTGTTGTTCAAAGCATTTTGAATAATTCTTCCGTTCAAAAAGACGAATCCATTTTTCACCTTCCCTATATATAGGCTATGGCATTGTTCCTGCATGATTTATGCCAAATTATGATGCCTATATATTTATTTATTTTGGGCTTTTTCTCCCCTGCTTCAGTGATTTAAGGCCTGTCTGCCTCTAAAAAATAACCTATCCGAAATCATTACAGTACATTTTGGTTATTCGAAATTGGTGTGCAGATCCGTGTGGTGGATTGAAGCTATATATATATATATGGAACCTCACAGGCTAAGGCATATATATATATATATATATATATATATATAACTTTAAATGTGTGTCACTTCACTGTTCATCTGGCGCTCCCCAAGGCGCAGATCACTGTAGATCAACAGTGCGGGTACCAGACCCGCGACGAACAGTATCCAACCCGGTAAGAAAACAGTACACACCCGATAAAGAACAATACAAACCTGATACAGAACAATACATACCCGTTATGAAATAGTACGCACCCGTTTCATCTTTTTTTCCTTTTCTCCCTGCCCTCCTTCCCACGCGAAGCGTGGGCACCCACGCTAGTTAATCTTATTTTCAATGGTGAGTTCAGCTATTTCAAATCATGCTTGTTCTTTCTCAAAAAATAGATCAACAGTGCGGGTACCAGACCCACGACGAACAGTATCCAACCCGGTAAGAAAACAGTACACACCCAATAAAGAACAATACAAACCCGATACAGAACAATACATACCCGTTATGAAATAGTACGCACCCGTTTCATCTTTTTTTCCTTTTCTCCCTGCCCTCCTTCCCACGCGAAGCATGGGCACCCACGCTAGTTAATCTTATTTTCAATGGTGAGTTCAGCTATTTCAAATCATGCTTGTTGTTTCTCAAAAAATAGAGCATTTTATTTTGTAAAGATGTGAAAAATAGAGCATTTTACGTTCTGCCAATGTAGTAGGTGTGTACTCTCCACGTATTTTCTATGTTATCAGAGGTCCCATATTTCGCATTGGAAAGGAGCACTGTTCCCTTCTATAAATTCTACATTGTCCACATATATATGTATCCAGATTGTTGTCTGTTTCGTAATTTGGTCTCAACTTTTCGTGTTATCGCATGTGAAACGAATGATCACATGTGGAGATGTTTGGGTTTTTGGCATCCGACGTCACTACTTGCTTGAAATCTTATCATTTTTTTACCACAACCTCCACATGCGATAACACAACGCCTCCACAAGTTTCGTGATTTTCGGACTTCGTTTGGATTTTATATAATTTAAATTCACTTTTCCCGCAACTAACTCGACATGTTACGTCAACGAGATGCTCGAGATTTCATGTGACTCCCTGGATATGGCCTCAACATACGCTAAATATCATGAATATCAATTTTTGGATGACCAAATTCCATTATTCCATGGACCTACAGTTCAAATTTGAAATACGCCGAAAAATCAACGAAACGAAATAAATTAATGAAATATACCTAAAAAAGTCAAAATTTCACCAAATTTTAGAGTAGAGCTTTAACTACTGTCACAAGGCTACACAAAAAATTTGGGTCCAAAATAAAAAAAAAATTTTGCCGAGTGCCATGGGGAGCACTCGGCAAAAATGTCTTTGCCGAGTGCCGGGCCCAGGAGGCACTCGGCAAAATTTGTTTTCAGAAAATAAAAAAAAATTGCCGAGTGCCCAAAGATGGCACTCGGTAAAGTTTTTTTTTAAAAAAATAAAAACAAATTTTGCCGAGTGCCTTATGGCTGGCACTCGGCAAAATCTGACGGTAGGTGGCCGCCGTCACGGTCCGGCTAAATTTTGCCGAGTGCCAGGCACTCGGCAAAGTCCAGATTTGCCGAGTGCCTGCTTTGCCGAGTGCAAAATTTTGCCGGGTGCTACACTCGGCAAAATATTGCTTTGCCGAGTGCCACGATATTTTGCACTCGGCAAAGTATCAGGTACTCGACAAAGTACAGTTTTCCAGTAGTGTAACTATACTTTCTTACTGCCTAGCCTACCACTGAATTGTCCCAAAGAAAGAAGATACAGTTCGCCTATTTCTCCCCTATCGTTTATCAATTCATTATCTTCGACGATACCCAACAAGATGCACGCCAGCGTTTTCGACATGCATGGTCACATTTTCTACGTTAAAGCGACACGTCGTTTCCGTACCAGGCTAAAAAAAATGGCAGCCTGTTAAAAAATATTGTAATCTACTATGCCTGTGTAATATCACTATGTATCTGTTTACTTAACTGCTCACTCCGTTCATTCTTCACCAAAGAATTGCATACGTATCTTTGGATCTGAACTACTATGTACCAGGCTCAATCTGGTTTGCTTGTGTTTTTTTTAATATATATCCAGGACGTCTCCTCTGTGTTTAAAATCGTTACAGTGCCCGTGTACGCGCGAAGGCGCGCGCCCTGCACTGCTAGTTCCAAAATAGACTTTAACAAGTTTCACATTTCTCATTTCAAAGAATAAATCAATTTCAAATTTAACTAGTTTTGTAAAAAACAAGTTAATATTCATATTATTTAAATAGATTTATACTATAAAAATACTCCCTCCAGAGTCTGCACGTGATTTTAACTGCAGTTTTTTTTTGAGACTTGATTTCAGCGAACGTAAGGCTAGCAAAAGCGAAGCGTTGCATGCAACAAAACCAGTTGCGCACATAGGCTACCAATACTATCGCTTCGGCGATAGGCTATGGCGCTACGCAAACACCTCGAAATAAGTTGTAGTCTTTTTCAAAAACATGAGAATGCCTAGAAAGCTTCTCGAAGGGAGTATATAGCATGATTATTTTAATAATGTTCATTGAGTATTATAAATATTAGTACTACAGTATGTTTTAATATTTTGGCCGGAGGCCATTCCCAAACATCGACATCTTCTTCTCCCTATGTTTTCTCTCCCTCTCTCTATCTCTTTGAAATAGAAAAGAGAGGATATGGAACTTCATTATGGTACTCCAGAGTTGCTAGGCACCGAGACCCATATCTTCTAATCAAACAAATCTTTCACATCCAAATCATTGTAACTGAATGCAAATTGAGCAATTGTTGTCTTCCTAGCTCCTCTACCAACAATAGGCAGTATCGCCACACGTCATCTAAATTATGTTCTTTCATCAGCTTTATGATATTCAACATCTCGTAGCACCTGCCAAATATTTCGTCTTTAAAAAAAACATGATGTATAGTATTTATTAGAGCTCGGTCAAATGTTAGACCTATAACAGGGTGCACTCTACATAGGATGAGTTTCTCACTCACAAGCACTAGCAGAGCTCAATGTAGACTAAAAGGGGGTCATGTGCCCCCTCCCTCCAAATTGAAAACTCCCTTAAGCATATATTATCCTCTTTTTCTACTAACTCAATACTAAATTAACCATCTTTAGGATTACCGGCCGGATATACTCTGGTAGGTATATCAACATTCTCCTGTAGTGTAGCAGTGGATGGTGTGCCGTGTGATGTGTTTTCAGTAGTTGAATGGATTAACGGTTTGCTGGCAATGTCCTTGTTTCTGTTGTGGCTTGGTTTCTGCAATGAATGAAAGTGATATGAAGTTTTTTAACTGGAATGTGCACGGGCTGAACAGCGCGGCAAGAAGAGAGGCACTGAAATTACTGATACAACAGTCCAAGCCAACAATTATCTGTCTCTAGGAAACGAAGTTGCAAGCTGTGGACTGCTTTCTTGCTATGGAATTCTTGGGTCCTAGATACACTGGCATTTTTTAGTTTCTGCCTGCGGATGCAACTAGAGGGGGTGTGCTGATAGCTTGGGACAAAGATTTGGTGGTGGGAGAGGCTCTGGACCGAAAATCCAACTGTATGTCCCTCAAAATGACACTAAGGCTGCGCAATATAAGTTTCTGGATCACATCAGTGTATGGGCCGGCTGAAAATAATGCAGAAAAGGATGTGTTTCTGGATGAGCTCATAGCTTCACAACCACCAGCGAACACTCCTTGGATATGCCTGGGTGATTTCAATTTGATTTGTGATGCACGGGACAAAAACAACAACAACATCAACCAAAGACAAATGAGAAAATTCAGACTGGCGTTGGATGCTAGCGAGCTTTTGGAAATCAAGTTGCAAAATAGGAGATACACATGGAGCAATGGACAGCGGAATCCAGCCCTTGTACACCTAGATCGAGTATTTCAGCGAACGAACAGTGTTTTTCTCTCGCAATAAATTAGCGAACAGTACTTTCACTACCCAGCTCAGTTTTTTCCTGACGGTCTCCGCCGTCAGGAAAAGTACCGAAAACCGTCAGGAAAGGTCATCTGTGACGGTTACCGTCAGGGATAAGCCGTCAGCGGAAAAACGTCACGGAAAGTCGAGTTTCCCTGACGGAAAACCGTCACTGACTGTTCACTGACGGCAGAAACTGTCATGAAAGATATACAGCGTCGGTTTTCAGTCTGCCGTCAGGGAAGATTTCCCCTGACAGCCGAGAAACGTCAGGGATACTTTTAGCTTTTCCCGTCGGTCAGAGAACTGTCAGCGAAATTTCAAACTTTCCCTGTCAGTGCAGCACCGTCAGGGATGAAATAACTTTCCCGTCGGTTCGCCAACTGTCAGCCATGAAATAAACTTTCCCGTCAGTGTCCAACCGTCAGGGAAATATTTCCAGTCATTTGGCTGGCAAAATCACTGATTATTTAGCCATTATCATTCTACTGTTCACAGCAACTAATCGGCCACTAAAAAAATAATATTACAGCAACTGATGTAACCATTCATCCACGCTTACGTAATAAATATTACATTCAATAATCTTAGAACATCATTCAAGTTGTTCATGAATACAAAGCTTTATAATAATTAGTGCCTCCTAGTCATCCTTCAAGTTAGGACCTAAAAGGGACAGCACAAGTTAAAAGTGCTAACTTACAATTAGATGCTATCCTCTCAACACAACTAGTAGCTAGCTGCTATCTCATGACAGTATGCAGCCACTTCTGCACAAGATAGCCAAAAGAAATCGACATTCCTTGACCCAGGAAGTCTACAGGTAGCAATATGCTTTTTGATGGCAGTATGCACCCACATTTGCACAAGAACACGCAGTGAATAGGCAACATGCCGCTGCTACTCGACAACTAGCATGCATGCCTTGAAGTGTGATGGAATCCGCATATTTTGCTTCACAGCCTAGATATGCAGCAGCTCATGCACAACCAAGATACCTCCCTTGCACAAAATACCCAGCATGACACATGCATGGCCTTCGAACTTTGTTGCCATCAGCTATAGTAGATAAACAAAAGACTATAGCTTCACAAAATACTTCCTGCCATCGCACAACTCAATGGCCATCACTGTTGTCCATGTCCAGGTTGGCTGAAGCACAAGATGATCCATCTATAGTCCCTCCCTACAACAAAAATAAATACATAGGATCATTCCAGGAGGCAAGCATAAATAAATAAAACAGCCTACTGCTGACGTCAATCCTTACAGGAAGCAAGCATGCATCTATTTACAACCACTGAAACACTTTGAACAAATAAAAGACAGCAGCTGCATAGTTTCATTCACTAGACAAATAAACTAGGACTTACTAGCAGCAACACGCATGCCAACAACCAACATTACTATGCTTGCCTTTTGATGGTCAAATTGCATATGATATTAGTAAGTACCATATATATGGAAAATTACTAGATGTTGGTGGTCAAATTCCATTTAGTAAGTACCATATATATTAGTAAGTACCGCCATGCAAACAAAGCACTAATACCTACATGTTAAATTCCATTTAGTAGATCTAGTAAGTACCATATATTAAATAGATGAAGAATAGTAGTTTTGGGTTCACCTCTCAAAAGGATACATCCATCGATATTGGACAGGGCCTCCTAATAATGCCTCATTAGAAAGATGAATTACTAGATGTTGCATTGGATTAAAGAAGCTTCCACAATGAACACCCGCCGCACCCCTAGCAACAAAATACCAAAAACGTCAAGACATTATTCTTCAGGTTCAGGTTCAGAGGGTAGCAACACCAGCAGCCTCCAGGTTCCAGCGGACTCACCAGGATTAGCCAGTCACTCCATCACCTTCAGCAAAGGATCAGATCGGAGGCACATCTGGCATCTCTGACCGTTAAAAAATCCAAAAGGTGTATTGGCATCTTGTCCAAGCTGCAAAGCCTGAAAATCACAACACAACAGTTTCAAGCCCAAAACCAAAACATATACATAATTCATGGGACAGCCCCGTTTTGAAATTACACAGCACAGCCACTTCTAGTCCTTAATCTTCCTTTCCCTATTCTGTAGGATAGAACTTCCACCCAACTTAAATCTTATCAGCATTGGCTCTTATTACCGAAAAAACAAAGTTAAACACCCCAAGCTATTTTCCAAACTGCTTACAGAGAATGTGTACTTATTCAGAAATAAATAGCAGCGAGATAATGCATTAATTTCCGATTTCCAAATTCCCAACTCTTCACGTATCAGTTCCTCTAACCAAATCACCATATATAGTTAAGTTAAACAAGGTCAGCTAGCCCAAACGAGTTGTTTCAGGCTTTCAACCAAAAGACTTGATCGAGATGTGTGTGGCATTTACTAGCATACCTGATGAATGGTCATCTCATCCAGCCGAACATGTGTGTAGACCTTGTCTTTTGCTAGGGCTGTGATGTCACTGCAACGTGAAATGGATAGATAAATACATGGGAAAAATATAAGAAACACAGCCAAAAACAGCAGGCATCTGCAGGTCAGAATGGTGTACCTTCTAGAGTAAGTGTCAAGCAGGGCGTCATTTTCATCCACGGTTGGTATTGAGCTTACTCCAGCTGCATACAACAGTGAGAACAAGCTTAAGAAATTAGTTACATAATAGAGCCAATAGTTTCCAGTGGAACTGGTGTTGAACTTCAGTTGATAAACAAGAGCTGCCATGGGAAATGCAAGAAGGAGCACCAATGACTTGTGCATTTCCAAATTGTAGTTTTCAGTTCCAGGAAAACGAGCAAAGAACATACCTTGAACCAACATGTTAAGGGCAGAGCTAAGTGATGCATTAGGTCGCAACATAGCCAATGGACGACTGTTAGGATCACCAATTTTCGGAACCCAGCGGAATGGAGCACACTGGTTGGTTCAGAATAGGCAAATTACCAGTCGAGTTTTTGAAATATCTACAAATACCTAAAAAGTATACAGGTAAACTGTCTTAAGATATCTTGTAACAAGTTACTCATCATTGCATAAAATGCTTCATTTTTCGCATGGGGAGAACTTACATGTCAAAATTCCAGAAAGGGATGCAAGATGCAACAACTGCGGGAATGATCCATCAATTTTATGCAAGAGTCCCACACGGCATCTAAATCCATTACCTCATCCTAGCTTATGCAGTAGCTACAATTAGCATATAAACTAAACACAGCAGTAGAAAAACAAAACGAGAAATTCACCTTGCAAGATATGAATATCCATAGTACCACTAGAGATTTGAACAATAGATTATGTGAGAATCATAGAAACCTGCCTATGCTGTAGCGCCATTGGACTAGAGCTCACCCGGGGGGTTGGGTTGCTGTGGATTGCAGCCTTGCCGGTCACTCTTCGTGGAGGAGTCCTGTCGCCGTGGCCACCACACCTGGCTCCCAGCAACGAAGTAACAAGTCCTCTGCTAATTGAAGGAGAGAGACAGAGTAGATCTGAGAGGAAGAAGTTGGCAGAGAGAGAGAGAGAGATTGATTTCTCACCATGGCTGCTGCACCACCGAAGGCTGGAGCACCGTTGCTGCGCCTTCGCCTTCGTCCCGGCACCACGACCGCTCATATCTAGCGAGCGGGGTCAGCGGTGGCTGCTACGCGTGGGTCGGGACTCAGGAGGACGTGGCGGTGGCTGCGGCGCGCGGGTCGGGAGGACGCGGCGGTGGCAGCTGTGCGCGGGTCGCGAGGACGCGACGGCGGCGGATGCGGGTGGGGGTGAGGTGGCGGCGTCGGCGGCGGATGCGCCCGCTTGGGTGGGTCGCTGCCCTTATCCGAGTGCACGGGCGGCGGGGAGACGACTGGTTGGGGGACAGCGTGAGAGGATAAGGATGGGAAAAATTTTCCCCTCGTGCGCCATTGCGCGCTCTTTTTTCACGCTGCTGTCTCTGATACGTGGGTCACGGCCAGCGATTGGAGCGCGCGCTCGGCTGGCTTTTGGGGCAAGCTCGCGCCCCGTCGGTGTCAAAAACTTTCCCCTCGGTACAGCAGAAACGCAGGGGAAAGTTGATGCGCCCGTGACGGAGCGGTGCACCCGAGACGAATAGTTTGGGCCGACGGGAAAAAACTGGTTTCGGGTAGTGTTTTAGCCATAACTTTTCAGCAAAGCGAACATGGCCTTTCTAACAAGGAATGGGATGATCTCTTTTCGGGATACATATTGCAAGCACTCTCAAGTTCACCGTCTGATCAATGTCCTCTATTCTTATGCAACCAGCAGCAACCGCACAGAATGACAACCTTCCGTTTTGAGTATTTTTGGACCCGAGCCTCGGACTTCAATGATGTGGTACAGGCTGCTTGGTTCATTTTTACGTGATTAAGATGTCATGTGCTTTTGTAGAACGTGACATTTTTACGTGATCCATATGTAGAGGTGTAACAAGTATACATGATAAGATATCACTCTTTCTTGATCCTAGCTTGACAAATTGTTTTTTTATGACACATGTAGACGTGTATATGATGACTAACATGTATACAATCTCCTTTGATTTCTATATTTTCAGTGAAAATGAACTGATTTTTATGAAGTTTCTTACACAATTCCTGTGAATTCCTGCGTTTCAAGGGGGACCCTACATGTCTATAACTTCTAGCAAAATCGATGAACCAAAAAAGTCAAAGCGACTTATAATTTGGAATAGAGGAAGTACATTGTATATCTGTGACGCACATGCGAATCGACACAAAAAAAAACAGATTAAGGCTTAATAAGATTGGTGTCTATCAAATCAACGAGTTTGTTGCCTTGGGAAATAATCTGGTCAGACCATGATCCACACGCGCCGGGTGGGGGGGGGGGGGGGGGGGGGGGGGGACCTATTTAATGTCTATTGAGGGCAGGGCCGCCACTCAAAATTTGCTAATAGTGGTTGTAGATTATTTTTCACCATTGGTCCCTCACACAGGAAAGGAAAGTTCACCTGATAATCATCTTAAGTGTGCCAGCAGCGCAGCGGTCGATTTTCTCTTGGGTCCGCCCCTATCCACACGTGTGGCACGCATCAAATCCAAAGGACGGTGCATGATTTTTTTTCTCTAGTTTGTTTCCTTGTTATGTTAAGTATTTATAAGTGTTTGATCTATTCTAAAATCAAGGGCTATGATTCATTTAAGCTCTTACTCCCTCTCAAGGGGGAATGGGAGTACCTTATAGCTATGGTGCTCCAAAGTGATTGTGGACCAATGATCTAGATGACAATTATCACATACTGCCTCTTATATAGGAGATAATAGGAGAAATATATAATAAATAGGAAAAACACCTTCCTATTTTACAACTAACGTGCATGTATGATTCTATTTGATTTAACACGACATGTGGGTTGATATATACTCAAGTACGTAACCGGCGAGTGTATTTCTTCTAACGCTAAACAAAACAAATGAAGCATACATGCCCTAGGCTTTCGCTAAAGAGTTCAGTTATCACGCACAAGTTGGTCAATCCCTTTGACCATATGTACTATCCTCAACGCTAGTATAAATACCAACTATATATGTAAAAATGTTATAATTTTTTTGAGACGTATGCTTGTGTATATATTTATCACATTTAGAGGTGTCATCATATTTGTCTGACCTCCTTAATCAAAATTGTTGATCTGGTGTTTTAGCATGAGGAAGCGCTAAATCGCACCTAGTATAGTTGGGAGGACAAACTGCACTAGAGTCTTCTGTGTATGATGGCTTTGCAGTGCGTGTTCAGCGCTTGCTCGCACCACCAGATTGTATTACGGGCCTGCTATGTTTGGTCGTTGCCATGGCCAGTTTGCATTAGCTAGACAACACCACCCAACCCCAAACCATAAAAAATAGACGTCTCAGGCAAGGCAGCATCCATCCAAATCCAATCGGCCACGCACGCATATACTCGACCTCGCCTGACATTGTGCAGGGCTGTGCAGCCTGCAGACATATCAGAGTGGCCGGAACGGCGGAACCGGACCGGAAGGCCGCACGTAATGCAAGTACGATGTGACAGTTGGCGCCACGCCGTCCTCTGGGCTCTGGCAGAGGAAGTTGTGGTCGGTCAGATAGCTAGCCTTATCGGAGGCAACACCCATCGGGCACTCCAATTGGCCTTGTGATAAATCCGTTTCAGCCATCCTGGACAGCCTACTGATTCCCGCGCTGCTCTCCCAGCCAGCCAGAGCCAGTTTCCCTTCCCACACCACAAGTGCAGAGGGCCCAGCGGTGGTGGGCTTGTGGCACGGCCGCACGGGCACCTGAATACCTGATGCCCAGCTACGGCCGCAAGTGTCCTTTCAGGAGGCAGTGCACGGTAGGCCAGAGAGGCCACACCCCAAACAGCGATATCTTAGAAAATAGCGACATTTAGCTAATAGTGACTGGTGCCTGCCAATTGACAAGCGAATAATAAATTGCAAACAAGGCGTGCTTGGACTGGATTATTCGGACATGAGAAGAGGAGGCTATGCATCGTTTTTTTCTTCTTCAAAAGAATCACAGCTCATCTGGAACTAATGGCAGGCACAGCCTGAAGGATTTTGACAGTAAACGGAAATACAGAAGGCTAGCTATAGAAGCACTGCAAAACAAACAAACATGCCACCTCGCCATGCGAGGTTTACAAAGTCCAAGAAAGACGCGCCAGCCACGACGACCTGGCCATCATCAACAACAACCCACCCAACGGCGACGCGCCACTGCTGCTCTGCTCCAGAACCTTCTTCCCAGACTGCTGCTGGCTGCTGTGCTCCTCCACCTCACCTTCTACCTCCCCTCCCCTGCTCTCTGCCTCTTTCCTCCAGCATCCTGACCTTCGGCGCGCGGCCATGGACACCGCCGCCGCCTCGGCGCAGCGACGACGACGGCAGTCGTCGTGGCTGCCGTGGGCCAGGCGCCAGGCCGCCGCGTACCTGGCCACGGCAGGCGGGGGCGACGACGGGTGGGCGGCGTCCGCGGTCCGCGTCGTCGTGTGCTTCCTCGCCATGGCGTTCACCACGGCGGCGTGGGCGGTGCTCATGCTGCTGCTCCTGCCGTGGCCCTCCCAGCGCATCCGCCAGAGCAACGTCTACGGCCACGTCACCGGACGCATGCTGCTATGTACGCCGTGCACTCGTGCTTGGCTTCGCCTACATCTACATGGTGGCGATCGACGATCCTGTTGTTCGGTTTCACGATTGTCATTTATTTTCTACAAGTATATATTTCTTTTTCAATCATAATACGGAACAAGACGCTCGTGAATTCGCACGAACGCTTGGATTTTGAAATTCAGAACACAATTTCCTAACGACTTTGGACGTTCGCATGAACTCTACAAAAGTCATTTGTTGAATTTCCAAATGGAGAAAATAAACTAAATATTCAAGACTCTAAATGAATTTCGAAATTGAGAAAATAAACAAAATATTCAAGACTCTAAATTAATTAAAAAAACATCTGCAAAGCTATAGGTCACATTGATAACGGCAACTTTTGTATACATCATGTCTACATCCGATGTCGTTCCAAAATTGTAATTTTTGAATTTCAAAATCTTATAACTTAAAATGTTTGATACTCTGAATAATTTTTGAAATAAAAACTTATTATAACTACAAATTTGTAGATCCTATTGAGGTCTAAACTTTTGATCTAAAGTTTATCTTCATCTAAATTCGCAGAAGTTATTACTATCTTTTAGATAACTATTATGGGTTAGGGAGAATTTAGAATAATACGGAGTATAATGCTCACTTAATTTCTCTCCCCCTACGCTATTGAAAACTATATTACTTTAGAGCTATAGTGTCTAGATACAGTTAAAAGTAGTGTCTATCATTAAATACCTGTAGTAAATTATAAAAAGAAAGTCCGTGCGTTCCAAACGTGACAAATATTTTCTAGCACATTTTTTTTTTACGTAAGCAAGTTGTAGCACTATCTTTTGACTTGCGAGTTTTGCAGCTGTGGATCCTGGGGAACCCAATCAAAGTGGAAGGCGCCGAGCACCTCAACACGAGGGGCATCTTCATCTGCAACCACGCGTCGCCGCTGGACATCTTCCTCGTCATGGTACCGTCCGAATCGCCAAAAAGGAGGTCAGGACACAACATACACACACACACACACACAGGCAGCTAGCGTGCCACTAAACAACACAACTCTCCCTCGCTGAAATGACGTGCCTAGCTGCCTGCCTGCCTGTCACACTCACACAGATCATCTGGTACCCGCTGTTCGGGCAGCTCTACGTGCTGGCTAACCACCTGCGCATCGACCGCTCCAACCCTGCCGCTGCAATCCACTCCATGAAACAGGTATGTAGGCCGCTTTGGTAGTAGTGTCTGTCATCTCCATTCTCCGCTGCATTCTTCTCTCGTGTGTTGTGATCTCCGCAACCTGTCCCTCATCTTGTTCCCGGAGGGCACACGATCCAAGAACGGCAGGCTGCTGCCCTTCAAGAAGGGGTTCGTGCACGCCGCGCTGCAGACGGGGCTGCCCGTCGTCCCCATCGTGGTGACCGGCACGCACCTGGCCTGGAGGAACAACAGCGTGCGGGTGCGGCCTGTGCCGCTGGCGGCTGGGAGGAGGCGCGGGTCGACGAGCAAGTGGAGGCGGTGCGGTCGCTGTACGCCTGCAACCTCCCCGACGCGCAGAAGCGGCTGGATGCTCTGGCCGCCCGGAAGAGCGACTGATTTGTCGCCTCCCTGATGAGGATTCTTGCAAGCAGTGTTGAACGCCGATGAGTATCCCTTTTTTTTTAATTCTAGTTATTCCTATGCAAGAGATAGAATTCTTCGTGACATGACGAAAATTTTCCCTTTTTGAATTCTTTTTTAGTATATGAAGCAAAAAGAAAGAAAAGATGGATAAGGATTGTATTCTTTAATTATTATATATGTGGTTTTCGCTTCCTGAAAAACAACTTTGACTAAATATATATATTAAAAATATTAATATTTATGATACATAATTAGTATCATTGGAAAGATCTTTAAATCTAATTTTTTAATAAATTTATTTGGAGATACAAATGTTACATGCATTTTCTACAAATTGAGTCAAACTTGCGGCATACACACCAACAGCGACAGTTATTTAGAGACGAAGGAATAATCTTTTTGCACACAAATTATCGTGTGGGATGCAGAGCCTTAGTTTTCGGCACAGCATAGAAACACTTCTGTCAAAAATATGTTACATTTCAGCTGAAATCCATATATGTGAATTGGTAAGGTGACAAAAATTACACAGGAAACGCTGCATTGTAGGTGAATCTTTTACCAATGCTACAATAATGCAGGCCCTGTTATGCAACTGGTTAGAGAAGAACAGTAGTGGAAGTGTTGAACATATTGATGTTAGGCAGGGGCACAGGGCCAGTTCGGCTCTGTGCACTGTAGGTTCATCCAATCCAGCTGAGGATCGAAGCATTCTCTTCTTCTAAACAAGATCAATGGTATGAGCATGATGTATACACAGGTCAAAATGTGGATCATCCTAGTTCTTCAGCAAACTAAGTGGAAGACTGTTTAATCAGAGAGTCTCTTTCCCACTGGAAAAGGCCAGACTTCTCAACATCATCTAGGGACAACACCGGGAACTCTGACAGGCAGGCACTGAAGGCATTGGAAAATAGGACCAGGAGGCTTCGGCAGGCCTGCTCTTCTTCCAGGCGCTCCATCCCGGTGTGCTGCAAAGCAGAATCCTTCCAGGGTTGATAGTAATGCCTGAGGTTGAATAAACACGATTAATTCCATGATGATAATACAGATATTCAGTGCTCTTGTCATCAAAAGAGAAGCATATAAAAACTTTAAATATTCTACATTCAGAGCCCATACCATCTCCATGCAGGATTAGATTCAGTTGGGCAGCGTATCTTTGAACAAAGCATTTCAATTTTCCCACGGTTGTTGGTCAGGTGTTTGTTCACTGTTTCATCAAAAAGGTAAAAGAAAGAGTGAGATGCTTCATTATTCCAGTAGAGATAAGAGCACAAAGGCAATATATGTTTGCAATTGCAACGCAAGAAATTATCCTAAAATTGATAGATTAATTTCATCAGAATGCAGCAAAGTCAGTGTACCTTGCTTACTGGATCTGTCAAGAAGCAACAAGCAAAGGGCTGTAACAACTGATGGCAAGGAATCACTGTTCTTTGCCGCATGGTCTTGAAGGTACAGTATAATGACAGCTAGAGTATCATTTGCACTGCAACTCGTTGCCGTTTCAACCCTTTCACATGCATCGTCCAAGAAAGACCTAAGAGTTTCAAGACTGCTGGTGCTCCGTGCAAGATCTACACTCTTTCCATGAGAGATGCTAGATATCTTTCCAAGTATTACAGAAGCGGCTAACAAGCGCAAAATCTTCGAAAGTAGAGACTCATTTCTCGGTGGCTCTTTGCAGGAAATTTCCAACAGAGATCTTTGGTTGGAGTACAGCCAGAAGATGCTTGAAGTTGCCCAAGAAACAACCATTGATATTCTTGACTTATCCTGTGAAACAAAACAAAGATTTACATATAACATTTATTTCATATAATACTTTGTCAGACAACACATTGACAATGGTATAATAATGTGATTTTAGTGGCTTGTGAAATAAAGGCAGTGCATGAACAAAGTACCATTTCAGAAAAAAATGGTATAGGACCATTCATCAGAATGGCATCGATACCAAGTTCCATTGCAAGCTTATGCTCTGTACTTCTTGAGCTACCACCAATAGCTTGGCACAGATTAAATACACCATGGAGGGACAAGGTAAAATGTGGTTGGTATATCTTCCTTTTCATAGACAGCCTCATTGTTGATGTAATCACACTTAGCACTGAAGTCAACAAGCGAGCATTTCCTTTCAATAATTTGGCATTGTTAATTAGGAGGACAGAAAGGTATGATGATATTGCCGAGAGCTGCTCAAGGGCAGTTTCTTGGAGCCAATCTGTGATTAATCTTGATGATATCAAACCATTGACTACCTGAAGAAAGCAAATAAATTTATAGGATTAGTGACAAAAAAAAACAGCTTCACAAAAATGCTACATAGCAAATACATCGATAGCTCGCTACCAAAAAATATAATATTTATAGAGAATGTCACCAGGCCACGATAAGATGTCAAAGTTGACCTCTGATGGAGGATTTATGTCACACCAAGGAAAAATATACACAGGAACTAGTCATTCAATCATTTTTATCCATCAATTCTAGCATTCAGATGAACAATGCTACAACTGACAACAATAGCCGTTTGTGCCAAAACTATCCCTTTATAAATAATCTAAGCAAATGTGGGTTTCAGCAAATGCTTGCTAGACAAAACTGCTCAGAACTATACTATAGAATAGTTGATTTAACCTAGATATGGAGCTGATGCACCAATAAACCAATTAGTAATTAGACTATGATTGCAAAAATTCCATCTGTTCCATCTCTAACATGATGAACTTCCTCAAGGCTGTTTATGACAGTGAGTTTGACTAAATGCAGAACAAGCATCAAAATAACAGATCAATATGTCCTACATAATATACCAAACAGTACACAAACCAGTTATATGCTTTAAAAAATGATAGTATGGTCCTCATGTTCAACAGAACTTTCATGAAACAGTTGATCAGTTGCCAGTTGCAGCCAAGACTCGGTGCAAAAAAGATGAAAAATCACGTGCTCTGTTTTTTTTTCCTTCAGAAGGGGTGTGCACTATAGCAGAAAGTAATTTATATCAGTGTTTTACCTCCAACGCTAACTCAGTTACTCTAGAACAGGAGCTTTCAGAACCAACAGACCCTTCACTACGGACTGAAATAACAGACAATAACCACAACAGAATGCCAGACTCTTTTACTAGATGATGAGCTAGAACTGGCAGCTTGACACACTTCTTCAGCACCTACAATGCAAAGCAAGCATATCAAATATAAATAAATATTCAAATCTCCAAGCAACTATCAGATCCAGGAAGTCAACTGGACTAAATAAGATAACTACAGAATTTACCTTAAGGACTAAAACCTTCGATTCAAAATCTGAAACAGGTGAAGAACAGAAGGCAAGAACAAGCTCTAAGACTCTTCCTCTCTTGTATATTTTAGCATCATCAGCTAGATTTGATCCAGCAGATAATAACCGAAGCATCCACAAACGTTCAGCTTTAAAATGCACAGAACTGCTCTGCAATAAGGTTGGAAATAACGGAATGCTCTGCAACAAAAAGGATAATAATATTACTAAAATTCAATACCTCTGAATATACACTCTGAGATGCTACATATATGCAAATAAAAAGGAAAGAATGGTTACCTGCAGGCTGACAGAAGTGGAATGCATTAAAAAATTTCTAATGACAGTAAATTGAGCGTGTGAGCCATCCAGTAGTGTCAAAGATGCTTCTGCGGCAAAAACGGCAATAATGGAAGGTATCTTCTGCCACTGTTCGGATATCCCATTCTGAAGGTATGTCAGAAGGAGCTGAAGCTGCCATGTTTCCTTGCTTCTCTGAGCATACTGTAAATATGTAAAAGTACATTTTAAGTGGTTGGATTTTTCAAGAAAATAACAGACACGTTTCACACAGAAGGATAAAGGATCACAAATACAGAATACCATACAAGTGCCTTTTGCACTCAGATCTATATGTCATAAAAATGCTCCCAGAATGTCAATGAGCATAATCTTTATGCTGTCATTCAAGTCAAATAAGCATAAAAGCCATCACACGTGAATAACATTAACAAATAAAAAAAAGTAAACTATAGGAATTTCAACATACTTAAATAAGCATATACACATTCTAACAAATGCTAGAATTTGAACATACTGATACAAGCATGTATATTAATCAACAATATGTTCGCTAAGCGAAGATAAGTTGTAACATAGAAAATCCAATATAAGCAGATAGGAGTAGTTGATAAGTATATAAACCAATTGAGACAACAGGTAAAATTTAGAGATTCATGAAACAGCAGGTACCTCAAGGGATTTTTTGAATGTTCCTAGGCACTCATAGCCCAACATCCTTAATTCATGATCAGGAGATGCTATACTAACAAGTGTGATTGCAAGAAGCCCTAGCCGGGCAAATTCAGCAGGCTCAATGTAACCCATGTGAAGGGTATGAATTGAGAATCGCAATATAAAAATAGAATCGTAAATCTGAACATCCATTCTTTGAGATGTTACCTGCCAACCAGAATCAGATGAAGATAGATCAGCGAGGTAGATTTAAATAACGTTACTGTGAAAGCACAAAACCTAGAACAATACCCAAAGTTCAGTTGACACTATTATTCCAGAAATTACCTCGAAACTATCAGCAAAGTTATCCCGTTGAAGCTGTTCCAGTGAGAAAACAGAAACCCTTGAAGATCTTTTATAGCAATATAGCAAAGATGTCTTTGCACAGAGCTTGGAATCAACAGGTATGTTCTCCCGAAAGAGCGTCCGTCTCCTTTCAGTAATCTCAGCATTCTCTGTGTTATGCGTATCTGATTTTGAAAAATCTAGTTTCAGTTCTTCTCTGAATTTCAGAGCAGAAGTTCCCCACAGATGATCGACTTCAGTAATGGTTCGGCACTCGGGTGACTCTATCTCATTCATAAGGTGAAGTATCTCCAAATCTGTTTCACTAAGGGTTGCGCCATAAACAGACAAAAGCAAGAAAACTAATTCTCTTGACTCGCTCAATTGGCTATTATTCTGTTGTCTGCTCTTAATATCATACAGTACCCTTAGTAATCTGATGGTTTCAACTCTTCTCTTTTCTGCAATAGAAATTTCTGCCTTATATTCTTCCATGAAAGAAGAATCAACTAATTTCAAAATACTTGGAGCTGGCTGTAGCATCCCCCCTGTGGTGTTACAAGCACATGGATACTCAGAAACTTCATTGCATGTTATTGTCGATACAAAATTGGAGTGACCCAGTATAAGTTCAAGAATTTCATCAGCTGAGAACTTTCCTTGTGATAGCACAACAAGAATACACCGAATTGCTTTTGTTGTGACAGGATCATTGAATCTATGCAAGAGGGATGATCTGATGAATTGGGCAAGGAAAGGTATTGATTTCAGCTGATTTAGATAGCTTTGAATCTCTGAGGACAGTTCAATGATATTCTTGAGAATTACATATTCCAGAAAACAGATGACCTTTCTTTCCTTGGTAGAGTATGAGAAGATATTGTCACTCGATGGGAAATTCATGAGTATTCTATCGATAGTTCTGACCAATATGCTAATGAAATTTAGCTTTGCTTTGTGCACTCTCTTGGACTCCCTCTCTGAAGCTACTTCATTGGACAATGATTTTCCAGGAGATAATAACAGTCTAATTAGTGACACCTTCGCGAACAATTCATTAGTAAACTTCATAATGCCATTGCACGAAGTGGGATTAATATCATTAACATCAGAATCTAATAGCTCAGATGACTCTGGAATAATTGAACTAACTATTTCCAAGCGTTGTTTCCATGAAATTTCTTTCGATGCAAAGTAGTAGTGCAACATCGCAACTGACTTCCCCAAGAGAGTGCTACTGAAATAAACCATTATATCTTCAACTGATGTGGGTATAAAGTCCCTAAAATCTTCCTCAAAAATGCTCCGGGTAACAAAGCTTTTCCAACTTGAAAACCCTTTAACACATAATAGTAGTTCAGAATAAAAGATTGGAACTGGTTCAAGGAATTCAGCACACTGCCTGTTGTCATCGCTGTGAAACTTCAAGCATGATAAAGCAGCAGGCAACAGAAGTATAGCACCATCTGCTTGAGCCCATAAATTGTTAGAATCAGAATCCTTGACTTGCAAAAGAGAAGTGTCTTTATTTAAAATTTCCAAGAATATCTGGCTAAAAAAATTCAGATGCATAGGACTTGCTTCCAAAAGCAACAGGATTGCTTTTGCTTTAACCTTAGATGTGCGAAAGATGCAGTGATGAAGAGTGTCAATGGGAGTATTGATGGCCATTGTAGATAATATCATATGGAATGCAATATAGTCAGTGTTCCATCCTGCACATCTTTCTGTGTGATGAATACGACACAGCATCTTCAACAAGCAATGATCAGAAAATTCAATATTCCACTTAGTAGCAAAATGAAGAATGATGTGATAGGCTTGTTGAATGGCATTGATATCAGAATTATGGATCTCCAAGTCCCGAAATAGATGGGATTCTGATCTCTGATCAGTTTTTTGTAGATAACAGCACAGCATTTCCATGGCGACATCAGTAATATATAGGCACATCAAAACAGCAGGAACAAAAGCAGGTGAACTGGAGCTGCGACCGTCCAATTTTGGGAACATCCAATTTGCAAGGTTCAGGAGTTTGACAGGAGAAAAGAATTTTGACAGTGTGCGAACCATGTAGAAATTTGGCAAAAGCAATCCAAAGTTTACTTTGTCCATGCAGAGCTCAAACTTCTCCTTGAACAACAATATTATGTTCTCCAGCAGAAGATTTGGAGCAGCAAACAGTGACTCATGGGATGGGCCATTATCTGTATAGTTACCTCCATAGCTACCAAATATTAGCAAAAGATCATACAATTTACCCAAAAGGTTTAGAACAAAATGATCTATAAGGTGCAGATTTTCCTTCGCAAAACTAGCCAAAGCTTCTTCCAGATGTTCCAAACTCCCATCTGCTAAATTTTGGCAATTGGATAAAGAGCATGACAAAGACAGGGTAATAACAGGATGCCGAAGAACAGAATCAACAATGTCTTGGATACATTGAACTGGATAGGCTGGGTATGCAGATTTTGACTGTGAAAGGTCAGCAGTCAAAACTTGAATACGCTCGAATACTCTATCAAGAAGACCAAAGCACAAATGACATGGTTGCTCAAGATTATTTGAATTTGAATCCTTAATAGTATATGATGACAGTAGGTGATGAGTCCAGAACAAGATGACTCTCAGATACAAGGTAAGCTCACTGAATGTGCAATCAGACAATTTAACTTCAAGAAGTCTTAGAAGTGCATCCTTATGTGCTTCCCTGATTTCATCTGGCGAAGAAAATGCAAGGCTCAATACTGAAGGTAAAAGCGCACAGAAGGGACTGACACTTAAAAATGTACTTAGAGGAGCTGATTCTGTTGAAACAGAGAGGTTCTGCCATTCGTCCTCAACTGTGCTTACATGGTCAACATTGATATCATCCTTTAACAGTCTGATGCTGCTGAAGAATATATCTGGCCAACAACTAGCAACTTTAGCCAGATAATCATGTTGCAGAAAAAGAACCGAGGACAAGAAAGCAACATGAGATGGAAAACGTGTTTTCACAACATCAAGAAGATCTGGAAAGGCACCGATAACATCTTTTGGAGGTGCACATATGATTGAAAATAAGAATGCAGTTGCTACATCATCCAGCGAATTAGTTTGTTCTTGATTCAACATTTCTTCAACCTGTCTAGATACAGAGCACAACGAGTTACCATCAAACTCAGGAGAATGTTCCGGCGTGTTGAACAGGCTATAATTTTGTTGGTCAGAAATTCTCCTCAAGAAATGCAGCATATTTGTTAATGGCCTCCACTCAGCAAGATAAATCCTAGAGTTCAGTTCTTGGGATGAAAATTTATCAAATCTTTCATTTAGAACAGTACCTATAAGATCAGGCAATAAATGCACGTCCACCTGTTAGAATCAGCAGTCTAGTCAATTCTTCATGCAAATCTGGTAAAAATATTATAGACAATATAGGGAATGTCTAATATACCTGAGACTGAAGAATAAGGTGGATCGTGTTGCACACATACAATGAAATTGTGGACTTCTCGTGTAACTTTGTGCTTCCAGACTCTGTGTCGAGTAGCCTAAGGCATTTCTGAAGAACACAAATAATCAGAGGGCTGAAAGCTGGAGAACAGCCTACAAACCACAACAGAAAAGGTTGACATACAGATGAAATTGAATCTCATCAGGCAATATTTAAATAGTAGAAGTGAAAAGAGTGAGAAGCATCAACAAGATGAGTCAGTGATTCATGTCACAAATGTAACATGTACAGTGTTTATAATAAGAAAGTGTTATGGAGTGATTTTAGGATGAAGCACATAAATTGAAATCCAAAAGGAAAAAACTGACTGGAATTAAACAAATGATAACATGGCAGAGCATTTAAACAAATAAGTTGCTAACATGGTCAGATGATACTATGGAAGGCTATACCCTCTCAAACCTTGGTAAGTTTTTTTTTAAGTCAACTGCCTATTCTTGACATACCATTTGGCATACTACTGTTCTACAGCATGAGGCAATACAGCTGATATGATGGAACATAGACAAGATAAACAGCTTAGCTTGAGCAGATACTTGACATACGATTAATATTTAATTTGACGAAAGAGCAACTACTGATCTATTAACATTTCACAAAGAAAGTAGTACCTTCCAACTGGCCTGATTTAGAGATAAGCTTGCGTGTGTGCTCTTGGTATTTATACAGGTTATTACCAACTACCGAAATAGCATCACACAGAAAAGGGATTACAATGTGTGATAATTTATTAGGTGCTCCAACTCTTAGGTTCTCTCTTACACACCATTTGGCCTCATAACCAGGCAAGAAAACCAACCATGCATCAATCTCTGTGAAGTTATGATCAAATGCACCAGAACTTGCCATAGCAGCTTTAACTAAAATATATGCTTGATCACGGATGTTCTTCATCTGTGAATGCAACATGATATAAACCAAGGGTTGCAGATACTTGTACATTGATTCTGGAGCTCTTTCTGGGTCCAAACATCCTCTAGATTGGCCTGAATACTCAAGTAAAAGAGATAACAGGGACTGTTGCTCATCAATGGACAGATCCAATGGGTTAGGTGGTATAATCTTAAAGAAGTCATATGATCCATCAAAAGAGCTGGGCATCACCCCCTGAAAGAAAATTAGATGTTGAAAATATTAATGCTATAAACTGCTAATGAATCCCATCGATTATAGAAGTAGAGACTAGGGACATGCACCCAAAAAAATCAGGTCAAGGTCAGAAGAATTAAGAACATCCAGCAAGTGCACACAGAGCATTGAATTTAGCTGTACCTACCAAATAAAGCCTGAGAACATCCAGCAACTTCGAGTGGAAGACATGTTCTACAACATTTGCATCTTTCATCTTCGTATCTTGTTTATCTAAGCTCCATATCTCACACAAGGTGGTTGTGCGGTCATTTTTTAAGTCCAGGTCTCGTTCTTCAGACGCGTCCTTATCCTGTTCAACATCAATGCCACCAATAATAATATCATCAACCTCACAGGAAGGACTGCATCTTCGTTTCTTTTGAGGAGGCTCAGAAAGTTGAGCATTTTTCTTTCGTATGCTCTGAGAGTAATTTTGATGTTTCTGGCTGGTAGAAGAGAGTAACTTGAGAAGGACTTGAGGATCAGGCATAGCTCCATGAACTTCATCTTGGATGTATTCTCTTAGAGATGTCCACCTCTTGACCTGCATTTCATCTTCCTGGTGAACCTCATCAACTAAGGATGCATCTGTAGCATCAGAACAGCTTAATACTGGGAAATCATCTATTTTCATGGTTACTTTCTCTGAGCCAATGAATTCTGACTTCAGTCTCCCTTTTGATACCATGCAATTGATGGCTTCGATAATATAACAAAGCAGGTTAACTGATTCAAAAACAAGCCTCAGAGAACCATGCTTCACAAGATCATCAGAATGCAGCAATCCCCTATTTATCATTGCTCGCGAGCATACTTTGGGCACGATGCACTTCAAGACTACCTGAACTTCTTCATCATCTACAGATACCAGACCATGTGAATTGGATGAAAGAGTTTGAACAATGCTATCACAGTTTGCTGAAGCTATGACATCAGCTGCAAGGGAGATGGCCGAAAACCTGCAAATAATAATTTGACCAGCATGAGCATATTGCACTACAAAAATAAACAGATAAATGCTCAGAAGAACTAACCATGAAGGAGACGACCGTGGTTCAATATTGTAAGGAAACTCGTTCATGTACGCCGAACAAAGAGACAGCCTATTACTCACAATGGCCAGCAACAATTTTTTGTGGTGAGCAACCTCAGTAGCTTTCAACTTTTTCATGAGATATAGCAAGCGTTTCTCATTACCTCTCAAGTTTGATCCTGGCATCAATCCATTTTTCGGATCAGTGCACACCATGACCAATACCTCATGAGCAATGTCAGCTGCTTCCCCTGCATCAAGATTCCCTGAGATCAAGCTCAGCTGCTCCAATGTGACAATTCCAAAGAGGACACTCCTTAGCCCTGGTGGGACAAGTGACTCATCTACCAGGACATTGTCTCGCAGAGTTGAGAGGACGTACATGACGGTCTCAGCATCATCATTTCCAATCCCACGAAGCACCCCTGAATATACCTCCTTCTGTTGAAGGATCCATCTTAGCAGCCTTGGATTCCCAACCTCCAAAAATGACATGGCAAACCCAATAAATGACCGCCTTGTGGACCCAAATTCAGCACCCTTCCTCCGATTCCCTCCATCCCTGCTCCCTTTCTTCTTCATTGTCCCAGTGAGCTGCGGCAAAACAGCCATCTTAAAATCAAATCTCTCAGCGACCTCCGACGCCAGACCCCCTCCACGCCTGACAATTGCAGCAAGCAAATCCAGCGTGGCATTCTGCCGTCGGAACTCGCCACTGTTCAGCTCCAGATACACATCCCCCATCTTCTCCTTATCCTCCAGTATCATCCTAGCGACACCGTCCAAGCTCTTCTTAACCGAACCATGTCGCCGCAGCTTACCATCAGGGTGGCCCAGGACGGCCGCAAAGAGGGAAAGTATGTACGCCATCCCTGGCTTCTCCCGGTGGAGCGACCACGCCTCGATCAGCTCCCTGAGCTGTGGCGACTGCTGCACGTACTCCTGTAGCACCTCCCCGCCAGACTCACCATCCAGTAGTCCTATGAACTCCTTGGAAGCGTCGGAGTAGATTTTCACCTCCGAGGTGTGGAGATTCTTGAGGATGTGCACCAACCTGACCTTGTGGGCAACCGCGAACGGCTGCGTCCAGGCGTCCATCCCTACCCTCACAAGAAAATTTTGCTCCCGCTTGGGCGGCTCCACCACAGGGGAGGCCATGATGCCGTCGTCGCTCATGGAGTTTACGCTGAACCACTAAAGCTTGTGCCAAATAAAACTGCACCAGCACTTTGGATCGCAACTCCAATGTATGTCGCGCGCGTTGAATAAGTAGAAGAACCTGGGGGGGCAAACAGCGGCCTAGGGTTCATGACCAACAAGAGAAATCAGTGCCCAAGTGCGGATGAAATCCACTCCACGCCAGCTCATACCAGTACGGGAGCGGAGGGCGGCGAAAGACGACGAGATGAAGAGGAGCGAAGCGTTGCTTCGGTGCGGACCGCTTGCTTCAGTGGAGTGGAAGCCTGCAAGGAGGCCGACGGCGGTTTCGGCGGCGCGGGCGCGCGCTGGGGAAGAAGACGACGGACGGCATCGCGGGGGATGCTTTCCTTTGGGGGTTTCAGTGGCAGGCCGGGCCATGATTTGGGCCGAATATTGCACGATTTGCAAGGCCAGGGCCGGAGTTGTAGCGAAGGCCCATGCTTGGATCGACATCAGGTCAATCTAGGCCCAGTAGTCCGGTACCAAAACATGAGCCCAGAGCCAAGTCCGATGATCCCGTTCCCGAACTGACAGAGTCAGACCATGTCTTCCCTTTCGTCTCGGACTCGGACTCGGACTCGGACAGTTGGATTATAGTTTTCGCTTCCGTTTCTTTTATTTATTTCTGATGATCATGTTCGTGAGGCCGACACCGATAGGGATATTCAGACTCGTGTAGGTGCGTGTGTATATTCATGCGATGAGAAGCTTGCCCATAAGGCCATCAACAGCAAGCGCGTGCCTTTCAAGTTTCGACCAACAGAACTTCAGAGTTCAGATCAATCCGCAGCGCGGCGCCGCTCCGCTCCGCCGCCTGCCAAGTGCCAGCTGCCATTCCCGTCCCTCATGGCACTATGCACTGGGGATGAAAACGGTACGGATATTTTCCGACCGTATTCGAAACCGAATCCGTTTAGAGGGGTTGAGATCTGTCCGTATCCGAGTCCGGATATCCAACATCCGATGCCGTATCCGTATCCGAATACTCAAATCGCACATTTATGATGTCGATATCCAATCGTATTCTATCCGATATAGTTGACACTATTCGTATTCGAATCCGAATCCGGACAGAAATATGAAAACAAATGTAATATCGGTGATATCCGTCCGTATCCGATCCGTTTTCATCCCTACTACGCACGATGACCAACCTGCACCAGCGTGCCACGGCGGGCGTCGTGGCACCCCGCACGACGAGCAACACAGGCGTGATTGATTGCTCCTTCGTCGGTGGGCCGGGATGGAGTCCCTGTCCCGGCTGTTTTCGTGCACGTTCGAACTATGCATCTATGTGTGTTTGGTTGCCCAAAAATAACTTTACACGGGATGAGAGCGAGTTTGTATGGCTGCTGGAATGAAATCGGCGTCCTATTTTTTTAAGAAAATTGGCGTCCCAATTGTGTTTGGTTGCAAAAATGGACTTAGGTGTAAGCATCCAGGTATATATTTGGTGAGGTTAGCATCGTGACCAATAGAAGAAGCACCATAACATAAAATGATTCTCAACAGTTCTTCGCAATAGAACTAACCTACATCTTCATTAACAATGACCTTGGACCTTCAGACAAATTAGAAACAATACAACAGTTCTGGATAAAGAGTGTCAGTACCTCACAAGGTCATTGTCTTTAGATAAGTACAATGCAATATTCAAATCATCACAGGCACTTGTTCCCACTATTAAGAATGTAGCAGATGAGTACCACCAAAAGAAAACTCTGAACCACAGCAACAATACACAGGCAAGGTGCATAGAAACATCACAGTAAAGTGCCTTAGGTCTCAATTAATATTACAAGTTCTCATCAAAGCTACTAATCAGTACATAGATACCAACATGAAATAGTGCAAATTAGAAAGGGATGATGCACCGTGGGGTGTACTGATTAGCAAGCAAAAATTGCAGACAACAATCTTAAGCAAGGCGCGACTGCCAGGGTGCGGCTCCTACGCCTACTAATCTAACATCATTGACCTAGGCACTTTGCTCAGTATGAATCAAAATGGGCATGAACATCATGTGCAATATCTAAAGCAAGACCACATATGTACAACTAAAAAGAGGAGTGCATCGCACAGATCTGAGAGCGGAAGAAGACAAATCAACAAACAAAATCTATATCTGAAGTAAACACATGTAGATCAACAGTAGCATCGCACAAATATGAAGTTCATGGCACGAACCCTAAAGTTCATGGCACGACAAACAAAATTCACAAACGAATCAACAAAATCGTCATACAGGAGACTAGAGGATACAGGCACCGTACCGAAGGACCAGCGCGGAGCCGGCGAAGGAGGTCGACTCGGTCAGTCAACCGAGGTCGATGGGGACGAAGAGGAGAGGGCGCACAAAGGACGAAGGAGAGGTGCGGATATAGGGGCGGTAACCCTAGCCATGAACCCGCGTGCACCCGGACATGGCCATCTCCCGCGCTCCACGAAACCCTTCCCGCCAAGCACCACGTTGTCCTGGCTCGCGAGGGAAGCAGAAATTGGGAAGACAGAGGCATGCGGGATGGAGGGGTGGAGATGAATGAGAAGGAGCAGGAAAAGGATGCGAGGCAGGCATCCAAACACGGTCAAATGCATCGAGTGGTGCTGGGATGGGGCTCAAGAGGTTGGGGCAAACAATCACCCCCATAGTACATTCTAGCATTGGTAGCTGGGTTGTGTACCTTATTTATATACTCCCTCCGTCCTGTAATATAGTACGTTCTAGCATTCAAAATTTGTCCTCAAATATAATGCATTCTAGAGGATAAAAAACAGTTTTGCATTAAATATTTTTCATTTATTAACCAATCACCATTAATCACGTTGATGATAGCGTCTGATTAGGAAATAAAATAAGCGTGCATGCGTCTTTTATGTTCTCTCTCAATTTGTCTTAAAATTCCCGGAACTAGAGAGTATGTGTGTAATAACTCCTAGATTTTTCTTGTGATTTCTTTCTTGTTGATTAACATGGAACCATCCAATTATGATGTTGATTGAATTATGGTACGTTACTATAATGAAAACCATTACCTTTTTTCATAGTTCTTCTGTCTATATTAGATCATTTATGTATCCTGATAGATACAAACCATTGCAACAGATTCATAGGATCAATGTGATAGCCTTTAACTCTTGAGACATAAGAGATGACTTTTAATTTTTTTGGGGCCATTTGGATCCTTTCATTTGAAAGAATTAAAAACTAATTAATAAATTAGGTTATTTGGCTTGAAATTTGACATTTCACCACTTTCTAAAGTTCACATATAAGCATATCTCAAATTAATAGGGTGCGAGATGGAAATTGATTCTATATATCACTATTCTTTTTTTCTACTTTGCAAACTATAACACGCTCTTCAACTTGCTCTTCTATGGTAGAAATACAACACATAAGTATTTCTCTCGTATACGCAACAACAATATACAAATATAATCCGTATACAATCATATTAGCTTAATTAATACGTGTCTAAGTTATGATTATTCAAATGAATTCAATCCAAAGATCTAAACGGGGCCATAGTTATTTCTTTTTTTATGTGTTCTTCACAACACATGGAAACCAAACTTCTTTTTGGTAACTTTTAGTGTTGATTTAGCTACTTATTACCACTTGTAATATATTGTATTGTATACAAACTACCGCTCCCATGCTAACATGGCTCCGTTGGGTGTCATCGTGATGCCCTTGCCTCTACCTCGCCCAACCACCATCCCCTTCACAGCTAGCGGTGCGATCACCATGTCGCCTTCTGCCGCTGTGTCTGTTACCACTGTCGAGCCACTCTGCCACCCCTGATCCCTAGATTTCTTTCTAAACATGCCGGATTCCTTGCAACACCCAAAACCTAACACCTGAACCTAAATCTCGTCAAAGTTGGAGAAGACGCTAGGGTTAGTACTAAGTACGTGGCATTCATGATTAGAAAAAAAAATCGAATGTTAACTTTCTTCAAAAATACATGTTCTATAGAAAATAGAAAATTGGGTGTTAGGTTGCTCTAAAAAAACACATGCATGTTGTGTAGCTTCACCGTTAGAAAGGACCCTCTGACCGTTTTCAGCGAAGCATTAACCGGATGGCATGCTTGAATCCGGTAATGGCCCTCCCAAAAGCCAAACGGGCAGTGAAATGGCCGGAATATGTCCAAAAGTTTCCATCGGCAGCAAAAGAAAAAAGCAGAGCAAGCCAAAGAAGAAAAACAAACCTAGCAATTCAGAAGGTGGCCCACTTGCCAGGGTAGATTGGTTCAGAGTTGTGCTTCATGAAGCTCAAACAATAATTTTTTTTACCGTACTCAAGTGTCTAGAGCTTGTTGTGGACTGAGGGCAGAAAGGGGATGGTGCCTATCAGGAACACCTATACAAAGTAAAATTGATGATCTGTATAGCTATTTATGTTTCTTGAAATATGAACCTTACTCTAAATTTAGCAATTTCAAATATATGATCAAGCACCAAATTACTAGAGATTCAGTTCGCAGCTATAAGAAACTTCAAGCTATCTTGAGGACTACTGCGGCGCACAAAAGGTGAATTGAAGTACTTCCACCATAGATATATATCTTTATGCATATTGTTCTGAGTTACACTATGAAACCTGCACTGGTGCACGCTTTATTGCTCTTGCCAACAAAACTTACTAATCCCCCACTTAATCTCGAATGCATTACAACCTTGAAAACTTTGTTTGGCATCTGGATCCTTTTTGTGTTTCAGTACTTTTTTAGAAGAGTTTCATTGCGGTTCTTAAATCTTCAAGCTTTTTAGTATAAGCCACTTTGCTGTTTCGTTGGTTGTGATATATTGTCATTGATGTACTGTTGAGCCGTTGTCCATACAGAAACACTTATAGATGGAGAACCGATCTTAAAGCTGCCACCAAATACAATTCAGCTGAGTAAAATAGATTTCACCAAAGAGGAGCGACCTTTCTTCTTTCTACTTGACACTTGAAGAAGGCTCTCGGCAGAAGTTCAAGGTACCTTAAAATTTGGATCATCTTTTTTTTTTGACAAATAAAATCTGGATCATCTTTCTTCAGTAAGATACAAACTTATTCCCCTTGTCTTTAAATGTAAGGACTTCTTTTTAGGACAACTTAAGCAGGGAGGGAAAATACATGTACTCCCTCCGATTTCTAAAGAATGTCGTTTTGAGGTTGTTTTTTTTGTCAAATATTTTAAACTTTGACTACAAATAAATTCTTTTGGGTTGAGTTTGAAAACATGAAATTGATGTAAGTAGATTCATTTCGAAATGTAGTTTCATAAAAGTATATATTGACTATATTTTATAGCAAAAAGTAACGGTCAAAGTTATTTTTTGAAACCGTGTCGCTGTCCAAAACGACATTCTTTACGAAACTGGAGTACCCCTCAATCAAACACTCAAGTGATTCACTAAATCAGTAAATCCTGTCTATTTTAGGTAACCAATGCCATAAATGGCAGTGTTAAATCCTGCTTATTCAGGTGGATTAGGTCATAGTCCTTACATTTCTCATTTGCGTACAAATTTTGAAAGCCAGAAGTCCTTGCATTTGTGGACGGAAGGAATAATTTATTTTCCCATTTTGCAGGATCCACCTGAGGCTGCTGTTGTCACGACATGCGGTCATGTTTTCTGCTGTCACTCTGTACATGAGAGCTTAACAAGTGATGGATATGCCTGCCCCTATGCACTTTGTGGAAAGTAACTAAGTTTTCGGTCTTAAATCTTTCTCTCTTTTCTTTTTTCTTATTCAGCAATACAGTATTTACCGACATTTCACAAGTGGATATTGATAATCATTTTCATTCTTCAGGTGAGTGTAATGCTTACCTCACTGAAGGCTGGCAATCTTGGTCTAAACATGGTAGCTGCTTGCCATGTAATTATGCTTGATCCTTGGTGGAATCCTTATGCCGAGGACCAGGCAGTTGACAAAGCACACAGGAGAGTGTCAGACCCGTCCTGTTTACTGTTGAACGGTTCAGAGTTAACCGCATTAAAGCTCTGCAGGTCTTTAACTCTCTCCCCTGTTCGCTCCGCTCCAAGCATAAACCCTAGGCTTTGCTTGTGCTACTCCCCTCCAAAATCCGCCCGAATCTGCGCTCTTCTGTCCTGAGTCGTGAGTGCCACACCGCGGTGGCAATGGATTGGACGGCGAAGACCACGGAGCCTCCCCAGCTGCCGCCACAAGCGGCATCCGCGGCCCAGACAGGCCCGGCCCTGGGGCGTTCGAGCTGTGCATGCGCACAGGGTCCTCGACGTCAAGGGGCCCAACCCCGTATATCTAAGCTGTAGGTATAGGAGCGCATAGGAAAGCCAGGAGCCCATGAGACCAGGAAACGGATTGGCACGTACGTGAAACTTTCAAGCGTCCATCAATTTGACTTCCGCAGTTACACGTCGACGCGTCGCGTTTCGCATTCCGCCGCGCGGCCGCTGTTTCTTCCCGCTAGGACCTACGAGGCTGCAAGCCAAAGCATGCGCGTCGTGCTCGTCCCATCGTTGATCGGTCGTTCGTGCGCCCCTTAGCCTCTACGTTGTGGGAGCAACCAACGCGCGGCTGCCGGCCGGCGGCGCCCAGCCCACTCTCGGTCCAATTGCTCCCAATTGCTCGCACGGAGGTACCAATTGCCCCCTTTGATTGATGATTTGATGTATGCGAAGTATATATGTTTAATCAAGATTTAATTTGTTTGTGCCCCCAATCTTTTTCTTTATAATATAGGGATTTAGGAATTCTTACGGAGTTATGCTGTAGCTAGGGCAGCGAATAATCATTTAATCTAGTTCTCAACTTGGTAATAATTCAGGGATTTAGGAATCCGTATAGTGTTGAATTGAATCTAGTACCGAATGACATAATTTTTGTACATTGCTTACTAATAATTTCTAAATTTATAGTGGTCTGTAATGTTTTAAGAAAGATTAAATGGTTTGACAATTTTATGCATTGACAAGAAATTATTAGATGAATTTGATATTAGTGCCATCAATGACTTTGCATCAGTAAATGTTAGAAGAAAAATTTTAAGGTAAAATGTATAACTTTTTCAATAAGAATGTTTTTTATACAATATACAATTATTAGGAACATTATTATATTATTTAAGTTGTATTAAAGGGCCCATTTTTCTAGCTTCGCTCCGGGCCTCTAAATTGACAAGACCGGGCCTGGGCCCAGATCTCCGCGGTGCTCGGCAACGACGACATCCTCCGCGAGATCCTCCTCCGCCTCGACTTTCCCACCTGCCTCGTCCACGCCGCCGCCGTCTCCAAGCGCTGGCTCAGGCACGCCTCCGACCCCGCATTCCTCCGCCGCTTCCGCCGCCTCCACCCGCCCCACCTCCTCGGGTTCTACCTCGACAACAGCAACTCATGGCTCGCTTCATAACGCTCCCCCAGCCCCCGGAGCTGGCCTCAGTCATCCGCCACGGAAATTTTGATTTGGGCAGAGGCGCTGGAAACGTGTCCGACTGCCACAATGGCCGCCTCATCGTCTACATTATGCCTGATGACCGCCCCAGCCAAACAACAATGTGCAGACCGTTGCACCCTGGGAGAGGAGCCACGGTCCTTCCACTGCCCCACATCCCTTCTGTGGGTCATGATAGTGTTGACATCCACTCTCATGAATTTCTGGGGATATTTAACTTTTTACCATCATAACGGAGGACGCCTCCTGAGATAGCAGCCTTAGTTTTGGCGCTACACTTTTAGCATCAGATAAAGGAAAGCGATACATATTTGCCACATTTGGTGGCGTGGCCCGCCAGCACAACAGTCTAGCTTGGCACGGAGGTACCAATTGCTCCCTTTGATTGATGATTTGATGTATGCGAAGTATATATGTTTAATCAAGATTTAATTTGTTTGTGCCCCCAATCTTTTTCTTTATAATACAGGGATTTAGAAATCCTTACGGAGTTATGTTGTAGCTAGGGCAGCGAATAATCATTTAATCTAGTTCTCAACTTGGTAATAATTCAGGGATTTAGGAATCCGTATAGTGTTGAATTGAATCTAGTACCGAATGACATAATTTTTGTGTCAAAGTGGTCCGACGATGATGGTGCTCCTGCCGCTCCTCCGCCGGTT
The DNA here is from genome assembly GCF_019320115.1 of Miscanthus floridulus. Lineage (NCBI taxonomy): Eukaryota > Viridiplantae > Streptophyta > Magnoliopsida > Poales > Poaceae > Miscanthus > Miscanthus floridulus. The sequence continues at coordinate 87,373,412 of NC_089590.1, forward strand.
GCTCCGGCTACAGTTGTAGAGTCGTCGGCCAACCAGGCGCTGGTACCATCGCGGGAGGAGGCAGCTCCAGGTCCTACGCCGGCGAGTCCGGTGGCCGCTCCCGCGCCGGCCACTCCCGCACCGGTCGTCGAGATGATGGTCGACGGGGCGTTGGAGCAAGCCAGTGCAAAAACAGCCTCTAGCCCTGCGCACGTGAACCCAGAGTTCGCACAACAACCGACTAGCCCTATGTGTCCGAGCACAGAGGCCACGCAGGTGCCGACCAGCCCCGCCGCAAGGCTCGGTGGCCCAGGGAGGTCGAGGAGATTCCACAGGACACACAGGGTTTCAGAGTTGTACGTGTTGTTACTTGTTGTCATACATCTTGTACTAACCATAGGTCGCTATGAAGTGAAATATCCTCTAACCACATCGCGGAAGTGACCGGGGAGCCCAAGGCTGACACGGCCCCTCTAGGGGTGGAGGAAGAACCCAAGAGTGATGCGGCGAGCACCCTTGCGATGGAAGAGCTAACGTCGGCGGTGCAGATTGCTGCCGCCGTGGGTGATCAGGGAGAGCCATGCATGGGCGGTGAGACGCCGGCTCCCTCTGCCAACCACAGTGGCACAGCGGCCGATGCTCCTGACATGATGCTAGATGATGGCGACGAACGACCGGCCGCCTCGGAGGAGCCGGCAGCGGGAATGAAGTCGGTGGGTCCCGTGGCACCTCGGGAAAGCCAAGAGGTAGAGCCTGCGCCGGCCATCGATGAGGAAGTAGAGGTTATCGGGCGTGACGAAATGCCCCCACAGATCGTGCGCATTTTCCGCACGCAGGGACAGGAGGTGGTGGTGGTCGAGGAGGAGAAGACCAACCTAGAGGTCAAAGCCGTCAAACACCTTCGCTCCACCCTCAACAATTGTATGAAGAAAATCGAGGTGAGCCGGGGTAGATAAGGTTGTAGGGTCTTCTTTCGCTGTTTTTTTCCCTAAACCAATATTGTCTGTAGGACATACTGCAAACATCAGAGCACCGCCATCGGCTCATCGACAGGATGATGCCTCTTGTTGACGAGAACAAGGCGCTGCAGGCCACCATCCTCGACCTGGAGAGCGGGATCCAGAAGGCCCACGAGGACCGGGACCTGGCTGAGGCGAATGCTGCTAACCCAGAGATCCGCTTGAGTTCCCTGGCCGAGGAGCTGAAAACAATCTCTGACCAGAAGAGGGGTACCATACATGTTTTTTAGCTCGACCATTATCTAATTCTTATGTCAGCTAACTCGCAAATGTACGCAGACTTGGAGGAGGAGCTCGACGTGTCGCGTGAAGCGGTTAAAACAGCTCTAGGATGAGAAAAAGGCTGCGGACGAACGCGCGGCGAAGCTAGCCGACGAGCTTGAGGGTAAGCCGGTGTTGTTGGACCCAGTGACATTTGCACTACGAGATGGCCACTTGGATTTTTGCAGACTACCGACGCCAGACCCGGGCATAATTCTAGGACTTCCAGCTCCAGGTGGAGGCGGAGAAAGCGAAGGTGGAGGCGGTCATAGCTAGGATAAAATCCGTGCTCGATTTCATTGACCTCGACGTAGCAGAGTCCTCGAAGCCGCGACCTGGTCTCAGGCAACCCCGACCAGACGCCATCATTGAAAGGTGTTGGGGGGCCTAGGAAAGCTTCAAGAACTTCAACAGGGATGCCTTCCTTTCTATGGCGACTCACGTCCTCGCTGTTGTCTGATCCCATTACCCCTTGATCAGGCTCGAGGCGATAGGGGCTGGCTATGCCAGGGGGACCACCTCGGAGGCCATAGGACAACTGGAGAGCGATGTGGAGGAGGCAGCAGCGAAGCTTGCAGGCGATGTCGACCTGTTTAGGCACGATTAGGAACAAGGTTGTACCTGCAGAAGGACTTGTATATATTGGGGGCACGAAAAACACTTAATGTTTGTGCTACGGTGTTGAATTAATTAGTGGCGTTATTATTAAGCGTTGTTTAATTTTCATGCGTTTGTGTTAGAGACTTATCCGAGCAGCTAGTTCTTTAGCCGAACACTTAGCCTTGGCTAGCCGGTATTCTACAACATCGAGCGCCGGAGCCCGTGCATGTGTAAGAGGTACTAGTGTGACCAAGGAGCACTGCCGACCACCCATGACATGGAGCGTTAGAGCTTTGGCATGTGTAGGGAGAGATCAGGGACAGGGCCTTGTCTAAGGTGCTCGGACGTAAGACGTTACTGTCGGTGAGTTGGAGAAAAAAGGCGCTTATGGAGATTTTGAGGAGTTATTTGGTGCTTGCTTAAGGTGCTGGGTGGGGAACTTGTGGAGAAATCATGAAAAACACATGGAGATACAATGGAGATCATATCATGGAGGAAAACTTTATTGGAGTATGCGAAATGAGTACATATCTTAGATGGAGCGTTTCAGGCATAGAAACGTATGAGTAGCTCGATATTCCAGGAGTTTGGGACATCGACTCCTTGGAGGTCGCACAATCAGTAGGATCCTAGTCGGGTGACTTCCTTGATCACGTAGGGCCCTTCCTAGGGTGATGACAGCTTGTGCATCCCTTCTGTCTTCTGTTTTCACCGCAGGATGAGGTCGTCGACCACAAATGACCGGCCTTTAATGTTGCAGCTATGGTATCTTCTCAGCCCTTCTAGATATTTGGCTGTTTAGATGCATGAGACAAGGCGTTCTTCTTCTACTCTATCAACGTCCTCCATTCGGGCTTCTGTGTACTACTCTTCATCGTAATATTCCACTCTGGGTGTTTGGAAAGCAACATCAGCAAGGAGCACGGCCTCAGAGCCGTAAACCAAGAAGTATGGTGAAACATCGGTATTGCGACTGGTCTGCGTGCACAGTCCCCAAACCATAGCCTGTAATTCTTTAAGCCACCTGCCAGGGTGCTTTTCTTCCTTCTGATACAGTCTCTTCTTGAGGGCATCTAATATCATGCCGTTTGCCCATTTGACCTAGCCATTGGCTCTAGGGTGGGCTACTGAGACGTATTTGATCGAAATACATCGGTCTTCACAGAAGTCCCAAAAATGGTGGCCGGTGAAGGTTGACCCAAGGTTGATGATGATGCTGTTTGGAAGACCAAACCTATGGATGATGTCCTCGAAGAGCTCGATGGCCTTCTTTGCCGTGGATGAGGCGAGGGGTTTGTACTCTATCCACTTTGAAAATTTGTCGATGGCGACATAAACGTACCGGAAACCGTCTGGCACTTGCTTAAAAGGCCCAATCATGTTGAGTCCCCAGCATGCAAATGGCTAGGACACGGGGATGGTCTGCAAGACTTATGCCGGTACATGTATTTGCTTGGCAAAAAATTGACATGCTTCACAGTGTCGGACCAGGTCCTCGGCATCGGCGATGGCGGTGGGCTAGTAGAAACTTGCTCGGAAAGCCTTATCGACCAAGTTCCTAGAGGCGGCATGATTGCCACAGGATCCAGCATGAATTTCTCAGAGCAGTTTAATTCCTTCATCACTGATGATGCATTTAAGCAGGATTTCACCTTTGGCATTTTTCCTCATCAACTTTTCACCGACCAGGACATAATGCTTACTGCGGTGGATGATGCGCTCTATTTTGGCCTTATCGATCGGGACGTCAGCATTGGTAAGATACTTGATGAATTGTTCCCTCAAGTCGGCAATCTGCCCCTAGCACAGCGAGGACGAGCTACTCGGCAGTGGGAGTTTCCTCATCTTCCTTCTCTTGAATGGACGGTGTCTTAAGGTCATGGACGAATACTCCAGGTGGGCCCTTGGCGTGACTAGAGCCTATCTTGGATAGCTGGTCGGCCAATTGGTTCTGGTCTCGTACCACATGATGGTACTCGATGCCATAAAATTTTCCTTCCAACTTTCTAATCTCCGAGCAGTAAGCGTCCATTTTGTCGCTGGTGTAGGACCAATCCTTGTTTACTTGGCTGATTACTAGCGCATAATCCCCGTACACCATGAGGCATTTGACGCCGAGCTCGATGGCTATACGGAGTCCGTGGAGACACGCTTTGTATTCAGCGGCATTATTGGAGGCTAGAAAATGGATTCAGAGAACATAACGGAGCGTTTCCTTGGTCAGAGTAATAAACAGGATGCCCGCTCTAGGACCGTCGATATTGAGGGCACCGTCAAAGTACGTTGTCCAGTGCTCGAGGCGATCAGAGGGGACGGGCTCTTGGATCTCAGTCCACTCGGCAACGAAGTTAGCCAACGCTTGGGATTTTATGGTCGGCCAGCTTTTGAACTCGATGGAGTAAGTGGCGAGCTTGACTGTCTATTTGATAATGCGGCCGTTGGCTTCTTTATTGCGAAGAATATCGCCTAGTGGGAATTCAGTGACTACCACTATCTTGTAGAACTCGAAGTAATGGTGAAGCTTTCGAGATGTAATCAAAATAGTGTATAGTAGCTTTTGTACCTGTGGTAGCGTGTTTTGGAGTCATTAAGGACTTCGCTAATGAAATAGACCGGGCGTTGTACCTTGTAGGCGTGTTTGACCTCTTCGCGCTCGACCACGATGGCCGTGCTGACAACTCTAGATGTGGCGGTGATGTAGATCAAGAGTGTTTCATCGGCTTCCAGAGCTGTCATGATGGGAGGCTTTGTTAGAAAAAGCTTAAACTGCTCGAAAGTTGCGTCGGCCTCGTCCAACCACGTAAAGTGCTCGGAGGCCTTGAGCAACTTAAAGAAAGGGAGCTCCTTTTCACCCAAACGTGAAATGAAACGGCTTAAGGCCGCCATACACCTCGTGAGCTTTTGTATATCCTTGACGCAGGTTGGCCGCTTTATGTTGGTGATTGCCGATATCTTCTCTGGGTTTGGCTCGATGCCATGGGCGCTGATGATGTACCCCAAGAGGATTCCGGAAGGAACGCCAAAGATACACTTAGATGGATTTAGCTTCCACCTAAACTCCTTCAAATTATCGAAGGTTTCTTCGAGGTTGGCGATGAGGTTAGACGTGGTTTTTGACTTGACGACCATGTCATCTATATAAGCCTCTACGTTGTGGCCTATCTGCCTATCAAGGCACATCTGTATAGCTCTCTGATATGTTGCTTCGGTGTTTTTGAGGCTAAAGGACATGGTGGTATAGCAATATGCACTGAACGGAGTAATAAAGGAAGTTTTGATCTGATCGTCCTCTTTCAAGGAGATCTGGTGATAGCCGGAGTAGCAATCTAGGAAAGAAAGGAGCTCACAGCCAGCGGTGGAGTCAACGATCTCGTCTATGTGAGGCAACCCAAAGGGGTCTTTAGGGCAGTGTTTGTTGAGACCGGTGTAATCAACACACATCCTCCATTCTTTATTCTTTTTTTGTACAAGGACTAGGTTTGCCAGCTATTCAGGATGATATACTTCTTTGATAAATCCAGCTGCTAGGAGCTGTTTTATTTCTACCCTAATAGCCTCCTTCTTGTCTGGCGCGAATCATTAGAGCTTCTACTTGATTGGCTTGGCGGTTGGCGAGACGTTTAAGGAGTGCTCGATCTTCTCCCTTGGTACCCCTGGCATGTCTACAAGTTTCCATGTGAACACGTCAGCATTGGTATGCAGGAAGGATACGAGCGCGCTTTCCTATTTGGGGTCGAGGTTGGCCCCGATCTTGATGATCTTGGAGGGGTCATCGAGGCCAAGGCCGACCTCCTTGATCTCCTTAGACTTGGTGGAGGCGCGGGGGGCCTCAACGGTTGGAATCTCCTAGTCGTCAGAAGGCACTGTCTTGGAATCAGCTACCAGGCCTACCATCTATATGGAGAGGTTGGTAGCCTTAGCGAGAGCAAGGCTTTCTGTCTCGCAGGCATAGGCGACGGAGAGGTTGGCGTGTAGAGCCAAGACTCCTGTAGGGGCAGGCATCTTGAGTACCAGATAGGCATAGTGCGGGATCGCCATAAATTTGGCTAGAGCTAGTCAGCCAAGTATGGCGTGGTAGGCAGTGTTGAAGTCGGCCACATAGAAGTTGATGTGTTCGATACGGAAGTTGTCGACTGTACCAAACTGTACAGGCAGGGTGATCTCTCTGAGGGATTGTGATGCCCTGCCAGGCACTACCCCCCAAAAAAAGAATCAGAGGGAGTGAGGTCTGCCGTAGTGAGGCCCAGTTCCCTTAGGGCTCCGGTGAAAAGCAAGTTGAGAGCGCTCCCACCACCGACGAGGACTTTTCTGAAGAGCACCTTCTCCACCGTTGCGTCCAATACGAGGGGGAAATGCCCTGTGTATGGGATATCAGCCCATTGGCCGGTCCTGCTAAAGGTTATAGGAACCTGAGACCACGAGCGATAGCTGGGGTTGGCAATGGTATCTTGCTTGGATACGGCAAGCACTCGACGAGCGGTGAGTTTTCAGTCTCTTTTGCTCTCAGCGGCGGTGACTCCCTCGAAGATGGTGGTGACCACCTTATCATAGTTCTGAAAGGCATTGTTGTCATCCCTAGGTGGTCGGCGTCCCCGATTGGCATCATCTTCATGGTCGTCCTTCTTCTTGTTCTAGAATTCCTTGGCCAGACCAAGGCAGTCCTTCATCTTGTGCTTGCTGTTCTTGTGGAGGGGGCAGGGGCCCTCAAGAATCTTCTTGTATTGCTCGTCGTAGTTGCGTTTGGTGTGAGGTTTGTTGACCGTTGCGACGAAGTTATCTGGTCGACGACAGCAATACTGCGCTGCTTTCGACCCTTCTAGTCGGTCGTAGGGGGTGACGTGGCGGCATTCCTTGTCATCATAGTGGTGATCATTACGATGTTCATCCTGTCGGTCATCACCGCGATGAGGTGGTCGAGGAGGCTATCGAGCACCGGTGTCTTCATTGTGGCGTAGTTCGGCCTCCTCAGCGTCAGCATATTGGTCTGTCATGGTGAGCATTTCGCTGATCCTCTTTGGAGGCTTGCGATTGAACTTGGAGCGCAAATCACGCTGACTGAGGCCACGGATAAAGGCGGTGATGACTTCTGCTTCGGTGATGTTAGGTATCGAGTTCCTCATCTCGAAGAAACGTCGAATGTAACTTCGAAGGAGCTCAGAGGATTTTTGGTAGATGTGGTTTAGATCATGTTTGGTGCCTGGACGATTACATGTGTCCATGTAATTGTCGGTGAAAATTTTCTTCAATTGATCCCAGGAGTCGATGGAATCTAGAGGGAGGCGGGTGAACCAGTTCATCACGGGAGGAGTAAGCATGATGAGCAAATAATTTGCCATGATGATGGTGCCTCCGCCAGTAGCGTATACAGCGGTGGCATAAGCCTATAGCCACTAGGTAGGATTCATGCGACCTTCATAAGGTTCGACCCCGGTGATCTTAAAGCCACGAAGCCATTGGAGTGTTCGGAGTGTTCTTGTGAAATCCTTAGGGCCTTCGGGATCACCACCGTCATGGTCGGTGAGTACGGGAGCATCGCCCCCGGCAGGTAGAGTTGCAAGGGGCTAGAGTGTGTCGACTGGATTGCCAAATTCCGCGTCATATTCCTAGCAGCGTTTGACCTCTTGTTCATGCTTGGAGAAACGGCGTCCATCAATGTTTCGGCGAGCGTCGCGAAGGTTGTCGATATACCCACAGACATCCCCCTAGGGCTGGTTGACCTCCTGGTTGGCGTTGGGATTGGCATTACGTGGTGGCTGACCAGGGTCATTAACAAGATTGCCCATGTTTCCTCTTTGGAGGAATTGTCCACCATCTTGACGGTGGTCGGTGAAACGACTCCTACCGGGTCGATTGGATCTGTGGGATCTTGGAGCGGCAGATTGGCGGTTAGGGCTTGTGGAGTGAGAGGATGCCTGATCATGGTGAATATCATTGATCTGGCAATGAACTGTCTTTATCATTGCGGCGATCATGGCGACCTCCGACGTTTGTGGTAGCCTGCCGAGCTCATTGGCGACGACGGCGAGGTTGGCGCACGGAGTATGATAAACCTCGTGGTCTCCAACGCACATGAATTTGATGTTCAGATTGTGGCACAGACAGCTCTGATCACCTTGGCCGTCAGCCTGGCCGACGTTCGCATTAGCTTCAGCGGCGGCGATGGCGGCTTCATTCTCCCGGCATGTGGCTCGATTAGCATTCCTGGAGAGACGAGCTTGTTGATATTGGTCGGTCTCCCCATCGCATGGCGGGCAATCGAGACTCACCAGAAAGAGCTCTCCTCCAAAACCCGACGGGAAGCGAGGATATGTAGGAACCATCTCGGCGAGGGTCTCTGTGGAGCCAAGGGATTCGGAGCCCGGGTCCTCTTCTAGGATGGTATGAAGGGATTCATCCGAGAGCTGGCGAATCTATACAATGTTGATCGTCGGAGTGAACTGGTCGGCGATGTGGTCGATAAGCGGAGGGTTGGAGGTGACCTGTTCGGCGAAAAGGCCCCTCATGTCTTCTTGGGAAATGGTAGCCGCATTGATGAGGCCGAAGGGTTGAATCATCGGTGCGCCTTCTACTGAGGAGCTCCGACCAGCGCGGACCAGATCGGATCTGGAAGGTAATCGATGTTGGACCATGCGCCCTTCTAGAGTCGTGGTGATAATGAGGTCCTCCCCGCACTGCTCGGGATGGAGGGGGTGCGCAGGGCGCTTGGGGCCAATCACTTGGCGACATCGGGGAGGCGAAACCTCCTCATCACATGCAGATTGAACCAGAGCCGATTCCGCGATGGCCAAGTAGTCGACGAGCTTGTGGCTGAGCTAGTCAATAGACTCAACCAGGCCGTTGTTGTCGATCTGCTTCCTCTGGTAGCGAGGGAGCACCCGAGGTGTAACCGGCGAAGATGATCTTGTCGGAGCCTCCATGATCGGATTGGTCAGTGCGGACGCCGATGTGGTTGGCGTGGAACCGATCTGAGCCAGCTCGACGATTTCCCCCTCTCCATCGGCATTGATGATCCACGAGATTGATCCGATCATGAAGATCTGACTGGGCACAGGAGAGAAATAAAAGTTGGGAAAATGTACCATCTGATTCGCCATGGCACAGCGCGCACACCCCTACCTGGCGCGCCAACTGTCGACAAAAGATGCTCGGTAGTCCACCGAGGGGCTACCCACGATGGTAGATTGTTCGGAGGAGGTGTGCGTGACCAAGAATAAGATGGCAACAGAGACACAAGAGTTAGACAGTTTTGGACCATCGGCGCGACGTAATACCATACTCATGTGGTCTGTTGTTTAGTATTAGCCGTCATATGAATATCTTGTGTTTTGAGGGGGTCCCCTACCCGCCTTATATAGTCGGGGGTAGGGTTACAGGTCGGTTAGATCTAGAAAATAATCGGCAAGTAATAACAGATTACAAAGATCACGGAGTCCTAACATATCTAATAGATCACGTCGTATCTTCTAGATATGCTTCCGGAGTCCCGTGGATCTTTGCCGAGCAGCATCGTGCCCCGCAAGGCACTGTCTTGCGGGCTGGGCCATCCCTGGAGACGCGGCCCATGTCCTCTACTATGGGTATCCGGGGTCAGACCCCCCACAGCAGTCGGCTTGGTTCTGGACCGATTCATGGCTTCCGGATAGGCCAATCTGTCGCCTTGCTCCACACCTATTCGCCGCCATCAGTAGGCGTCGATGCCACAAGACGGTGCGCGAATCCCTCATGAAAAGAAGCTAGGTCTGGGACATCCAAGGGGCACCTACTGCCGTAGTTCTCTGTGACTACGTCGTCGTTTGGGAGAAGGTCGCCGGTGTGGTCCTTGACGACCTTACCATTGACCGGTTCATCTAGCGCCGGGCTGCTAACGGGACGTACTTCGCCTCCTCAGCCTACAGAGCCTTCTTCATCAGTATGACGTCGCCGCGGGGCGCAAAAGAACTTTGGAAGGCTTGGGCACCGCCTAAGTGCAAATTCTTCTTCTGGCTATTGTTGCATGATCGCCTGATGACATCAACAAGAAGAAAGCGTCGAGGGTTGCAGGACAGGGATGTCTGCGCTCTATGCGATCAGGAACAGGAGACGGCGCAGCACCTTGCGGGTGAATGTGTATTCACTAGGGAGGTGTGGTACAAGGTGCTTGCTCCCATCGGCCTTGAGCTTCTCACGCCGCAGCCTAGGACTAGCTTCCGAGATTGGTGGCTGTCACGCCGCATTCTGCTGGGGACGGCACGTCGCAAAGGCTTCGACTCCATCACTATCCTTGGATCATGGTGCCTATGGAAGGAGCAAAACCAAAGGGTGTTCGATGGCATCGGCGGGTCGGTTGTCGTGGTCGCAGACTCCGTAGTGGAAGAGGCGGTTCGGTGGTCTCAAGCCGGGAACGGCCACCTAGCTACGCTCTGGGCAGCCATTGATGGCGCCTGAGCTTCGGCAGCCCCTTCGTCGCATCATTTGTTGTCATGTAATATCGCCTTAGCCTTAGCTTTATCACTTACTGTTTTCGCTTCCTGTTGCCTGGTTAACTCCTTTTGGCCGTAGTGTGCCACTCGCGTCCTAGGCCAACCGGAGTTTACCATTGTAACAACTCTTACTTCTACTTAATGATATACATGCCAATGCATGGTCGCGAAAAAATGGATCAGAGTAGATCAAAACCCGTTTAGACTAGTGCTAGAGCATGGGACAGATTTAAAGACCTAGAAAACAAAAAAAAAATGAAAGTGTAGGATTTGGATGATGCCATTTTCTAGTTTAGGGCACGACCAATGCAAGCTAATCTTATTGAGCTGAACCAAAAGTTGTACTAGACGCATCAACAGGAGACCCAAGGCTACCAAGTTTGCAATGGATCGAGACCAATGCATAATCTCAAGTACATGGGTTTTCCACTGCTCTAGCTCCCCTATTGAAAAGTAGCTTTGCAGGTTTGGCACTTGCCCAAAAGAGAGGAAAATTCAGCCCATGATCTTGCTAAGTATGCCTTGATTTCATGTTTAGAACGTACTTGGTTGTATGAAACCACTGAATGTATTCTCCCAAGTACCCAGCATGAATTGTTTCTCAAAAAAAAAAGTATCCAGCATGACTGTAATGTTGACGTTTAATTAACATAAGCTCTTGTTATCTCGAAAAAGAAAGAAAACACGTCGTAAAGTTTCCTCCTCACTACATTGTGCGCTTGAGCGAGTGCCTCTGCGTTTCGTCACACGAAAACTTTGATGCCTCTGTAGGGTAATCTGACAGCTTAGAGCAAGTATTATAGTGCCTAGTCAGCTGGCTGAGAAGATATCCACGTCATAAAAATCTGATGTGGCAGAGAGAGAAGAGGAGAGAGAGGGCTGGGCGGGCGCTTCGCTCTTCGCCGGCTGAAACGCAAGAAACGAGGCCAAAAAGCCCGTATCCAGCCTGGTGCCGGCGGCAAAACCGACGCTTCATCCTGCCATGGACCACCTCATGATCCTGTGCGCCGGCCACACCGGCAAGGCTGCACAGCTGCCTGCAAGCCATCCCGTTCAAGTTTACAATGAATCCCAATTGATAATATACACATTCAAGCATCAAATATTAAAATATTACTATATAGCCAACTTAACAGCCCGCTCACTATATGTGTTACTGGCTTAAGTGACGTGGCTTAGTCTTACCGCCGGCTGCTGGCGAAATTATTATCCATGCTCTTACAAGGCTACTAGTTAGTACACTGATTTTTGACCCGTGGAACGACCGTGAAATCTAGGACTAGTAGCCATGTTGTAGCGTTGAGCGTGGCCTTAAGGACATTTTACTTTTTTCTTTCCCTATATGTCACATGCCTGTTAGTTCCCATTCCAATGCCACCTAGAATTACTGGGTAAGAAAAATTATGAAGCCCTTGCACATGAGAGGTACTATATGTCACATGCCTGTTAGTTCCCATTCCAATGCCTGTTAGTTCCCTATATACAGAAATAAGCACTATTTTTAGGATGGAAATCAGTGATGATTTGAATAATTTTGAGTGGCACAAGGGACAATATCTCCTCCTTTTTATTTCTGTATATATTGTATACTATATATATATATATCTAAACCTAAGCCTGACGACTTCCCACATACGTGCCGCCGTCCTCCTGTTTCTACGCGATTTAGTTGCCGGCTTCATGTTATTAGCCCGTGGAATACGGTGAGGTAATTGATTCGCCTAAACTACCAATACCACGCATTCTGCATCTGTGCGACACCGGCTTATGCCCCTATCGTCTATACTCCTACGCCATGTCCGGCAACTCGACCTCTGCTGACAGCCATGCAAAGGGCCGACCCAAGACGACGGTGTCCAAGTGCGTGACGGAGAGCGTTACCGCCACGCACAACTTCGAGGTGGCAGATTTCTCGCTGCTCTGCGGCATGGGCGTCGGCAAGTTCGTCGGCTCGACCACCTTCAGCGTCGCCGGCTGCGACTGGAACATCCGCATCTACCCCGACGGAAGCAACACGGAGAACAATGGCGCCTATGTCTCCGTGTTCCTCTACTTCCGTAAAGGCTTCACCGGTGTGAGGGTGAAGTTCAGTCTAAGCTTACTGAACAAAGATGCTAGTATGTCGACGCTACGAAACCCCATGTTATTCAAGCGTAACTTCGGGTCAATAGGTGGTGACTGGGGCCATGAAAAGTTCATGGAGAAATCTAAGCTGCAAGAGTTCCTCCTCCTCAACCACGACAACCTCACGGTCAGGTGCGATCTGACTGTTATAGGAGAGTCTCGATCTGATGAAGTTGAAGCTGTAAACACAGTTGTACTCCCTCCAGCGAACCTGAGCCAAGATCTTGCACGCATGTTGAAGGACGGGGAAGGCACCGACGTCACCTTCGATGTAGATGGCAATCTGTTCTCTGCCCATAGATGCCTGCTTGCTGCACGGTCCCCGGTCTTCAAGGCTCTGCTATTCGGTCCAATGAAGGCGAATGCAGCGCAGCACATCAAGATCGATGACATAGAGCCTGCCATCTTCGAGGCGCTTCTTCACTTCATCTACACAGATTCCATTCCACCGCCGAGTGACGACGACTGTGGTGGTACTGGTGCTCAGCAGGATAATGTGATGTTGCAGCACTTGGTAGCTGCAGCAGATCAGTACGGGGTGGACAGGCTAAGGCTTACGTGCGAGGCGAGGCTTTGCCGCGGCATCGACGTGCTAACTGTTGGCACAACTTTAGCTTTGGCAGAGCGACACCACTGCATCCAGCTCAAGGATGCTTGTCTCGAGTTCATTGCCTCACATGATATGCTTGGTGCTATCATGGAGACTGATGGATTCAAGCATCTCCTTGCCAGCTGCCCTTTCATCATGAAGGAGATTTTAGACAAGATTGCAGATGCAAGAGCAGGAGCGCGCTGAAAGTTTAGCAGAAAAGTAATGGATTTTGCACTGATTGCATCCTATCAGCTTTCTTTTCTACCATTTTCTGTCGATTTTCTATCATATATGATCAGTGTATCATCATCATATTCAGAACCCTTATTCAAGACCATGGGCATGATTTTTTTTTTGCACTGCACAAGTTCTAGAAATGTCCCCATTGTTTTTTCACAAGTTCTTATTATTTCCCTTCTTTATTTACATTCTCTTTTTTTTTCATGTTCCATACGTGCCTGGGCAATAAAGCTTAGCCTGACATGCGACACGGTTTTCTAAATTATTTTGACCATTCATTTATTCTATATTATATTGTCTGTGACTATAAACTAATGATTATGGGATAGTATATTTGATATTACTAAGTTTTTATTACAATAGTTAAACATGATTTATCAAATTATTGGTCAAAGATTATGAAGTTTGACTTTTAACGTACGCAAATGGCTTGGATAATTAAATAGAAGCATGCCTTAGACCCTATTTCAATTAGTTAGAGCTAATCAAAATGTTAGCAATATGAACAGGAAGGGAGAAGAACTGGAAATCGAAATAAGCAGCCAGAAGAATATATGACGAGTAACTATGAGTGCTTGAATTAAGAACGGGAAATGTAATGAGTTCTCAGTTCTTCCATGCCCCTCTCTCTCTCAGAGCCGATACATATATGAGTTCTTCCCTTCTCTCAAGACATGCTCTCAACTAGTTGTTGGACCACGACGGGCCAAAGAAACGCGTACTGGGCCTTCTGGGACGGCGCTCCCCTGGTCTCAACTGCTCGGGCTGCTGCTGGGCTTCTAGGTTAGCCGATGGGCTAACACAAAAGCTGCTAAAAATATAGCTGATCTAATAAACATGTCTTAGACCCTATTTCGGTTAGTCAGGGAGAGAATAGAAAGCTGCTAGCAAAGGTTCTATTCGATCAAATCAGTTTAGATAGTAGCCTAATAAGTTTGTTGTGCCCTTGTATCATTTTAATGAAGTTTTAATTTCTTGGATGGATACACTAAGAATGCGAATATGTGAATGATTTAGATATAGAATAGTCTAATCTCCCACCGTCTCATGAGACTACTCATCAATAACCGTCCCACCATCTTGTCTAAACTTTCTTTCATCGGTAATGCTTCAGTCAGGGCGTCCGTCCGCCCAGACGCTCCTTGCCGGGCCTGTGCGCTAATGCTATCGGCCCAACAGGCATGCCTTCTCTCTACACCTCTTCATCTCTCTCAAAAATATCTCCTCACTCCACTCGTCCATTGCATGCTTCATGGCACAGTGCCACCATCCGCTCGCCCCAATTCGCATCGCTGCCGCGGGCATCTCCTCGTGTGTGCCCCCAACCTACGCCGCGTCGCGCCACTCTTCCTCGTCGTTGCGGCCATCTCCCCGCGCACACCCATCATGCGCTACGTCGCCCACTTTGCCTCGCCATGCAGCAATCCACCGCTGCGCTTCCCTACTTCGCCTCGCCGCGGTGGGCATCCACCGCCGCGCGCCCACTTCGCGCAGCAACGGCGTGCACTACGCCACCACCACCCCGATGCCACCAGGTAAAGGTCGTCGCGGACTGGGATATCGTCTCCCGTGGTTGGTCGAAGACACTACGACAGGAAGAAGCGCATGTTACAAGCGTATGTTTCAAATATTTTAGATGTTTTCGAGGTATGTTGCAGTGTTGCATATGGATGTTGCAAAAGTAAATCGAGATGTTGCACATGTTGCAGTAGCTATACATAGATGTTGCAAACGTTTGATTGAAATGTTTCATCTGTTTTGACGTATGTTGCAAGTGTTTATCTGAATGTCGTATATGTTTTCACACAGATGTTGCAAGCCTTTGTTCGAAATGCATCCATTTCAGACGCATGTTGCATGTGTTTTGTCTGGATGTTGCATATGTTTCACACATATGTTGCACGTGTTTGTTCCAAATGTTTCATCACTACTGCAAACGCTTGATTGAAATGTTTCATCTGTTTTGACGTATGTTGCAAGTGTTTATGTGAATGTTGTATATGTTTTCACACAGATGTTGCAAGCATTTGTTCGAAATGTTTCATCCATTTCAGACACATGTTGCATATGTTTCACATAGATATTGCACACGTTTGTTCCAAATATTTCATCTATTTTAGACTATTGCAATTTGCAACAAGTTTAATTTTTTTGGCTTGCAAGTGTTTTCATGTTTCAAGCCTGAATGGGGCGGCCAGAGTCACACAACACACATTCGCAGGCGGGGTTGCGAGCGCGATACGAAGCAGGCGCTGGTGCAGAAGCGAAGCGTAAGCGTGCAGTCCCTGTGTGCGAGCAGGTGGTGCAGGCAGGGCGAGGCATCCAAACGATTCAGGTGCATGAAACGAAGGGGGACACGGAAAACGAAGAAGCACGCGACATGGGATGCAGGCGTGGACGTCCTGGCGGTAGCATCTCCGTGTTCATAGCCAAATGGACGATATGCTTGAATCCATCTGTTTCCATATATAATAGCACCAGGCACATTGGGAGAAGTGATAAACCTACCTGAAGCAATCATATTCCATCGACAATGCATATCGGGCAAGATAGAGCTGAAGAATGTGGTGAGTTTCAGTACAGATCCACAGAACTTGAGAAGGAAAAACGTAAGAAGAAAACTGAAGGACAAACAATGCTAATTAAAACATAATTGATTTTCGTCAAAATTTCATTGTAGCAGTGTATCACTGCAGCGCACATTCTTCTTATATAATAGGAGCTGCAACCTGCAATAGATACACCAGCAATATAATTAATGTGATGGATAGTGATCGAATATTGATGCTGCAGCATTGTACGTATTGCTGCTTGTTTTTCCAGTGACACTACTTATTGATCCAGACGGCAGCGACCTTGTCCAAAATCTCCTCCATGATTGCAGGGCAGCTAGTGATGAGATGTTTGAACCCATCAGTTTCCATGACGGCACCAAGCACGTCACGCGAAGCTATGAACCCAATGCAGGCACCTTTGAGAGCTGGGTGCAGCGGTGTTGCTCCGCTAAAGCTAGGGTGGTGGCCACCGTCTGCACATCGATATCGCGGCACAGCTTTGCTTAGCACAGGAGCCTCAACCTGTCAAGCCATACCGATCGGCTGCAACTAACAGGTGCTGTATTGCCACAATGTTATCTGCTGCATTGTCGTCGCAATCATCAGGCAAGGAATCCGTGTAGACGAAGTGCAGGAGCGCCTCGAATACTGCAGGCTCCATGTCTTGGATCTTGATGCAATGCGCATCCTTCTCCTTCATCGCGCCAAAGAGCTCCGCCCTGAACACCATGGACCGTGCGGCCAGGATGCACCTGTGAGCCAGGAACAGTTGGCCGCCCACGCTGAACGTCACGTCAGCACCTTCCCCGCTCTTCAGCATATCCGTGAGGTCCTGGTGCAGCTTTGGCTGCGGAACTACAACGACGGCGGCTGCATCTTCAGTGTGAGGCACTTGTTTTATCGTCAGAACACACCTGATGGTGAAGCGACCACCGTTGAGGTGCAGCAGCTCCTGCAGGCTGGATTTCTCAATGAACGTAGGCCAGCCCCAGCGGGCACCAGCCGACTCAAAGGTCTTTGTGGACACAGTTTGCTGATTCATCACTTGATCACTATTATTGCCCATTAAACTGAAAGTCGCTATAACACTGACACCTGCTGTTCCTCTGACAAAATACAGGAAGGCCGAGACATAAGCACCTTGGTTCGCCGCCGTGTCGTTCCTGTCAGGGACTCAGGGTAGAAGTCGATCCTCCAGTCGCAGCCGCCGACGCTGAAGGTGCTCGAGCTGACGAACTTGCCGATGCCCATGCCGTCGAGCACCGAGTAGTTGGTCACCTCGAATTAGTTGTGCGTGGTGGTGACGCTCCCCGTTACGCACCTCGACGACGAGGTGGATCCGATAGCCATGGCGAAGGAGCGCGGCAATAGGCGTTGCACAAACTGAAAAGGATCTGCTGATGAGCTAGTATAGGGTCGGTCTTTGTTTATAGGACATAGGAGTACTATTTCTCTGTTCTGCTGCGCGGCGCGCACTATGCGCATGCGTAGACGTTTAGTTTTCCGGGAACGTCGGCGCCGGTTGGGAATGCAGCTCCTATTTATTGTACTCGTATATCAAAAGACGTCAGTTTTTTCGAATCGTCGTGCTCCTGTTTATTGTACGCGTATTTATTGGAGGTGAAGTCCCAGTTTTCAATAGAGAGAGATTCAATTTTAGTATAAGAACCTATTTCGATCCCATGAATTAAAATCAATGTCTAGAAATGCGCTTCTCATTTCATTACTTATTAGATTATTTTTCAATTTCTCTTAATTCCCTGCAACCAACAAACAGTACTTATCAGTTTTTTTATGGAGAATAACATTTACTAATAGACATCAATGTGTATTAAAAACTGAGAACGATCAGACGTGGCAAGCAGTCATATAGGAGACCATGCTGCCACTTTTCTATCACACTGATATCTGCTCAAGCACGTACAATAGGAGCTCTCCCACATCGGACCGACGTGTGAGCCGGGGGCAGAGCTCGCCCGCGGTCGTGTGCTCGCCTCTGCGACCGGAGACGAAAGCTCGCGAGATCACCCCACTGCCACCACAATCCAATCCTTGCACTCTAGATGCTGATTAATCAGATTGTATTCATTTTACTTGCCACTACTCACAGCATTGGCATCGTTGAGCTGTTTCGCATCAGTTGTATACGCTGCTTGGCATTGTGTCGAGATAAACTGCTTATTTCTCTTATTGTTTTTGTAGATATCATACACAACATTATTGACAAGGAAACTACTTCAGTCTCAGATAATCTTTGTCCTACAATTGATACAAGAGAGACACAGTAGAAGCCTCATGATCTCGTAGAGAAACGTTTCTGAATGATATCAGAGCCTTGATGCTGCTGAGGGGCCCATTACAATCATCACTTTGCCAACCGCCTTCCTATCTCTCAGGGCAGAGAAAGCAAGATGGGCCTGTGGAAAATAACACCCCAAAATATAATTGACACAGATTACATATACGCCAAAGCTCGACCACAATCAATTTCTCTCATGTGGGAGTCTCCGGCACTGGGTCTGCCCAACAGTTGGACACATGCAATCATTTGCCCAGTATATTCAAGCAGAATGACTTAACACATATATTCTCTTATCAGAGATGATTGGTGTACATGCAATTAAATCTGGTTTGAAGCAGTTTAATAAAGGGAAAAGTCCACTTTTTGTCATCCAACTATTGCCCGAGTTTGTTTTGGACATGCAACTCTGAAACTCCGGCACAGGTAGTTTTGTATTTTCTAAAAATAACAGAACTGGATTTAAAAAAAAAACAAACTCATTTTAAATAAGAAAAATATGAAACCAGTAACAGAATGTTTTTAAAAGTATTATCTATCTATTGGTCCTCTATTTGGAATTATTGGTAGTTTATCTGCTCCTATTCCTATTGTTTTATTACTTGTAGTCATGTTAGTTACTTATTTAAAATCATCATTTTTGCACTATATTATACCCGAGATTGACCAAGAAAAATCATGGCAGACTACGAGTAAATAGAAGATCTTCAAGACGACACCAACCACGCAGGTGCCATGCTCCAGATATAGATCACATTTAGCCATTGTAACTAGTACAGCATCACGGGCCCTAAATAATTTGATTAACTTAACCAACATATTCCATACTCTATTTTGTGTCTTGATTCTGTTAGTCAATCACTAGGCTTAATATCCCAAAATGATGAGTTAAATAAATAACAAGTATGACCAAGAGCAATAAAACACTACGAACAACTACAAATAAGACCTAAATAAATCCAAATCTAGCACCGATAGACACATTATATTTTTAGAAAAAAAAATGACACTGGTTTCATATTTTTATGACTTAAAACGTGCTAGTTATGAATTTTTAGAAATAAGTCAGTTTTTGTAATTTCCAGATAATACAAAATCACCTTCCAAACTAGCTAGATGGCCAAACTTATCCAGTATTGATAGTTCAGTGGTCAAAGATTTCTGATTTTAGAGTTGCATGGCCAAAATCAAACTTGGGCAATAGTTCAATGGTCAAAAATGGAGTTTTCTCTTTAATAAAATGCCCATACTTATTCATTCAAATGGAGAACAGCTGTTGTTTAGATAGTATGCTCCAGCTGCATAGCAATACAACGCTAACATGTGAATAGATGCTTTTACAAGTATAATGAAGAGCAATTTTGACTAGGAAACAACATGATACCAAAGTACTCCCTCCATTCCAAATTGTAAGTCGTTTTGGCTTTTCTAGGTACGTGGCTTTTGATATGCATCTAGATGTATATTATGTCTAGATACATAATAAAATCTATGAATCTAGAAAGGCCAAAACGACTTACAATTTGGAATGGAGGGAGTAACTAACAACAGATACGGCAATATGGCAGTACAAATGTACAATGGTGTGAACAGTACATGTGTAACAAGTTAGACCACCCTGGTTCAAAACAAGCTCATGAGATACATTAAGTGTTGCCGTCAATACAAGTTGTTACCTTTGGGCCATGCCATCTCAAACATGATAGCTGCTAAATGTTGCTTAGTTGCTTACCTCAACAAGTCTGTAGCGGTGTGAAATTTGAACTTTTATCAGACCTTTTGAAAGCCATGACAAGAGTTCATTGAGGGAATCAATGAGTATTCGTGGTCGATGAGTTAAGTAGCTTCCCCAGTACAAGCCATGAACTGTCCAGTTCTGAAACAGCACAAGACCATGGTCAGTTGTTTCTTCTTTTGGAGAAATTAGTTAGTGATTTCAATACGCATAATTTGTGAATCAAATAATTGTATCATCAGTACATCCTTGTTTCAGAAGTTTCCCTTCACTGCTTAGATAAGCAATGTTATTCAGCAGTACTACCTGTTTCCCCTTATAACAACTTCAAATTCAGTACATGCAGCTTCAACTAACTGGTTACATATTTTCTTATTTCCCGCCAACAATCATTCTGGTGCAGCCAGCATTACTTTTAATTGATTACATGATTAGTTTTCAAATTGCTCACATGTAAATTTGTAATAAGTCCCATAATTCAGAATCCACTATTCAATTTAGCAAGAAAAATGACAGTACAAATTCTAGAGATGTGTGTCAGAATCACAAATTCTAAGAATTTAACCAACATAAACAGGGCATGTAGCCCAACTGCCCAAGTGTGAAAGCCAAATTATATTATAGAAAAATCTGAGTAATCACATTCTTAATATTTTTATGCATAAGCGCACCTTAACAAGAGCAATATTCGCTCGAATAACTGGAACATCACCACTGGCAAATCCGATGACAAGAATATGCGCACCCCAATTGAGAAGTTTCAGGCTATCCTGAGTTAGTTTCCCCCCGACTGGGTCATATAAAACATCAACACCTTTCAAGCCTCTAGCCTTTAAGAAGGACTTGGCACTTTCTACAACATTATCCTTGCTTGAGTCAATTACATGATCAGCTCCAATGGACTTAAGATATTCCGATTTCTCAGCCCCCCTGAAGTCAAAGAGAAGGTATAGTAGACAATAGACACCAAACACTACCATATTGTGAAATAGTTATATCATCGTGTTAATCACCTAGCAATTGCAATAACAACAGCACCACAAACTTTTCCTATTTGCACAGCAGATACCCCGACTCCACCAGCAGCACCAAGAACAAGTAGCACCTGAAATTACAACAATCAAACGAGAAGGAATGAAGTACTGGAACACAAAGGTCAAGTTGTTGCTTATGTCCTTCTGACCTTCCGTTTATATGTATCAAGGGTACATAAATGTCTCACAACTGTTAAAACAAGTAACACGTAATAAGCATCACAACAAACCTTGGTGAACTAATATTAGGTGATGTGGAAGACATTAGTTCCCTCAACTACAGAAGGAGACAAATCCTACGAATGCCTATTAACAATAGCAGAAGATATAATAATAATATAAAATATGCATAATTTAATAGCACATGAACTATCGCCCTGCTTGGCTGCCCTTTTGTAGGAGCAGCTGCAGCTGTGGCTGCTTGAATACTACAGTAACTACAGACACAGCGCTGATGCAGCAAGCACTTCAGATCAGGTATGTTTATAGAAATCAAAATGACATTGTGTCAATGATACAAATGCATACTGTATGGATAACTTCAGGTATACACTACAAAACTTCAAGTATACACCTTGACTAGTATGTTACTATGTTGTCTTACAGAATAATAATCATAATACACAGAATTATAATCCCTTGGTTCCAAATGTGGTTTATGATAGCATGGACAGTAGATAGCAAATTTAATCTAGTAAAATATTCTGAGATGTATTTCCTGCTGAGAGTTATTATAAAAAATGCCCAACAGACTTGTTTTTTCTTGTCTAGCTGTTTGGGACTTGTTTTGTGGAGAGGAGAATTGAGAGTGGAGCAGTAGTTTAGAGGTAGTGTCTTTTGTGCTCCTTTTTGTCTCAACTTCGTTGTGAGCTGGCAATCCCAGAGCTAGACCATTTGTATCCTGTTTAAGTTTTTGAATAAAGCCAGCAGATGCCTTTGGTCTAAAAAATGCGGAAAACACATCACAACACATAGAAGAAACGAAACCTGGCCAGCCTTCAATTGGGCTCGGTGAACAAGGGCCAAATGTGATGTACCAAATGCAACAGGTAAAGCCCCAGCTGTGACCAGATCGCATCCATCAGGCACTAAAAATCTGATTCAGAAAAACATAACATCGATTTAGCATATCTCATAAAAGGAACAAAATAATCATTACATAACTAACACATCATTTTTTTTTTCTATTCCATACATACATTTACATCACACAGATGTGATGGCAGTAATTCAGTTTGAACTGTTAATGCTAAGCACAGTCATTATGCATGTATGCATTATTAAGATAAAAGATATATCCTTGACGAGAATGTGTAGATTAACAGGGAACCTACTTGTGATGTGGTTCAGCTGATGGAAATGCTGAACTGAAAAAGTAACAAAACCAAATAGGGAATAGAAGACATCCACTACAAGATTAGCAGCATCCACTTTTGAGAAAACCACAAGAAGATTCGACACAAATTCAGCTGGTGGACAAATCACTTGCATTTCACGTCAAACAGCACTAACATGGCCACCTCCTCTACATTGGAAAATAAAAATACACTTCCTTTCCAACTTACAGGAATAAATCAACAAAAAACAGCAATACAGAAAAGCAACACTAATCTGAATGGTTATTATTTCTTGACAACAGAGTATGGTGCCTGCATTTTATTTTATTTTATTATTAGCATGTATGGCCGAGAAATGCATTATCCGTTTATCTGTACATCGTCCAGTTAACATGAGATTTACCGGTTTAAAAAAAAACAGCAAATATTTATGCTCCTGAGATCCCCATCCACACCTAAAGTCACCTCAATCAAACAGAAAAAGAAATCCGAAAGGAATTATAGCACAATTAAGAACTCACAGCTGCTTCTCCTCGGCGACGATGAAGTCAGCGAAGGACCCGAGGCCGGTAAAGGAGCAGACGCGGTCGCCTGGCCGGAGCCCACGCACACCGGGCCCGACTGCGTCGACCACGCCAGAGTAATCGGATCCAGGCACGAACGGCAGCGGGGGGCGCTCCTGGTACTTGCCCTGCACCTGGAGGAAATTGGCGAAGTTGAGGCTGGTCGCCGCGACTCGCACTCGGACTGCTGTTGGCGACGAGATCTCCGGCACCGGGTGGTCCCCAGAGACCGCGGCGAACGGGGAGGCTTCGCCGCCGGGGGGCAGCGTGGGGTCGCCCAGCCGCCGCACCACGAGCGCCTCCATGTATTTGGTTGGTCAAGGTCAGTAGGTGAGATGATGATGCTCTTGACTTCTTTTCTTAGGAAAACGAATAGACGATGACGCTATTTTTTTTTAAGGAAAAAATCTACTCCACCCCAAAACTACATAACCCCTTCAACTATGAAATGTTCTGATTTACCCCCTAAACTTTTCAAAACCGTCTATTTTACCCCCCAAGCGGTTTTCAGTGGCGTGTTGCTACAGTAACTGCGGGTTTGCTACAGTGTCAGGGGTTTTGCCTTTTCCTTATTTTCGCTGAATCTTTGAAAATCATAGTAAATCATAGCAAAATCATAAAATAAAAAATCTAATTTTATTGGACTCCACATGAGTAGATCTACACAGTGAACATATAATATAGTACGCTTTAGTACAAAGTTTTTGCTGTAGCTTTAGATTAATTGGAAAATCCAATTTTGTCTATAATTAATTGGAATTTATCTATAACTAAGTTATACATGGTCCAATGAGTACAAAATTTTTACTATAGTTTAAGCATATAATAATTAACCTATCATAAAAATTTCACCACAATTGGATCATAGAAGCTGCAGCTATGAATTATTCTAATTAATTACAGACAAAATTAGATTTTCCAATTAATCTAAAGCTACAGCAAAAACTTTGTACTAAAACGTACTATATTATATGTTCACTGTGTAGATCTACTCATGTGGAGTCCAACAAAATTAGATTTCCCATTTTATGATTTTTCTGTGATTTACTATGATTTTTCAAAGATTCAGCGGAAATAAGAAAAAGGCAAAACCCCCGGCACTGTAGCAAACCCGCCGTTACTGTAGCAAAACCGCCGCTGAAAACCGCATAGGGGTAAAATAGACAGTTTTGGAAAGTTCAGGGGGTAAATCAGACCGTTTCATAGTTGATGGGGTTATGTAGACCACCCCATAGTTGGGGGTGGAGTAGACTTTTTCCTTTTTTTTTTAGGGGAGAGACGATGACGTTAATGGGCCTTCTCACTCTAGCTTTGGGCTGTCGCACAAGCAGGTTTTTTACCGTTCCTAACGGTCCAATATTCTCATTTTCTATTTATAAGTTGTTGGAGAATGAGCGATTTTTGTTTGAATGAGGGTTTTAAAATGATTGTTGGAGATGCTCTAAAAACAATTCCAATGCTAAAATCAACCAGTAATTCATATAAGAGATAGTACTCCCTCCGTTCCAAATTATAAAATGTTTTAGCATTTTAGATACATAAATTTTTATATGTATCTAGATACACACTTGTGTCTTAGATAGTAAAATCAATGTTGTTCCCAAAAAAAGATAGTAAAATCAATGCATATAAAAAATCAAAAAATTATTAATGGAGGAAGTAGAAATCATCGTACCATATGTATCAATGGATTGATTTGATAAAAAACATAGGATAAGAGGTATGTACCGAGAGAAAAGGTCTTACAAGTAGTTATTAATAAAATTGAAGTTGGAGCTGAAGTTGGAATTGGTTTCGATTGATACTCCATCGATCATGTAATATAAGGAATCTAGAGTTCAATTTTTGTACCAAGGGATTGTTTTGGAACCGTTTCACTCCACGTTTTTTAGAGGGTGTTTGGACTGATCCACAAACTCTGCTCCACAAACTCCACTATAGAGCAGCTCCATAAAAAACTAGAGTTTGTGGAGTACCTCTCTAGGTGCTCTTACAACTCCACCATTTTTCCTTGAACTGAGTAGAGGGCGTTTAGGACTGCTCCGCTCTACGTTTTTTAGCCAAACGGTTTCAGCTCCACGCACTCAGTTCGAGGAAAAAGAGTGAAGTTGTGAGAGCACCTAGAGAGGTACTCCACAAACTCTAGTTTTTTGTGAAGCTGCTCCACGGTAGAGTTCGTGGAGCAGAGTTTATGGAGCAGTCCCAAACATCCCCTCAATCAAATAGGTTCAGCTCCACGTAACTCTGCTGCAGGAAAAATGTAGAGTTATGAGAGCACCTAAAGAGATGCTACACAAACTTCAGTTTTTTGTGAAGCTGCTCCACGATCGAGTTTATGGAGCTAAGTCCGTGAACCAGTCTCAAATACCCCCCCCCCCCCCTCAAATACAAGGTATTCTACGTCCTCAAGCCCCTCTCTCCTCTATTTTTTAGAAAATATTAGCGTCATCCAAAATAGCCCATATTAATTAAGGAAAATAGCAACTGACCTACTCCCTCTATCCTAATTAGTAAGGGGCGAGGTGGTCTTTTGTCAACCTCCTTTTTAGAGGGAAACACGAGGGGTGTCCCCTACTGTGCTCTTATTAAAATTTAAATAAAAAGGGATACCATTGTCCTACAAAAGTTCCTCAAGAAACAAAGAAAGAAACAAAAAAAAAATTGAAAATCTACACAACCTTCTGGCCATTGGGTAAACAACGGTGCTAAGCTATTTTTTGCTCTAAGAATAACTTGGGCAAACTCTCGTTTGAAGATGGACTTGCAGTGAAGAATTGAGGGCTGCACTTGCTTGAAAAATAGCATCATTTCTAACAATCCAGATAGACCAACTCATTGTTATAATAATCTCCATGAATAAAGGAAGTTGCTGGTTTTTAAAGAAAACCAGAGTTCCAAGAGGATATATTGGTCGTTGAATAACCAATCCAAGAGTTGCCCAACAAGATCTTAAGAAAGGACATGCTAGGAACACGTGAATGAGGGATTCTTTCAAGGCTGGGTGACAAAGAACACCATTATAATCTTCCAACACCATTCGTTCTTCTTAGGAGCTCTCTAGTGCTAAGCCGGTCCTTGAGTAACAATCAGAAGAAAAATTCTCTTTTGTTCTGACAATAGGATTTCTATAGCCAAGAGAAAGTAGGATGAACTTGCCTGTACCAGTGAGGTGCACATATGCTTTTTTTGAAGTAAAGATGTTTTTTTGACTTGATTGAAGTAAAGATGTTAGAACCCCAAATTTATGACCATGAATCAAAACCACCTTGTAAGTCCAAGGATTGCACAGTAGCCAAGAGTTGAGTGAACTGCTGATAAGCTTCTTCATATAAGGGTAAGTGAAAAAGATCATTTAAGGAAGTGGATTGGCAAACCTGCTGAACAGTGATGCATTTGTCTTTGACAAAGGAGAAAAGCCCTGGCATATTAGTGCTGAAGGAGAAACCATTCCAAGAATCTAACCAGAAGAAACAGGAAGACCCATTATTGACCATGGCCATCACCATGCCTTTGAAAGCAGGTAGCAGTTCCTGAATGTCACGCAACCAAAAAGAGCCTTTGCAAGTTCTTGCTTGGTCTACCATCTGAGTATCTAATCTCCCAAACAAGATATACCCAAGGATGTTCAATCTGTTAAAAAACTTATGCATGTTTACCATAAAATCGTTTCAATCCCTTATATTACAGCTTATATTACAAGGAGAGAGGTCAGAGGGTCAAAGAGTATATATATTATATATAGTTTGGATGAAGAGGCAAGAGTTACTAGTAGGTAAGAGACGACCTAGATATATCTTTTTTATTTTTCTGGCTGGAGTCCGTGTCTTCTCCAACTTGTCTCCCTCGCCCCTACAGCATTCCGAACCGACACCTCACGCGTCCACCCCCCCCCCCCCCAGAAAAATGTTTCCCTCTCTTAGCCCTTGTTTAGTTCGTGAAAAGTTAGAAATTTAGCTATTGTAGCACTTTCGTTTTTATTTGATAATTAATATTCAATTATGGACTAATTAGGCTCAAAACGTTCGTCTCGTAATTTCCAACCAAACTGTGTAATTAGTTTTGTTTTTCGTCTATATTTAATGCTCCATGCACGTATCGCAAGATTCGATGTGATGGATACTGTAGCACTTTTTGGGAAAACTTTTCGCGAACTAAACATGGGCTTATTAGTTTTTCGGTTTATCCGCTGCTAGCTTCGAATCGAATCTGATAATTCGTACGGCTGCCGAAATTAAACGAAGCACACGACCCGCTCTTCTATATCTATACCTATTAATAAATCAGTCTCTTTTTTTATCTGGCTTTTTCCGTCTGGCCCATTCATTCATCCAACTGTTCGGTCACTGACTTGCTTTCGGCCCACTCGGCCCCAATAGGGCCCCCGCCCTCACTCCTACCGCGCCGCCGTTCTCCCCGCCCTCGCCGTCGCAACCGCGCGGGGGCGCCTCGAGGCCGCCCCCACGCCACGGCCGTCCTCGCCCTCGCAACCAGCAACCAGGATCTGCGTGTGACACGGCTGGGATCCGTTGGTCACCGCACCTAATGCCAGGCCGTGGTGAGCCCCTCCCCTCTCCTTGTTCCTGTCCTTTCGCTCACCCTCATTGTTTCTCCCTCTCTCGCAGATGCGCGTCGTCCTCTATGAAGCAGCAGGTCAAGCTGGGGTGCAGACGAGGAAGCCGATGTCCCTTCCCGGCGGTCCTTGGTGGCTCCATGGAGGGATCCCGGGGGCGTTGCGGCCGGAACCGATGGCGGTCCAGCAGGACCAGGGGGTCGTGAGAGCACGCCGCACCTCTCGGACGGACGCAGGCAGCGCACGTGCTGCATCTGCGTCAATGCCCATGTGCCCGCGCGCCAGAGCCGCGTGCTGTGTTGGCTTGCGCACAGCTCTGTCGAGCGGTTTCTCGATGGTGCCCGACGGAGAGACGTATGGCTACCGAATACGCGACATCCACAGGGGCAGAAGATATGGGTTCCACGACATCAATCCCACGGGAATTATTGAAGATGGGCTCCTATTTTACCTGGTTGTTGACTTCTCCCGTTCTCCATGCTCGTCGCGCTGGGCTGCCTGACCAGACTGAACCAGACGCCCTGGACCGCCGAGGAGTCTGATATTCCAGTATATTGTCCAATTTGTCAATAATGTTGAGAGTAATACATCCACAATTAAGCCTTTATTATTTCATTTGAGCATTCAATTCAGTGGCTCGATATCTCTAATTTTTGCAATCAATCTTTTTGTTGTCATTGTTGCAATGCAGAACATGAGGATTTGGAGACGATCCTAATGTGAGTTTACTGAACAACCGAATATTTAGTCCTTGTAATTTATTTTCTTTCATGGGCATGATGCGGTAGTGTAATATAGAGCAACAATTTAGATAGCAAGTGATGATGCAATAGTATGGTTGGAAATTAATTAATCCTGGTTCTTTCATCATGATATAGAGTGCTTTGAGAAAAGAAAACCAGTGACTTTGAGAAAAGACCCATTACTGCTTTGAAAAAAAAAACAGGAAAAGGTTCTTTACTTCTTTCAGTTGTTATTTCACCTAATAACACTGTAGTATTCTTTGAGATAACTGAAGAGCTGGACAGCATGAAAGAGACCGAGGGAGGTGCGGCACCCTCCCCTCCCCTCTCCTCCTGACCGGTGGCACTGGGGTCCGTGGGGGTGGCTCCAACATGGCTGTGTGGCCACTCAACGACGAGGCCGCATCGGCCCTTCACTCTCTCTCGCTATCCTCACATGTTTGGGGCACCAACACAGGGGATTTTTCATTCGAACAGTGAGGAGCACCACTGCAGTATCAGGTATTCGGATTTCGGAATCATAGTTTATGAGTAAATCCAATGTAACTGCGATCTAAGCTGTATTTTTGTGTGTAATGCAGTTCTTTTCCGCAGCAGGTGGAATAAGAGTTTAGAATCATAACCTGAGTACAGTTTTTTCTTTTTTGTATGGGATTATATCTTTGTTTATTGTTGACTCTGGTGGGCTATTTCCTTGATCATGAGGAGCATAACTTCCTTTAACTATGCTGCTTGTAATATCTTCGGTGTTCATATCATATTAATTGGCTTATTCTGAATGCAACATTATGGGACAGATAAAAGTTGGGTGGGCATATGACAGATTTATGTTACTGTATAAATTATTAAATGTACAAGTTTACATGTCCAACCATGCCATTCACAGAAGAATTAATGTTCCTTTCCTAACAGCTGATTTGTAAATTGTAGCTGGGCATATTACAGATCTATGTTATTGTATAAACTGATGTCAGGTACTATTATTATTTCAGATGATTTGTCCATGAACTTCAATGCCAAGCCCTAACTAACATGACAGCACAGTTAAGGCCAGCAAGATCACTATAGTGGGTTATGAATTGGAATAATGTAGGTTTACTAATTCGTTCAGGGGAGATTATGTACTAAGCCAGGATTTGCAAGGGGGCTCCTCCATGTCGTCGCTACCCACATAAGATCTCGCACTTTGATCTTAGCTTGTTGCAGAGCGAATAAAGAGCACACGCCGTTGACCTTCTCTTCTCTCCCGCGAGGCCGCGACCACTCCATCCTGAGCCGGCGGCGTCTTGGCGTGCAGCTCCTGTCGCCCGCCCGCCGCCTTCTTGGGTCGTGGCTGGCCGACGGCGTCCGTACCCGGTCGACGGATCGAGCCGCCTCTCTTCAGATCCGTTCGTTGCCGGCTGCTGCCGGCCTCCACTGAGTGCTGCTGTCCGCCAGTCCGTGAGGAGGCGACGGCCATGGAGGCACTGCAGTGGATTCTCTCAGCCGGAACCAACTTCTTCGAAGGGATCCAGCTGAGCAACGACCTGCACCGCCTCCGAGCCACCTTGCCCAAGGCTCGCATGCTCATCTGTCGCAGCGAGTGGGGCATGTTCAAGGACAAGCAGCTGGCGAAGCTTCTCTCGCATCTGAAGGACACCACCTACGATGCAGAGGACCTTCTCCGCCAGCTGGATGATCAAGTGCTGCGGCAAAGGATAGAGGACGCTGATCGGAGCAGGGCAGGTCAACTCTTATCTTGCACTCTGAACCTTGCAAAATCTTATGTCTGTGGTAGCAAAGGAAGGATAAAGGAGACCCAAGAGAATCTCGACAAGGTTGTTGCTGAGATCGAGGGGATGCTCAATCTTATGGGTCTTATGAGCGTTGAGCCATCGCAGATCATGCCGGAGACAAGTTCAGTCATCAGCGCTCCGGAAGTTGTTGGTCGAGATGGTGAACGAAATGCATTGATCGAGATGCTTGGTGTGATGATTGGGCGTGAGGCCCAACGGGATCAGGTGATCAAACTACTGGGAGTGCCACTCACCGGGGGTAGTAGGAGATCTGCAGGTTCTAATGGGAAGAGAGCAGCAACTAGCAGCGGTGTCGCATCTACATCCAGAGCCAACAAACAACTAAAAGGAAACAGTGGCAGGGCTGGACGGGCTGATATTAGCAAAAGCAATGTTTCTGTCATCCCGATTGTTGGCATTGGTGGGGTGGGGAAGACTACCTTGGCTCAGTACATCTACAATGATTCAAGAGTGAAAAAACACTTTGGTCTGATGATATGGGTCTGTGTCTCAGATTTCTTTGACAAGAGAAGAATAACAAAGGAGATCATTGAATCCATCCCTGGAGAGGAATTCAACCCATCATGCAGTCTAGATGGTCTTCATGTCAAATTGATTGAGCGGCTGAAGTTGTGCCCGAAATTCCTTTTGGTGTTAGATGACATTTGGCCGAATGCTAATAAAGACTGGGAGGCATTTTATGCACCACTAAAGCATGGACCTGAAGGCAGCATGATCTTAGTTACTACAAGAAGTCCAGTGGTTGCTACTTGTGTCACCACAAGCAACTGTGAGCCTTTCCAACTCGAAGGATTGCCCTCTGATGTATTTTGGGACTTCTTCAAAAAATGTGCATTCGGTAGAAATGACCCAAAGTCATATCCTCACTTGCAAGATATTGGTCAGAGCATTTCCTCTAGGTTGTGTGGGTCTCCTTTGGCTGCAAAAACACTCGGGCGCTTGTTGAATATGAGGCTGACAGAAGAACACTGGAGGACTATCCAAAAGAGTGAACTGTGGGAGCTGCCGCATGAAGAGAATGAGATATTACCAGCCCTTCAACTGAGCTATTTGTATCTCCCAGAAGAGGTAAAGAGATGTTTTATATTTTGCTCCATGTATCCGAAGGATTATAGCTTCGAAAGAGATGAGATTGTTGACATTTGGGTGGCAGAGGGCTTTGTGGCGCTAAGGGAAAGCATGCGTCCTGAAGATGTTGGGTTTAGTTACTTGGATGTATTGAGGAACAGATTTCTTTTCCAAACTGATCCAAAGTTTCCCGATAAAACAAGATACGTAATGCACGATCTGATCCATGATATGGCACTATCCTTTTCTGCAGATGAATGCTTGGTGATGCAAGATTTAAGAAACCAGAACAAGAGCAGAATGCAAAACACAGTCCGTCACATGTCAGTCGAGGTGGATGGTGAATCCTTGACCAGAATGGGATACATTCAGCATTTGGATAAGTTGCATTCGCTTAGGTTTGGAATCAGACTCGATTTTAAAATTACCTGGTTCAATCAGCTTTCCAATATTCTATATTTGAGCCTAAAAGGTTGCAAGCTGGTAGAACTACCCGAAAGCATATGTGAGTTGAATAGTCTCCGTTATCTTGATATATCTCATAGCAGTGTACAAGAATTACCGGAGAAACTCTGGAGCCTTTATAGCCTACAAGTTCTTGATGCAAGTCGTTCAAGTCTAAAAGGAATTCATCAGGATGTAACAAAGTTAGTCAACTTGCGTCAGCTAGCACTGCCAGGGGAAGCCTCTCAGGCCTTATCAAAGGTAAGTGGGCTTGGAAATCTGTCTTGCCTACGACACTTGAGTGATTTTAGAGTTGCAAAAGAGAATGGGCATGGAATTGGTGAGCTAAAGTTCATGAATCAGCTCAGTGGAAGGCTCGCTATCAGAGCTCTTGCTTATGCTGGGAGCAATAAAAACGCTGCTGAGGCTAGACTTGTTGACAAGCAATATCTCAAGGAACTTGTTCTACAGTGGCGACAGAGTCATGCATTTAGGTTGATGCCCAACGAGAATGAAGTGCTTGAATGCTTGTGTCCTCATTCAAGAATTGAATGCCTTAAAGTCCATGGATTTAGCGGTGATAGGTTTCCAAGCTGGTTTAAACCAGATGATCTACCAGCTTTAAGAAGCCTGGAGATCTCCAACTGTGCTTCCTTGCAAAGTTTATCAATCCCCTGCTTTGCTGAGGGAAGACAAGCTGGTTTAATGGGTGATGATGGAACACAGCACGCAAGAAGCATAATCAGTCGGAGTAATGGCATTGTGCCCTTTGCCTTTACGAGCCTCACTGCTTTACGTCTTTACGTATGCTTGAAGCTGACAAATCTCGAGCAGTTCTTGACCCCAGAGAAACTGCCATCCATCAAGTCGATAGTGCTTGAGTGGTGTGGGAATCTAACATCAATACCGGTCCATCGTTTTGCTGAATTTGTTTGCCTACAGGACCTGAAAATGTGCCATTGTGACAAGCTGGAGTGCCCACGGGAGATGGTTTTGCCCCCCTCACTCCGACGACTCTGTATCGTGGAATGCAATGAGCTGGAGAGGTCATTTCCAGCCTGCCTAGAGAACCTCACCTCTCTCACCCTCCTGCAGTTGGGTTACTGTAACAGCATCAAGTGCATCCCGTTGAACTCGATAGGCTCAAACATGCTGAAATGCCTGGTTATACGTTACTGCCGAGAGTTGTCATCCATCGGAGGATTGCAGGGCCTTGCATCCATACAGCACATCCAGCTATCTGACTGCCCAAAGCTTACCGAGGTACAGCTGCCGTTCGAGAAGAAGGAACTGCGGACCAAAGAGGGGAAGGAACTGCTCAAATTTCTTTATACTGGCCAGTATGGCCTGTATGGGTTCACTGTTCGTGGTCTGCCCAGTGCCCATTAGGCCATTACGGCAAATTAAGGGTGCTCCAAATGACAGATCAGTTCTGATGCTCCTCTCGTGTGTTTCCAATTCTCCTGCTGACTGGTGTTTTCTAGAATACAGTAATGATTGCTGGCTCTTTTGGTTTGTCAGCTCGAAGGGTACGGTGGATCTCAAGTTGCAACTAACCTGCCAATAGGCAGTCATGTGGGATAATCGTGGTGGTTCGTGGCCATCATATGTGGGTCAAGGCTGCGCTTCTCAAGGCTCGGTGCGTCGTAGCCATCATGCCTGCGCTTCTCAAGGCTCGGTGTGGCCACTCAACGACGAGGCCGCATCGGCCCTTCACTCTCTCTCGCTATCCTCACATGTTTGGGGCACCAACACAGGGGATTTTTCATTCGAACAGTGAGGAGCACCACTGCAGTATCAGGTATTCGGATTTCGGAATCATAGTTTATGAGTAAATCCAATGTAACTGCGATCTAAGCTGTATTTTTGTGTGTAATGCAGTTCTTTTCCGCAGCAGGTGGAATAAGAGTTTAGAATCATAACCTGAGTACAGTTTTTTTCTTTTTTGTATGGGATTATATCTTTGTTTATTGTTGACTCTGGTGGGCTATTTCCTTGATCATGAGGAGCATAACTTCCTTTAACTATGCTGCTTGTAATATCTTCGGTGTTCATATCATATTAATTGGCTTATTCTGAATGCAACATTATGGGACAGATAAAAGTTGGGTGGGCATATGACAGATTTATGTTACTGTATAAATTATTAAATGTACAAGTTTACATGTCCAACCATGCCATTCACAGAAGAATTAATGTTCCTTTCCTAACAGCTGATTTGTAAATTGTAGCTGGGCATATTACAGATCTATGTTATTGTATAAACTGATGTCAGGTACTATTATTATTTCAGATGATTTGTCCATGAACTTCAATGCCAAGCCCTAACTAACATGACAGCACAGTTAAGGCCAGCAAGATCACTATAGTGGGTTATGAATTGGAATAATGTAGGTTTACTAATTCGTTCAGGGGAGATTATGTACTAAGCCAGGATTTGCAAGGGGGCTCCTCCATGTCGTCGCTACCCACATAAGATCTCGCACTTTGATCTTAGCTTGTTTGTTTTTCATTCCTCCCAACTCCCATCGATCTGCTATCTGTCTCTCGCTGTTAGCAGCTGCAGACCACGCTGTTCTGAATTTCTTGTCTGGTCATGTGCTTTCTTATTCAGTTAGTAGCCACTTTCATTTTCAGATCAGCAACACCAGTTATTGTTCAGTGATAGCAACAACACAGTTCTAATCCATTAGTTAAGCTAATTATGGCAAGGTAATTTGAACATCACTGAGCTTTAAACAATTCCTGCACGTGTGTTGAAAATTGTTGATCTTATAGCAGCTCATTTTAATTTACTTGGTTGGACCGCTATGTTCGGTTGCAGCAGCAAGCAGTTGGCGTAGGTTCTGAACATTGTGATTTGCATAAATGACAATAATCCGCGTGCAAGTGCTTGTGACTTTTAGTTTATTACATTGTCGATAAGTATAGGTTCTGAATAGTTTAGTTCTTGTTTGGATGTTGACTCCTTTGATTGATCATTAGAACATGTAGCTGTATGGATCTGGCATCAGCTTTTTTCGTTTCACAGCAGGTCATCAATAGCCACCCTGTATACTTGTGTAAGCCTGTTACCGTAGTAGTAGAGCAGCTAAGTGAACCTCTAATTTCAGAAGTATCACTTTGATGCAATAGTGAATCAACTTTTAAAGCAATCTTTAGCTGTTGCACAACCACAGTCACTCCATCTTGGACCACTACTGTAACTTGATCATAAATGGACAATGTGTTTACAAAATATCAAAATGCTAACCTACAAAGAGTCTGACATGTGACCTCTTAATTGTTTAGTATGGTAATTCAATTGCTAGAACCTGAAAACTCATTAGCGGAATTGTGTTCTGTTCTGACCTGTACAGTGGGAGAAATTAGAGGTACGACCTGATTATATCCTCCTTAGACTTTATGATGTATGTATACTGACATATTTCAGTTAGCTTCTCACATTCCTGCAGTCTTATGGTTATATATAAGAGGTATTGTGATTCCAAGGAAGAGATGCCTGCCAGTTAGTGTGGTGTGACTGTAGAAGTGCAGAATCACCACGCTGAATGCAGCAAGGCAAGTTTGACGGCTCAAAATCCACCTTGGTCTGCAGTCACACCACACTAACTGGCAGGCATCTCTTCCTTGGACGCCAGCACTCCAGTAGCATTTGGAAACAATGCCAGCCTCGTGATGCCACCGAATGCGTTCACTTAAACTGGATAATCAGTAGGCACACAGACCGTATCATTTTGTTTCCATGGACTTAAGTTAGCATGAGTTTTCTAATAGCATAGTCACTCTTTCCGTCGCGTTTATAATCCTTTCATGTTTAATCATAGACTGCTTGTGATTTTCAACGAGACCCTAAGTTTCATGTGAAGTTTTTTTTCCTGATATTATATCCACCATAATTAATACATATATCATGTGTTCAGTTCTATGTTATTTTTGTTCAAATTTTGTGTACCCATAGCAACCGCATGGACTAATCTTTGTCAACTGATTTTCAAACAGGTGTCCATAATACATCAAATTCACATGCGCAAGTTGATGAACCAACGTAAAATGAAAAGGGAAAAGCACGACATGCAGCAAGGGATGAAAAAAATAAACAACATAGAGAAAATATCATCAGAGAAAGGCGGAAACTACACTAGCTGGTGGGTCGAGAGGTCTAGCACAAACAAATTTGAATAACCCTATCTAGAATAAACATTGGTTCTTATATTATAATAATTTCACAGTTAAGTACCGTATGAACACTCGCTTTCTTTTGGACCACTCACTCACGTTGACCTTATCTTCGTGACACTTCGATTAAAAAAACGTCTCATGAAACATCAGTAACGACGCAATACACTGTCGATTCTTGACTTAACCGGCAGAGTTATCACCGTCGGTTCGTAAGCAGCTGACAGTGAATGTCAAGCAGCTGATAGTGAATGTCTAGTAGTGGCATTTTATAAAATATGTATGAGAAAATGAAAAGTATATCATAATGCATATTCATATATAGTTCAAACAATATTTTGATGAATTAATTATTAATTTCCAACATATTCTATCGCATATTTATTGTTGGACGATATCTACGTTGATGCCGCGACATATTAAATCAAAAAAATAGTTTCCAATCAAGCTCAAATTTCAAATTCTCAATTGAAAACAACGTAGGAGGGAGATAAAAAAAAATGAAGTTTAAAACTTATTACTCACCCGTAGCAAAGCACGGATATGTTTGCAGAAGAAGGGAGAAAAGCACAACACGCGCAGTCTGCGTCGATCTGATGTGATCATCGCCATCATCGATCGTCTGACGATCGAGTAAGGGCGGCACCGAATCGATCGACCATCGATGGACCCACAATGGGCAAGCGCCGACTCGTCGAGACGACATCGTCGAGGTCGAGGTGCGTGACGACGAGCGTCCAAGCCGTCCACTGTTTCGAGGTGACGAGCTTCTCGCTGCTCCAAGGCATGGGCGGCAGGTTCGTGAGCTCCAGGACCTTTTGCGCCGGCGGCCGTGGCTGGAATCGATCTACCCCGGCGGGTGGAAGGAGAAGAAGAAGAACAAGGCGGCGTATGTGTCGGTCTTGCTGTATTTCGCCGACGGCGCAGAGGATGCTAGGACCAACTTCACTCTAGAATTACCGGAGAAAGATGGCAAAGTATCATGTGGAGAAGGTGTCGTTTTCAACAGGGCTGTGTGTACACCAGGCGTTCGCGCTGCGGGTCCGAGCGCCCCCGTGACATTGGAGGACAGGGACACACTTTGCCACCTTCACTAGAGGATGGTGGTCGTGAGGTAGCGCTCACAAACTTCATCCAGTCAATAACCAAACCTGTCCAGCAACCCCTGCTCCCTCCACAGCAACATGGGCCAGTGAAGCCACGAAGGGAGAAGAAGAGGTCGGGCAAGCTGTCCCGGTGCAGCGCACGTCTAGCGGCCATTGCTTGGCCGCGTGGTGATGCAAAGAGCAAAGCAAGGCAAGTGCTCATGAAGAGGCTGGGCGTACAGGAAGAAGGTGAAACTAGGGAGATGACCTTTGCTACGCTACGTCAACCTCTTCAAAGACCCGATGTCCAACCTTGTCATCAAGTCGCTGGAGGATCTTAGTGGCCTCGATGGACCGGCCATGTTGGACCAGATCGTGACGTGATGCTTCCTTGCACCATCTGCCCTGCTCGAGGACTCGTTCACGCCATGCTAGGCCAAGTTGTTATAGAGGGGATACTGGATGACTGTGAGAACTCGGAGCTGCTCTTCTCCTGTTTGTGTTAAGCTCGGCAATGAGAACATGCGGTGGGCATGGTTGTTTTCTGTGTTGCCTTGTGTGTAAAAGGGTTGCCGTGAAGTAGTTGTCAGAGTTTTTGTGTTCTTGAAGGGATCAGTGGGTCTGTAAGTTTTTTAAGGCCTGGTTTTCCTTAAAAACTAAGGCAGAGCTCCTGCCATTACATTAAAAAAAACAAATCAGCAGCGACGATAGCGACGATGACGAAGATGGATCGCATACCTTCAAGTCACCAGATCGTTGCTGGGGTTATAGAAAGTTCATAGACAAATCCAAGCTGAAAAGAGCATCTGCGCCTCAACGACGACTGCTTCACCATCAGGTGTGTGCTGACTGTCATTGGCGAATCTCAATCCGAGGACGTACCCGTCGTCGTGGAAGAAGTTCCAGAGTCAAACATGCATCACCACTTTGAGCACATGTTTGAAGGCTGGGAACGGCAAGGACGTGACGTTCGACGTGGACGGCCAGCTGTTCCATGCCCACAGATGTGTTCTGGCTTCTCGGTCATCGGTGTTTGCAGAAACTCTTTGGTCCGATCAAGGAGAAGGCCGAGCCCATCAAAGTTGATGACATGGAGCCCTCCATCTTCAAGGAGCTTCTTCACTTCATATACACATTCAGATAAACACCACTACGGGATGACCACAAAATTGTGTCCATGCAGCAACACTTGCTGGTCGCCGCCGACCGATATGGGCTGGAGAGGCTGAGGCTAATGTGAGAGGTCAACTTATGCACGCCATTGATCGCAGACAGTCGCCACCACTCTTGCTTTAGCAGAGCAGCACCGCTCTGCCCGTCTCAAAGCCGCCTGCCTCAAATTTGTTTCCTCACAAGATGTGCTTGGTGTTATCATGAAAACATATGGATTCAAGCATCTCGTTGCGAGCTGCCCTTTGATTGTGGTAGAGACAAGATCGCAGAAGCATAAACGTGTAGATCGGGATTCAAGCATCTCGTTTCAGTTTTTTAGACGTTTCAGATATGTTGCAAGTATTTTATATGGATATTGTAAAAGTAGATCGGGATATTGCATATGTTGCAATGGTTGTACACGTATTTTACAAGCTTCTTTTCCCAATGCTTTATCTGTTTTTAGATATATGTTGCAAGTGTGTTTATCTGGATGTTGTATATGTTTCACACATATGTTGCAAGTGTTTTATCTAAATGTTGCGTATGTTTACATTGGTTTCAAGTGCTTCTCAGGTGTTTTTGCAAGTGTTTCCGACACATGTTTCAAGTGTTTTATCTTTCTTCAGACGTATGTGTGGCAGAACCTCCCAAAATATCGCACTTACGGGGTGCTCGTCTTCCATTGGACACTAAGCACCCCGAAAGTGGGCTACCTCGGGTAGTTCCGTTGGGCACACCACATGAGAGAACCCAAAAATCCACAGTTTTCAGCAGGATTATAAATAGGAGAATAAAGCTTACAACATATTAGTCATTTCATACATCACTTTGCTTACATTATCAGAGTGTGGTATGTATTGTTCATAACGGCGGAGTTTAAACAAGTTATCAGAATTCAGCGAAATTAAGATCAAGATTAATATCAAGTTAAACAATTTACATGGTGATCATTTATATGCATGAAATAATAATAATAATAATAATAATAATAATAATAATAATAATAATAACAAGTTATAAGTTTTCTTTTGTAAATCATTTTGAGTGGAAATTGAATAAACTCTATGTCGCATCGCAAAGGAAATCCTCGTTGTGCCCACCAGGAGGTTCCCCACACACAAGTGTCAACTCCACAAGTTTCTGTCACCTGCAACAGGGTAGAACAAACCCTGAGTACTCAATTGTACTCCGCGAGACTTACCCGTTAGGAGGAAAGAAAAGACTCCAAGGGATATGCAAGGCTTTCTGGCGTATTGGTTTATTGCATTGCAGGAGCATTACTAAATGTGGATCCTTCTATTCAGTTTTATTAGCAGTCATTATTATTTCATTAGCTAACCGGCCTATGTAAGCACCTATGCTTTTTTTTAAGCAGGTGGTAAGCAATCAGAACTATTTTATCCTTTCCAAGTTCTAGTTCCTACTACGATGCCAAATCATAGCCATGTCGTACCGCATTACACGGCGATTCGCAAACCAATGTATCCCAGTTGGGTACCCCAAAACACATGCCCCGCCCGCACCAAGGTACGAACAGGACTAACCCACTGCCCTCCTGTAATATGGTCTAGGTCCCCGTCCAAACTTGGACTCCAAGCCTCCACCCCTAAGTCTTAGGGGTCCTAGACTTAGTACGGTGCTTAGACCTCCACCACCACCCCTCTCCTTCAGTCGGCCTGGAAAGAGTCGGAACCCATGACAAGAGAGCAATGATTCTTTCCGTCCCCATAAGCAAGTATGTGCCCAGGATAATAATCTGTGACCCGACTACCATCCATAGCAACGGACGGTCCTTAACGACACAGGCAGGACAAGTGCCACCTGAGCCTCCCTCAGTTGCCAACGAAATCCGATCCCAAATCCAAATACCGTCTCACCCGGTCTCCATTTATTATCCACATGTATTTATATTCCATGTGATAGCAATATGATAATAATAACAATAATATATTTCCTATCTCTCGCGAGTGACAGGCAATCACTCGTCTTCTACCAAAAACCTGTAGCATAACAATCTACACGATCTTGTCATACTAGTAATACTCATGGGATAAAGGTATATATATACAAGTGGGTTTCATTCACCTCCTTAAACTTAATGCACAAGTATGAGGTAATAAAGTGCAGAATAGTAGGGGTTATGCACCAGGGCTTGCCTAGGTAAGATATAACCAAAGTTAGCATTTCATCACGATGGCACGATCATCGGGGCATCATCAATTCCGCATTCTCCAAACGACTCCACCATGGCTCCTAATATGATATTTGCGGATGCACGTAGAGACAAATAATCATCGATAATCGCAATTCATAAATACGATTTCGCCTCTCAAGCTAACAAACTAGCCCAAGACTAACATACTAGACTATGTATCCCCGCCGTCCAATAACGCGTCTTTTCCCAACAAGTGTTTAGTTACATGAACCCAAAATGTGGCTTTATTTATTTTATCGGTTTAATAGATATTTAAACTAGGGCTCATTTACTATCCTAGTAACTAATTATTTTGGAGCTACAAAAATTACAAAGAGTAGATAATAGCATTAGGACCCTATTTTAAAATTAATAGAGTCAACACTTTTACCATTTTCTTACAAAAATTCCTACAAGTTTATTCTTAATAATATTAAGCTTGTTAGAATATTCAAGGCAACCTGGAAATATCTTAAAGATATGTGAACCAGTTACACTAACAGGTAGATCAATATTTTAGGAATCTAACAAAATTAGTTTCATAATTTTTGGATTCTTATCCTATTTTATATTGATTTTACAAGTTAAACTAGAAACCTATATTAGAAAAGTATTTAGAAAATAGAAAGGGCCGGCGGCAAGCCTTTTGGCCCAGCAGCAGGCTGCGGCCCACGCGGAGCAGGGACACGCACCAGCAGGCCGACCCAACTGGCCTGCAACGCAGGCGCGCGCGCACATTTAGCAGAAGAGCCCCCCACCTATCGAGTAATGACATGGAGCTTGTCACACTATTTCCCTAGATACATTCTTCGCACAAAGGACCCCAGACTTTATCGTCTTCGCGAAGGGGCGGTCCCTGGCGCCCCCACGCGCGTTGGCGTTGCTCCGGCCGGCACTCGGCCGCTACGCCGGGCACCTCGGACCCGCGCTGGCCCAACTACAGGGCCTAACTCCATCTACGGCTAAAACGTAGGCGCCGAGTGGAGATTAGAGACTAAACGGTGCATTCCACATCTCTGCCCACAGCGGCGGCTAAGCTACGGTGGCGGTCAGGTCATTCCGGCAACCTAGAGCCCTAACGGCGGTATCGCGGTGGCGCACAAGAAAACATAGCTCACCTAAGTGCACGCGGCGATGATGGTTGAAGCGGAGGAGTGCCGAGATGGCCTGGCCACGTGCGCGCAGCGAGGTCGGCGGCGTTCCGGGAATGGCACCACCACGTCACGTCGTCACCGGCGAGGTTACAGGCCAACATGAGGTGAGCACCAGATATAGGAGGTCCATGCGAGATTAGGGACGCAAGTAATCGAACTTCTACCAACGATTTAGACCTTACCCCCAAATCGTGCTCTGCTCCGGGATGGCATGGCCGGCGGCGAGCAATTTGTCAAATTGGCGGCCGGTAATGCTTGGCTGTGCCAAATTGAGAGTTGGGCTGCTAGCTGGTTGCCCTGTCTTGCTTCTTAGCGCTGAAATCACGGTGGAGTGCTACGGATCACGCGAAAATGGCGTGGCTCCAGTGGTGGCAAGGGCAGGGCGGGGACGGCTTAACGTGGCTCGGCCAGTCTTGGCCGAGACCGCAATAAATGCACAAGGCCAAGCACACAGTGCGGCTCAAAGGGAGCGGGTCGAACGGAGCCATGATGGGCAGACTTGACCTGGCGAAACGCGGGCGGCAGCAGCGGAACAGCGACCCAGCACAAGACTGCTACGCGGAGCCAAGGCACAAGACGACACAGGGGAGTAAAGACGTCGCTACAAGCACAGAACGTGATGAGAGCGGAGAGGGCAGGTAGCTGCTCGGCGGTAGATGGCTTGAGTGGCGGGGAGAGAGCCACGTCGCTCCGACGGCGGCCGCCGAGGCATTGGTCCGGCTCTGTGCGCGACGCATTCCCTCGCGCAGTTGGCAAGCCAGAGATCAGGACGCCGTGCACGACAAGCCGGGATGCTCGCCATGAGAGGCTGCAGCGCGCGCTGGCCCGCGGAGGCAGCACCGGCTGGCCACGGCCGAACCCGGCGCCAGCAGCACGCGGCGCGCGGTGATCGCGCACTCAGGCCAAGCGGCGGATAGCCGTGGCGTGCACGAGTTTTAAAGCTAAGCAAATAAGGCTATACATCTCGGCTAAGGTTCAACAAATCCTATTAAATTCTAGTCGATACTTGCAGCTAACTAACGGATCAACAACCCGGGTCAGCGAGCAACCACAGGAGAAGATATCACGATGCCAACCTAGCTTCGCCACGGAGGTGCCGATTCGTGAACAGAGCGCCAGCACAGGGTTCACGACGCGTTCTAACGGAGTTCGGGGCATTCCTACGAGGTAGCGCGACACCTAACTCGACTATGGTCTACACCGCGCCCAAGTACTCACCTCGATGCAACCGACGGTGCAAAAACATATATACACTCCTTAATACGTTTTGTTGGAAATCTGAACGCTAAAACGACATCGTCTAACATCACCTCGGACTTAGAAATCTCAAGGTTGGGTTATAACTAATAGTGATTAGCACTTTTGTCTCAATTTATAAAAGGTCTAAACCTTGTTTATTTCAACTAACGAGTAGCATGTGCAATAATCCACACTTTATACTTACTCATAGAGACAAAACATTAAGCGCTATTTGATTATTTTACTTAATATAGTTCACCAAAAATGACACTTCTAACATAGCTCGCGAGTTTTCCAACTTATCCGTGAGAGTGGATTCGATTCCCATTCGATCTCCAAACTTCCCAAAAGATGAGACACACAATTTAGTTATCATCTCATGTGAGTTCTGAAAATTTCTGAGACCCGGAGACTTGATTGTTAATTACGTTTAAGCTTTAATCTCCATGCTTAGCGAACTCGTAGGTGTTACGGTATATTGCAAGTGTTGCATCTGGATGTTTCAAAAGTAGATCGGGTGTTGCATCTCTCTCATCGCCTTTTGCTGCCTCGCCTCAGTGTCTCCTCCTCCAGGCGGCGGCTAGGCATCCGATACAACGCCTGTGTCGCCTCATCCCCCTCTTCTCAATGCTAGTGATGTTCGGGCAACATGGACCCTGCGTGGGGCACGTGAAACAGAGTGCAGGTGCGGGTGTTCGGACGCAACGTCCGGGTGCTAGCACTGCTGATGGTGATGACATGGCTTCTC
The DNA here is from genome assembly GCF_019320115.1 of Miscanthus floridulus. Taxonomy (NCBI): domain Eukaryota; kingdom Viridiplantae; phylum Streptophyta; class Magnoliopsida; order Poales; family Poaceae; genus Miscanthus; species Miscanthus floridulus. The sequence goes on from NC_089590.1 coordinate 87,416,584, forward strand.
TAGCTAGAAAACAGCTTTATAGCAATAAATGATTTTAGTGACCTCCATCTATATAGGCTATATAGATCTTTGCAAAAAGTTATAGGCTATATAAATCGTTTAAACTTATCAGCCATGATATAGTATTTTTCTCTCACAACAAAACAACATCAGCCGCAAAAATCACTAGTCGAACTGCTTAGGCTATATAGATTAGTATATAGCATTCAGATTAGTATATAGGATTGAGCATGTCTGTGTCGACCCTGCAGAAAATGTTGGGTATGGCAGAGACTCTAATAATCTGTTGTTGATCGGGTGTTAAATTACAATTAATCCCCAAGGGATATTTACAGGTACATATAAGCTAAGTTATACTAGATCTAATCTTATTCCATCTTTGTCTCTAGAGTTTGTTTTTGTCTCCAATTATCTCTAACCATACATATCTTTATTTCCAACACATCTTTTGGGCTCATCGGCCACATCGCGTTTGACGAGTAAGAGGGCACCACCAAATCGATCGACCCTATCGCCAGGTGCCAACCATGGACAAGCGCCTAGTCGAGACGACGACCTCGAGCTCGAGGTGGCATGACGGCGAGCGTCCAAGCAGTCCACAGTTTCGAGGTGACGAGTTTCTCGCTGCTGGAAGGCATGGGCGCTGGCAGATTCGTGAGCTCCAGGACCTTCCGCGCCGGCGGTCGTGGCTGGAACATCAGGGTCTATCCCGACGGGTCGAAGGAGGAGGACAAGGCTGAGTACGTGTCGGCGTTCTTGTATTTGGTCGACGGACCAAAGAATACAAAGACTATGCCTTCTGTTCCTCCATGTAAAGTTTTTAATGCCACATCAGATATTATACGGGTAGTTTTTATGTCACACCGGATGTTATACGGAGGTGTTGCATTGGGTGTTCGGATACTAATACAAAAACAAATTACAGAATATGTCTGTAAACCGCAAGACAAATTTATTAAGCCTAATTAATCCGTTATTAGCATATGTATTACCGTAGCACTTTATTGTCACATCATAGACTAATTAGGTTTAAAAGATTCATCTCGCAAATTACTCGCAAACTGTGTAATTAGTTATTTTTAGTCTATATTTAATACTCTATGCAGGTGTATAGCCTATATCTTTGTTACTTTGTGTATAATTTTAGCTGTATTTTATATTCCATGCAACTAAAATCTTCTATTTTTATTGTATTTTATATTCCATGCAAATAAACTCTGCCATATTGTGTTGCTCATACAACCTTGCAATCGCTTGCCCAAAAAATGAAGATGCTCATACATGTCCGTACACCCATATGTTCGAACACACGCACACATGTCCTACCCTTTTGAGCACGTCGAAAGACGATTAGATTTTCTGATCTCGCCATTTAAAACTAAGAGATTTAAAATATACCAACTTAATAAAAGTTCAATGAATCTCTACACCTAAACATACTGTAACGTCATCGTATACCCAGTCATACCAAGTTTTGAGTCCTGTTTACACGTCCGCATCCAATATGAATCAACCTGCACTCGAAGCTCGCATTTTCGCGTCCTACCCGGTTCTACTACGAAGATCGGATCAATGTATCCACGTCTGATACGAAGTTCTTAGAACTCACACATCCGTGTCCGATTACTGAGGTTCAATCCAAACAAAAATGTGGTCCCGGTGCAACGCACATGCATATATCTAGTTGATGTAATATCTGCTGAAGCAAGCAGTTGTTGTAAATTTAAATTTTTGGTTTTGGTAATCTGTAAGGTTTGTAAACGGAGTGTCCGGCCCTAGGCCCGTGGCTGAACATACCTCTTATTCGACGCACCTAACGCCCTCCGTGATCGAGAGGCTTCTGCACTTCGTGTACACGGACTCCTTGCCGGAGAGGAGCTTCCAAGTGCCGTTGGGTCGCCCTTCTCTCCGTGTTTGTGCGTTCGTCAGGGCATCGGTCTTTCTGTTCGTGCAACATGGGCTTGATCGATGGGGGAAAGAAGCAGCGCTACCAGCTCAGGTGCCCAGGCACCGAGCGTGCTTATCTGAGCAACGCTTGCCCCCAGGCCAGAGCAGACCCTGTCCGAGGAGCAGTCAAGCACGGCACCAGGCCGCTCGCCCCTGTCCTCTCTGTTCATAGACACCGGAGCGGACACCGCACCTTCCGGTGTACACCGCCACGGTGCTGGGCGGTGTACCGTCGCTCGTGTCTGGTGCGCTGTCGGCCTTCCACGGGCCGACTGGTAGTCCTATCGGCTACTCCATCTTGGAGCAACTGAAACATGGAGTTTGTGGGGCAGGTGGTACACAGCCTAGCTCTAGCTCCATAAATAGGTTATTTGCATGCAAATGGTCCATTATGCCCCTGATTGAAATTGCGTTTAATAGTTCTGGTTTTTAACTTTTAAATGGTCTTACAATAGTTTAATTAATTTTTAAAGTTTAAAGATTCTGGGATTCTTTTGCTGATTTATTAATGTCTATTACTTTTTCCAAGCATTATTAATATTTTTCCTTATATTTTTTATTTTTTATGACTTTTTGATCGGTTTCCATGTACCAATCGCTTTGTACGTGGATGAAATACATGGATGAAAACGGGAGCAGTAGCCTCCTATTTGCGTATCTATGGAAGAGTCGTGGCTCGCGGCCTTCACGCGTACGGGTAGGGTACGCAATCAGGGAAACTAATCGGCGATTAATGAGTGGCAAGGTGGGTAATTATCCTATAACTTCATGTGAGAGTACAAAGCTCCAATAACTGGAGTACTTCTTGACGTACCACTGGAAAAACGTGGAGTCTGCCTCTAGCTCCACCTTTTTTTGAGCCGAGTTCTCAGAGCTAGGGGTGTTCGGCAACACGGAGCTGGAGCGAAATAGTCCCAAACACCCCCTATAAGGCCTGAAAACGAATTTGACTAGACGGCGTCCCGGCTATTTCTGCCACTTAACAGTGTTAAGTGCCCCTAGCGAAAAAAGATTAAAGTGCAGAGCATAGTTGTCTATTTCAGAGCCGGAGTAATATTGCGCATAGTTTAAAGTGTTCATAATTACATAAATAAATTTAACAATATTTTTTAACATGGCATAGTATATAATAAGATACACAAATACATTGCAATAAAATTATCTTATCAAAGGCCTTTGCATTAGCACCTTTAAGAGGCAGGGGCTGGCCCACATTCATATATAAATCCTGCCTCTTCCGAAGGATGGTGCGCAACAACAATGACCCCTTCACGGTCAGGTGCGTCCTGACCGTCATCCAAGACCCCCCATGTCGAGGACGTGAGCGCCATCATCGTCTCGGAGCCCAGCGTGCTGCAGGACCTGGCGAGCTTGCTCAGGGACGGGGACGGCGCGGACGTGACGTTCGTCATAGGCGGGCGGTCGTTCCCGGCACACCGGTGAACAAGGGCCAAATGTGATGTACCAAACGCAACAGGTAAAGCCCCAGCTGTGACCAGATCGCATCCATCAGGCACTAAAAATCTGATTCAGAAAAACATGACATCGATTTAGCATATCTCATAAAAGGAACAAAATAATCATTACATAACTAACACATCATTTTTTTTTCTATTCCATACATACATTTACATCACACAGATGTGATGGCAGTAATTCAGTTTGAACTGTTAATGCTAAGCACAGTCATTATGCATGTATGCATTATTAAGATAAAAGATATATCCTTGACGAGAATGTGTAGATTAACAGGGAACCTACTTGTGATGTGGTTCAGCTGATGGAAATGCTGAACTGAAAAAGTAACAAAACCAAATAGGGAATAGAAGACATCCACTACAAGATTAGCAGCATCCACTTTTGAGAAAACCACAAGAAGATTCGACACAAATTCAGCTGGTGGACAAATCACTTGCATTTCACGTCAAACAGCACTAACATGGCCACCTCCTCTACATTGGAAAATAAAAATACACTTCCTTTCCAACTTACAGGAATAAATCAACAAAAAACAGCAATACAGAAAAGCAACACTAATCTGAATGGTTATTATTTCTTGACAACAGAGTATGGTGCCTGCATTTTATTTTATTTTATTATTAGCATGTATGGCCGAGAAATGCATTATCCGTTTATCTGTACATCGTCCAGTTAACATGAGATTTACCGGTTTAAAAAAAAACAGCAAATATTTATGCTCCTGAGATCCCCATCCACACCTAAAGTCACCTCAATCAAACAGAAAAAGAAATCCGAAAGGAATTATAGCACAATTAAGAACTCACAGCTGCTTCTCCTCGGCGACGATGAAGTCAGCGAAGGACCCGAGGCCGGTAAAGGAGCAGACGCGGTCGCCTGGCCGGAGCCCACGCACACCGGGCCCGACTGCGTCGACCACGCCAGAGTAATCGGATCCAGGCACGAACGGCAGCGGGGGGCGCTCCTGGTACTTGCCCTGCACCTGGAGGAAATTGGCGAAGTTGAGGCTGGTCGCCGCGACTCGCACTCGGACTGCTGTTGGCGACGAGATCTCCGGCACCGGGTGGTCCCCAGAGACCGCGGCGAACGGGGAGGCTTCGCCGCCGGGGGGCAGCGTGGGGTCGCCCAGCCGCCGCACCACGAGCGCCTCCATGTATTTGGGCCTCGTTTAGATGCTGAAAAAATTTCAACCCGATCAATAGTACCACTTTCGTCTTATTTGATAAATATTGTCCAATCGTGAACCAACTAGGCTCAAAAGATTCATCTCGTGATTTTCAACTAAACTGTGTAATTAGTTATTTTTTTTACCTACATTTAATACTCCATGCAAGCGGCTAAAAATTAATGTGATGGAGAGAGAGTGAAAAAACTTAGAATTTTGATGGCATCTAAACAAGGCCTTGGTTGGTCAAGGTCAGTAGGTGAGATGATGATGCTCTTGACTTCTTTTCTTAGGAAAACGAATAGACGATGACGCTATTTTTTTTAACGAAAAAGTCTACTCCACCCCAAAGGCGGTCTACATAACCCCTTCGACTATGAAATGGTCTGATTTACCCTCTGAACTTTTTAAAATCGTCTATTTTATCCCCCAAACGGTTTTCAGTGGCGGGTTTGCTACAGTAACTGCAGGTTTGCTACAGTGTCAAGGGTTTTGTCTTTTCCTTATTTCCGCTGAATCTTTGAAAATCATAGCAAAATCATAAAATAAAAAAATCTAATTTCGTTGGACTCCACATGAGTAGATCTACACAGTGAACATATAATATAGTACGCTTTAGTACAAAGTTTTTGCTATAGCTTTAGATTAATTGGAAAATCCAATTTTGTCTGCAATTAATTGGAATTTATCTATAACTAAGTTATACATGGTCCAATGAATACAAAATTTTTACTATAGTTTAAGCATATAATAATTAATCTACCATAAAAATTTCACCACAATTGGACCATAGAAGCTGCAGCTATGAATTATTCTAATTAATTACAGACAAAATTAGACTTTCCAATTAATCTAAAGCTACAGCAAAAACTTTGTACTAAAACGTACTATATTATATGTTCACTGTGTAGATCTACTCATGTGGAGTCCAACAAAATTAGATTTCCCATTTTATAATTTTTCTGTGATTTACTATGATTTTTCAAAGATTCAGCGGAAATAAGAAAAAGGCAAAACCCTGACACGGTAGCAAACCCGTCGTTACTGTAGCAAAACCGCCGCTGAAAACCACATAGGGGGTAAAATAGACGGTTTTGAAAAGTTTAGGGGGTAAATCAGACCGTTTCATAGTTGAGGGGGTTATGTAGACCACCCCATAGTTGAGAGTGGAGTAGACTTTTTCCTTTTTTTTTTAGGGGAGAGACGATGACGTTAATGGGCCTTCTCATTCTAGCTTTGGGCTGTCGCACAAGCAGGTTTTTTACCGTTCCTAACGGTCCAATATTCTCATTTTCTATTTATAAGTTGTTGGAGAATGAGCGATTTTTGTTTGAATGAGGGTTTTAAAATGATTGTTGGAGATGCTCTAAAAACAATTCCAATGCTGAAATCAACCAGTAATTCATATAAGAGATAGTACTCCCTCCGTTCCAAATTATAAAATGTTTTAGCATTTTAGATACATAAATTTTGATATGTATCTAGATATACACTTGTGTCTTAGATAGTAAAATCAATGTTGTTCCCAAAAAAAGATAGTAAAATCAATGCATATAGAAAATCAAAAAATTATTAATGGAGGAAGTAGAAATCATCGTACCATATGTATCAATGGATTGATTTGATAAAAAAACATAGGATAAGAGGTATGTACCGAGAGAAAAGGTCTTACAAGTAGTTATTAATAAAATTGAAGTTGGAGCTGAAGTTGGAATTGGTTTCGATTGATACTCCATCGATCATGTAATATAAGGAATCTAGAGTTCAATTTTTGTACCAAGGGATTGTTTTGGAACCGTTTCACTCCACGTTTTTTAGAGGGTGTTTGGACTGATCCACAAACTCTGCTCCACAAACTCCACTATAGAGCAGCTTCATAAAAAGCTAGAGTTTGTGGAGTACCTCTCTAGGTGCTCTTACAACTCCACCATTTTTCCTTGAACTGAGTAGAGGGCGTTTAGGACTGCTCTGCTCTACGTTTTTTAGCCAAACGGTTTCAGCTCCACGCACTCAGTTCGAGGAAAAAGAGTGAAGTTATGAGAGCACCTAGAGAGGTACTCCACAAACTCCAGTTTTTTGTGAAGCTGCTCCACGGTAGAGTTCGTGGAGCAGAGTTTATGGAGCAGTCCCAAACACCCCCTCAATCAAATAGGTTCAGCTCCACGTAACTCTGCTGCAGGAAAAATGTAGAGTTATGAGAGCACCTAAAGAGGTGCTACACAAACTTCAGTTTTTTGTGAAGCTGTTCCACGATCGAGTTTATGGAGCTAAGTCCGTGAACCAGTCTCAAATACCCCCCCCCCTCAAATACAAGGTATTCTACGTCCTCAAGCCCCTCTCTCCTCTATTTTTTTAGAAAATATTAGCGTCATCCAAAATAGCCCATATTAATTAAGGAAAATAGCAACTGACCTACTCCCTCTATCCTAATTAGTAAGGGGCGAGGTGGTCTTTTGTCAACCTCCTTTTTTAGAGGGAAACACGAGGGGTGTCCCCTACTGTGCTTTTATTAAAATTTAAATAAAAAGGGATACCATTGTCCTACAAAAGTTCCTCAAGAAACAAAGAAAGAAACAAAAAAAAATTGAAAATCTACACAACCTTCTAGCCATTGGGTAAACAACGGTGCTAAGCTATTTTTTGCTCTAAGAATAACTTGGGCAAACTCTCGTTTGAAGATGGACTTGCAGTGAAGAATTGAGGGCTGCACTTGCTTGAAAAATAGCATCATTTCTAACAATCCAGATAGACCAACTCATTGTTATAATAATCTCCATGAATAAAGGAAGTTGCTGGTTTTTAAAGAAAACCAGAGTTCCAAGAGGATATATTGGTCGTTGAATAACCAATCCAAGAGTTGCCCAACAAGATCTTAAGAAAGGACATGCTAGGAACACGTGAATGAGGGATTCTTTCAAGGCTGGGTGACAAAGAACACCATTATAATCTTCCAACACCATTCGTTCTTCTTAGGAGCTCTCTAGTGCTAAGCCGGTCCTTGAGTAACAATCAGAAGAAAAATTTTCCTTTGTTCTGACAATAGGATTTCTATAGCCAAGAGAAAGTAGGATGAACTTGCCTGTACCAGTGAGGTGCACATATGCTTTTTTTGAAGTAAAGATGTTTTTTTGACTTGATTGAAGTAAAGATGTTAGAACCCCAAATTTATGACCATGAATCAAAACCACCTTGTAAGTCCAAGGATTGCACAGTAGCCAAGAGTTGAGTGAACTGCTGATAAGCTTCTTCATATAAGGGTAAGTGAAAAAGATCATTTAAGGAAGTGGATTGGCAAACCTGCTGAACAGTGATGCATTTGTCTTTGACAAAGGAGAAAAGCCCTGGCATACTAGTGCTGAAGGAGAAACCATTCCAAGAATCTAACCAGAAGAAACAGGAAGACCCATTATTGACCATGGCCATCACCATGCCTTTGAAAGCAGGTAGCAGTTCCTGAATGTCACGCAACCAAAAAGAGCCTTTGCAAGTTCTTGCTTGGTCTACCATCTGAGTATCTAATCTCCCAAACAAGATATACCCAAGGATGTTCAATCTGTTAAAAAACTTATGCATGTTTACCATAAAATCGTTTCAATCCCTTATATTACAGCTTATATTACAAGGAGAGAGGTCAGAGGGTCAAAGAGTATATATATTATATATAGTTTGGATGAAGAGGCAAGAGTTACTAGTAGGTAAGAGACGACCTAGATATATCTTTTTTATTTTTCTGGCTGGAGTCCGTGTCTTCTCCAACTTGTCTCCCTCGCCCCTACAGCATTCCGAACCGACACCTCACGCGTCCACCCCCCCCCCCCCCCCCCCCCCAGAAAAATGTTTCCCTCTCTTAGCCCTTGTTTAGTTCGTGAAAAGTTAGAAATTTAGCTATTGTAGCACTTTCGTTTTTATTTGATAATTAATATTCAATTATGGACTAATTAGGCTCAAAACGTTCGTCTCGTAATTTCCAACCAAACTGTGTAATTAGTTTTGTTTTTCGTCTATATTTAATGCTCCATGCACGTATCGCAAGATTCGATGTGATGGATACTGTAGCACTTTTTGGGAAAACTTTTCGCGAACTAAACATGGGCTTATTAGTTTTTCGGTTTATCCGCTGCTAGCTTCGAATCGAATCTGATAATTCGTACGGCTGCCGAAATTAAACGAAGCACACGACCCGCTCTTCTATATCTATACCTATTAATAAATCAGTCTCTTTTTTTATCTGGCTTTTTCCGTCTGGCCCATTCATTCATCCAACTGTTCGGTCACTGACTTGCTTTCGGCCCACTCGGCCCCAATAGGGCCCCCGCCCTCACTCCTACCGCGCCGCCGTTCTCCCCGCCCTCGCCGTCGCAACCGCGCGGGGGCGCCTCGAGGCCGCCCCCACGCCACGGCCGTCCTCGCCCTCGCAACCAGCAACCAGGATCTGCGTGTGACACGGCTGGGATCCGTTGGTCACCGCACCTAATGCCAGGCCGTGGTGAGCCCCTCCCCTCTCCTTGTTCCTGTCCTTTCGCTCACCCTCATTGTTTCTCCCTCTCTCGCAGATGCGCGTCGTCCTCTATGAAGCAGCAGGTCAAGCTGGGGTGCAGACGAGGAAGCCGATGTCCCTTCCCGGCGGTCCTTGGTGGCTCCATGGAGGGATCCCGGGGGCGTTGCGGCCGGAACCGATGGCGGTCCAGCAGGACCAGGGGGTCGTGAGAGCACGCCGCACCTCTCGGACGGACGCAGGCAGCGCACGTGCTGCATCTGCGTCAATGCCCATGTGCCCGCGCGCCAGAGCCGCGTGCTGTGTTGGCTTGCGCACAGCTCTGTCGAGCGGTTTCTCGATGGTGCCCGACGGAGAGACGTATGGCTACCGAATACGCGACATCCACAGGGCCAGAAGATATGGGTTCCACGACATCAATCCCACGGGAATTATTGAAGATGGGCTCCTATTTTACCTGGTTGTTGACTTCTCCCGTTCTCCATGCTCGTCGCGCTGGGCTGCCCGACCAGACTGAACCAGACGCCCTGGACCGCCGAGGAGTCTGATATTCCAGTATATTGTCCAATTTGTCAATAATGTTGAGAGTAATACATCCACAATTAAGCCTTTATTATTTCATTTGAACATTCAATTCAGTGGCTCGATATCTCTAATTTTTGCAATCAATCTTTTTGTTGTCATTGTTGCAATGCAGAACATGAGGATTTGGAGACGATCCTAATGTGAGTTTACTGAACAACCGAATATTTAGTCCTTGTAATTTATTTTCTTTCATGGGCATGATGCGGTAGTGTAATATAGAGCAACAATTTAGATAGCAAGTGATGATGCAATAGTATGGTTGGAAATTAATTAATCCTGGTTCTTTCATCATGATATAGAGTGCTTTGAGAAAAGAAAACCAGTGACTTTGAGAAAAGACCCATTACTGCTTTGAAAAAAAAACCAGGAAAAGGTTCTTTACTTCTTTCAGTTGTTATTTCACCTAATAACACTGTAGTATTCTTTGAGATAACTGAAGAGCTGGACAGCATGAAAGAGACCGAGGGAGGTGCGGCACCCTCCCCTCCCCTCTCCTCCTGACCGGTGGCACTGGGGTCCGTGGGGGTGGCTCCAACATGGCTGTGTGGCCACTCAACGACGAGGCCGCATCGGCCCTTCACTCTCTCTCGCTATCCTCACATGTTTGGGGCACCAACACAGGGGATTTTTCATTCGAACAGTGAGGAGCACCACTGCAGTATCAGGCCCTGTTTGGTTTCTATAAGTCAGGTGACTTATTAAGTCAGGTGACTGAAAAACAGTGACTTATAAGTCATGCCTGTTTGGTTGTAGATGACTTATAAGCTCATTAAAAGTGTGGGCCCCACGCGAAAAAGGGTGACTTATAAGTTTTAAGCAGGGGTGAACCAACTTAAAACTTATAAGCAGGGGTGACTTATAAGTTGGTGGTGTTTGGTAAAATAAGTCATTTTTTTCACTTTTTAACTTATAAGTAGGTGACTTATTTGAAACCAAACAGAGCCTCGGGTATTCGGATTTCGGAATCATAGTTTATGAGTAAATCCAATGTAACTGCGATCTAAGCTGTATTTTTGTGTGTAATGCAGTTCTTTTCCGCAGCAGGTGGAATAAGAGTTTAGAATCATAACCTGAGTACAGTTTTTTCTTTTTTGTATGGGATTATATCTTTGTTTATTGTTGACTCTGGTGGGCTATTTCCTTGATCATGAGGAGCATAACTTCCTTTAACTATGCTGCTTGTAATATCTTCGGTGTTCATATCATATTAATTGGCTTATTCTGAATGCAACATTATGGGACAGATAAAAGTTGGGTGGGCATATGACAGATTTATGTTACTGTATAAATTATTAAATGTACAAGTTTACATGTCCAACCATGCCATTCACGGAAGAATTAATGTTCCTTTCCTAACAGCTGATTTGTAAATTGTAGCTGGGCATATTACAGATCTATGTTATTGTATAAACTGATGTCAGGTACTATTATTATTTCAGATGATTTGGCCATGAACTTCAATGCCAAGCCCTAACTAACATGACAGCACAGTTAAGGCCAGCAAGATCACTATAGTGGGTTATGAATTGGAATAATGTAGGTTTACTAATTCGTTCAGGGGAGATTATGTACTAAGCCAGGATTTGCAAGGGGGCTCCTCCATGTCGTCGCTACCCACATAAGATCTCGCACTTTGATCTTAGCTTGTTTGTTTTTCATTCCTCCCAACTCCCATTGATCTGCTATCTGTCTCTCGCTGTTAGCAGCTGCAGACCACGCTGTTCTGAATTTCTTGTCTGGTCATGTGCTTTCTTATTCAGTTAGTAGCCACTTTCATTTTCAGATCAGCAACACCAGTTATTGTTCAGTGATAGCAACAACACAGTTCTAATCCATTAGTTAAGCTAATTATGGCAAGGTAATTTGAACATCACTGAGCTTTAAACAATTCCTGCACGTGTGTTGAAAATTGTTGATCTTATAGCAGCTCATTTTAATTTACTTGGTTGGACCGCTATGTTCGGTTGCAGCAGCAAGCAGTTGGCGTAGGTTCTGAACATTGTGATTTGCATAAATGACAATAATCCGCGTGCAAGTGCTTGTGACTTTTAGTTTATTACATTGTCGATAAGTATAGGTTCTGAATAGTTTAGTTCTTGTTTGGATGTTGACTCCTTTGATTGATCATTAGAACATGTAGCTGTCTGGATCTGGCATCAGCTTTTTTCGTTTCACAGCAGGTCATCAATAGCCACCCTGTATACTTGTGTAAGCCTGTTACCGTAGTAGTAGAGCAGCTAGGTGAACCTCTAATTTCAGAAGTATCACTTTGATGCAATAGTGAATCAACTTTTAAAGCAATCTTTAGCTGTTGCACAACCAGAGTCACTCCATCTTGGACCACTACTGTAACTTGATCATAAATGGACAATGTGTTTACAAAATATCAAAATGCTAACCTACAAAGAGTCTGACATGTGACCTCTTAATTGTTTAGTATGGTAATTCAATTGCTAGAACCTGAAAACTCATTAGCGGAATTGTGTTCTGTTCTGACCTGTACAGTGGGAGAAATTAGAGGTACGACCTGATTATATCCTCCTTAGACTTTATGATGTATGTATACTGACATATTTTAGTTAGCTTCTCACATTCCTGCAGTCTTATGGTTATATATAAGAGGTATTGTGATTCCAAGGAAGAGATGCCTGCCAGTTAGTGTGGTGTGACTGTAGAAGTGCAGAATCACCACGCTGAATGCAGCAAGGCAAGTTTGACGGCTCAAAATCCACCTTGGTCTGCAGTCACACCACACTAACTGGCAGGCATCTCTTCCTTGGACGCCAGCACTCCAGTAGCATTTGGAAACAATGCCAGCCTCGTGATGCCACCGAATGCGTTCACTTAAACTGGATAATCAGTAGGCACACAGACCGTATCATTTTGTTTCCATGGACTTAAGTTAGCATGAGTTTTCTAATAGCATAGTCACTCTTTCCGTCGCGTTTATAATCCTTTCATGTTTAATCCTAGACTGCTTGTGATTTTCAACGAGACCCTAAGTTTCATGTGAAGTTTTTTTTCCTGATATTATATCCACCATAATTAATACATATATCATGTGTTCAGTTCTATGTTATTTTTGTTCAAATTTTGTGTACCCATAGCAACCGCATGGACTAATCTTTGTCAACTGATTTTCAAACAGGTGTCCATAGTACATCAAATTCACATGCGCAAGTTGATGAACCAACGTAAAATGAAAAGGGAAAAGCACGACATGCAGCAAGGGATGAAAAAAATAAACAACATAGAGAAAATATCATCAGAGAAAGGCGGAAACTGCACTAGCTGGTGGGTCGAGAGGTCTAGCACAAACAAATTTGAATAACCCTATCTAGAATAAACATTGGTTCTTATATTATAATAATTTCACAGTTAAGTACCGTATGAACACTCGCTTGCTTTTGGCCCACTCACTCACGTTGACCTTATCTTCATGACACTTCGATTAAAAAAACGTCTCGTGAAACAGCAGTAACGACGCAATACACTGTAGATTCTTGACTTGAACCGGCAGAGTTATCACCACCGGTTCGTAAGCAGCTGACAGTGAATGTCTAGTAGTGGCATTTTATAAAATATGTATGAGAAAATGAAAAGTATATCATAATGCATATTCATATATATAGTTCAAACAATATTTTGATGAATTAATTATTAATTTCCAACATATTCTATCGCATATTTATTGTTGGACGATTACCTATCTACGTCGATGCCGCGACATATTAAATCAAAAAAATAGTTTCCAATCAAGCTCAAATTTCAAATTCTCAATTGAAAACAACGTAGGAGGGAGATAAAAAAAAATGAAGTTTAAAACTTATTACTCACCCGTAGCAAAGCACGGATATGTTTGCAGAAGAAGGGAGAAAAGCACAAACACGCGCAGTCTGCGTCGATCTGATGTGATCATCGCCATCATCGATCGTCTGACGATCGAGTAAGGGCGGCACTGAATCGATCGACCCACAATGGGCAAGCGCCGACTCGTCGAGACGATGTCGTCGAGGTCGAGGTGCGTGACGACGAGCGTCCAAGCCGTCCACTGTTTCGAGGTGACGAGCTTCTCGCTGCTCCAAGGCATGGGCGGCAGGTTCGTGAGCTCCAGGACCTTCTGCGCCGGCGGTCGTGGCTGGAATCGATCTACCCCGGCGGGTGGAAGGAGAAGAAGAAGAACAAGGCGGCGTATGTGTCGGTCTTCCTGTATTTCGCCGACGGCGCAGAGGATGATAGGACCAACTTCACTCTAGAATTACCGGAGAAAGATGGCAAAGTATCATGTGGAGAAGGTGTCGTTTTCAACAGGGCTGTGTGTACACCAGGCGTTCGCGCTGCGGGTCCGAGCGCCCCCGTGACATTGGAGGACAGGGACACACTTTGCTACCTTCACTAGAGGATGGTGGTCATGAGGTAGCGCTCACAAACTTCATCCAGTCAATAACCAAACCTGTCCAGCAACCCCTGCTCCCTCCACAGCAACATGGGCCAGTGAAGCCACGAAGGGAGAAGAAGAGGTCGGGCAAGCCGTCCCGGTGCAGCGCACGTCTAGCGGGCCATTGCTTGGCCGCGTGGTGATGCGAAGAGCAAAGCAAGGCAAGTGCTCATGAAGAGGCTGGGCGTACAGGAAGAAGGTGAAACTAGGGAGATGACCTTTGCTACGCTACGTCAACCTCTTCAAAGACCCGATGTCTGACCTTGTCATCAAGTCGCTGGAGGATCTTAGTGGCCTCGATGGACCGGCCATGTTGGACCAGATCGTGACGTGATGCTTCCTTGCACCATCTGCCCCGCTCGAGGACTCGTTCACGCCATGCTAGGCCAAGTTGTTATAGAGGGGATACTGGATGACTGAGAACTCGGAGCTGCTCTTCTCCTGTTTGTGTTAAGCTCGTCAATGAGAACATGCGGTGGGCGTGGTTGTTTTCTGTGTTGCCTTGTGTGTAAAAGGGTTGCCGTGAAGTAGTTGTCAGAGTTTTTGTGTTCTTGAAGGGATCAGTGGGTCTGTAAGTTTTTTAGGCCTGGTTTTCCTTAAAAACTAAGGCAGAGCTCCTGCCATTACATTAAAAAAAAAACAAATCAGCAGCGACGATAGCGACGATGACGAAGATGGATCGCATACCTTCAAGTCACCAGATCGTTGCTGGGGTTATAGAAAGTTCATAGACAAATCCAAGCTGAAAAGAGCATCTGCGCCTCAACGACGACTGCTTCACCATCAGGTGTGTGCTGACTGTCATTGGCGAATCTCAATCCGAGGACGTACCCGTCGTCGTGGAAGAAGAAGTTCCAGAGTCAAACATGCATCACCACTTTGAGCACATGTTTGAAGGCTGGGAACGGCAAGGACGTGACGTTCGACGTGGACGGCCAGCTGTTCCATGCCCACAGATGTGTTCTGGCTTCTCGGTCATCGGTGTTTGCAGAAACTCTTTGGTCCGATCAAGGAGAAGGCCGAGCCCATCAAAGTTGATGACATGGAGCCCTCCATCTTCAAGGAGCTTCTTCACTTCATATACACATTCAGATAAACACCACTACGGGATGACCACAAAATTGTGTCCATGCAGCAACACTTGCTGGTCGCCGCCGACCGATATGGGCTGGAGAGGCTGAGGCTAATGTGAGAGGTCAACTTATGCACGCCATTGATCGCAGACAGGCGCCACCACTCTTGCTTTAGCAGAGCAGCACCGCTCTGCCCGTCTCAAAGCCGCCTGCCTCAAATTTGTTTCCTCACAAGATGTGCTTGGTGTTATCATGAAAACAGATGGATTCAAGCATCTCGTTGCGAGCTGCCCTTTGATTGTGGTAGAGACAAGATCGCAGAAGCATAAACGTGTAGCTAGTCTCCCTGTGATTTCAGCTAGATCTGGCACTGCAGAAGTTCCAAAGAAGTTTGTATTTTTTTTTGTTTCTTAGAAAAATCTATGTTTTTTCATTCATTTATATATTTTCCAGAAAATGGAATAAATGTTCCAGCTTTAAGCTTTCGGACCTTTTGAGGGACAGCTCTCTTCTCCATAGAAGTTACTATTTGTACTGTACTTTCTCCATGGTGAAACATAAGGTATCCAAGCGATTTTTCAAATAAAATAAGGAACACCATCACCAAATCCAACATCTGATTCAATGTTCAATACAAAAAAAATGTTGTTCTTATTTATTTAACTTTGTGATGTTGTCCTGCTTTTCCAAAACAAATGCATAGTTTACCCAGTTCCATTTAGAGGAGTTAACTGTGTCAGTTCAACTGAGAAATACTAGTTTTCCTATGTGAATTTGCCCCTATAATTGAGTTAACTCTGTCAGTTCAGCTGAGAAAAGACTAGTTTTCCTATGTGAATTTGCACCTATAATTGATAAACTAATGAGTTTTCCAAGCTTGTTATAATCATAGACACGTCCTTGCAACACGTGCTTATCCACTAATTTGAGAAAGACAAAAAGAAAACAGATGCATGATGGACGTAGCAAGGTGAAGGAGCATTACACATGGACGGAGAGATAAGGCTAGGAGCTTGTGACTAATGGCGATGACTAATGGTGATGCGGAAATGCTATGGGTGGGGTGTCCGTTAGTTTGAACGCTTGCGCTGGTGGGCCTCGACGTCCACCCGAATAGCTCAACACTGTCATTCGCGTGGGCGCACCTATCTCGCGTTGCTAAAAGAATCTCCGCTCTCACTTTCATCTCGAAACGCCGCCGCCTCCGCACCCATTCTCGAACCCACTCTCGAAATCGCCGTCGTGGCGTGCTCCACTGTGACCGCGCTGTCGTGCCTGCATCGCCACATCGTGCTCCACCCTCCCGGCCGAGCCAAGACCGGTACCGGTGGCACTGGTGGTGGTGGTGCTCGCGCGCCGCCGCCGGAGCTAGTGCTCGCTAAGCCCATCGCTCGCGCCGCCCGCCTAGCCAAGCCAAGCCCGATGCTGGTGGTGATGGTGCTTGCGCACCGCCGCTGGTGCTAGTGCTGGCGGTGCTCGAGCACCATCACTTGCCGCCGGCTCCGACCCCAACGGCGAGAATCAATCGGTCTAGGCCCCCCAAACGTTGCAAAACACATGTTTCAAGCGTTTCAGTTTTTTAGACGTTTCAGATATGTTGCAAGTATTTTATATGGATATTGTAAAAGTAGATCGGGATATTGCATATGTTGCAATGGTTGTACACATATTTTACAAGCTTCTTTTCCCAATGCTTTATCTGTTTTAGATATATGTTGCAAGTGTGTTTATCTGGATGTTGTATATGTTTCACACATATGTTGCAAGTGTTTTATCTGAATGTTGCGTATGTTTACATTGGTTTCAAGTGCTTCTCAGGTGTTTTTGCAAGTGTTTCCGACACATGTTTCAAGTGTTTTATCTCTCTTCAGACGTATGTGTGGCAGAACCCCCCAAAATATCGCACTTACGGGGCGCTCGTCTTTCATTGGACACTAAGCACCCCGAAAGTGGGCTACCTCGGGCAGTTCTGTTGGGCACACCACATGAGAGAACCCGAAAATCCACAGTTTTCAACAGGATTATAAATAGGAGAATAAAGCTTACAACATATTAGTCATTTCATACATCACTTTGCTTACATTATCAGAGTGTGGTATGTATTGTTCATAACGGCGGAGTTTAAACAAGTTATCAGAATTCAGCGAAATTAAGATCAAGATTAATATCAAGTTAAACAATTTACATGGTGATCATTTATATGCATGAAATAATAATAATAATAATAATAATAATAATAATAATAATAATAATAATAATAACAAGTTATAAGTTTTCTTTTGTAAATCATTTTGAGTGGAAATTGAATAAACTCTATGTCGCATCGCAAAGGAAATCCTTGTTGTGCCCACCAGAAGGTTTCCCCACACACAAGTGTCAACTCCACAAGTTCCTGTCATCTGCAATAGGGTAGAACAAACCCTGAGTACTCAATTGTACTTCGCGAGACTTACCCGTCAGGAGGAAAGAAAAGACTCCAAGGGATATGCAAGGCTTTCTGGCTTGTGGGTTTATTGCATTGCAGGAGCATTACTAAATGCGGATCCTTATATTCAGTTTTATTAGCAGCCATTATTATTTCATTAGCTAACCAGCCTATGTAAGCACCTATGCTATTTTCAAGCAGGTGGTAAGCAATCAGAACTATTTTATCCTTTTCAAGTTCCAGTTCCTACTATGATGCCAAATCATAGCCATGTCGTACCGCATTACACGGCGATTCACAAACCAATGTATCCCAGCTGGGTACCCCGAAACACACGCCCCGCCTGCACCAAGGTATGAACAGGACCAACCCACTGCCCTCCTGTAATATGGTCTAGGTCCCCGTCCAAACTTGGACTCCAAGCCCCCACCCCTAAGTCTTAGGGGTTCTGGACTTAGTGCGGTGCTTAGACCTCTACCACCACCCCTCTCCTTCAGTCGGCCTGGAAAGAGTCGGAACCCATGACAAGAGAGCAATGAGTCTTCCCATCCCCATAAGCAAGTATGTGCTTAGGATAATAATCTGTGACCTGACTACCATCCATAGCAACGGACGGTCCTTAACGACACAGGCAGGATAAGTGCCACCTGAGCCTCCCTCAATTGCCAACGAAATCCGATCCCAAATCCAAATACCGTCCCGCCCAGTCTCCAATTATTATCCACATGTATTTATATTCCATGTGATAGCAATATGACAATAATAACAATAATATATTTCCTATCTCTCGCGAGTGACAGGCAATCACTCGTCTTCTACCGAAAACCTGTAGCATAGCAATCTACACGATCCTGTCATACTAATAATACTCATGGGATAAAGGTATATATATATGCAAGTGGGTTTCATTCAACTCCTTAAACTTAATGCACAAGTATGAGGTAATAAAGTGCAGAATAGTAGCGGTTATGCACCGGGGCTTGCCTAGGTAAGATATAACCAAAGTTAGCATTTCATCATGATGGCACGATCATCAGGGCATCATCAATTCCGCCTTCTCCAGACGACTCCACCATGGCTCCTAATATGATATTTGCGGATGCACGTAGAGACAAATAATCATCGATAATCGCAATTCGTAAATATGATTTCGCCTCTCAAGCTAACGAACTAGCCCAAGACTAACATACTAGACTACGTATCCCCGCCATCCAATAACGCGTCCTTTCCCAACAAGTTTTTAGTTACATGAACCCAAAATGTGGCTTTATTTATTTTATCAGTTTAATAGATATTTAAACTAGGGCTCATTTACTATCCTAGCAACTAATTATTTTGGAGCTACAAAAATTACAGAGAGTAGATAATAGCATTAGGACCCTATTGTAAAATTAATAGAGTCAACACTTTTACCATTTTCTTACAAAAATTCCTACAAGTTTATTCTTAATAATATTAAGCATGTTAGAATATTCAAAGGCAACCTGGAAATATCTTAAAGATATGTGAACCAGTTACACTAACAGGTAGATCAATATTTTAGGAATCTAACAAAATTAGGTTCATAATTTTTGGATTCCTATCCTATTTTATATTGATTTTACAATTTAAACTAGAAACCTATATTAGAAAAGCATTTAGAAAATAGAAAGGGCCGGCGGCAAGCCTTTTGGCCCAGCAGCAGGCTGCGGCCCACGCGGAGCAGGGACACGCACCAGCAGGCCGACCCAACTGGCCTGCAACGCAGGCGCGCGCGCACATTTAGCAGAAGAGCCCCCCACCTATCGAGTAATGACATGGAGCTTTTCACACTATTTCCCTAGATACAATCTTCGCACAAAGGACCCTATACTTTATCGTCTTCGCGAAGGGGCGGTCCCTGGCGCCCCCACGCGCGATGGCGTTGCTCCGGCCGGCACTCGGCGGCTACGCCGGGCACCTAGGACCCGCGCTGGCCCAACTACAGGGCCTACCTCCATCTACGGCTAAAACGTAGGCGCCGAGCGGAGATTAGAGACTAAACGGTGCATTCCACATCGCTGCCCACAGCGGCGGCTAAGCTACGGTGGCGGTCAGGTCATTCCGGCAACCTAGAGCCCTAACGGCGGTATCTCGGTGGCGCACAAGAAATCATAGCTCACCTAGGTGCACGCGGCGATGATGGTTGAAGCGGAGGAGTGCCGAGATGGCCTGGCAACGTGCGCGCAGCGAGGTCGGCGGCGTTCCGGGAATGGCACCACCACGTCACGTCGTCACCGGCGAGGTTACAGGCCAATCTGAGGTGAGCACCAGATAGAGGAGGTCCATGCGAGATTAGGGACGCAAGTAATCGAACTTCTACCAACGATTTAGACCTTACCCCCAAATCGTGCTCTGCTCCGGGATGGCATGGCCGGCGGCGAGCAATTCGTCAAATTGGCGGCCGGTAATGCTTGGCTGTGCCAAATTGAGAGTTGGGCTGCTATCTGGTTGCCCTGTCTTGCTTCTTAGCCCTGAAATCACGGTGGAGTGCTACGGATCACGCGAAAATGGCGTGGCTCCAGTGGTGGCAAGGGCAGGCGGCGACGGCTTAACGTGGCTCGGCCAGTCTTGGCCGAGACCGCAATAAATGCACAAGGCCAAGCACACAGTGCGGCTCAAAGGGAGCGGGTCGAAGGGAGCCATGATGGGCAGACTTGACCTGGCGAAACGCGGGCGGCAGCAGCGGAACAGCGACCCAGCACAAGACTGCTACGCGGAGCCAAGGCACAAGACGACACAGAGGAGTAAAGACGTCGCTACAAGCACAGAATGTGATGAGAGCGGAGAGGGCAGGTAGCTGCTCGGCGGTAGATGGCTTGAGTGGCGGGGAGAGAGCCACGTCGCTCCGACGGCGGCCGCCGAGGCATTGGTCCGGCTCTGTGCGCGACGCATTCCCTCGCGCAGTTGGCCAGCCAGAGATCAGGACGCCGTGCACGACAAGCCGGGATGCTCGCCATGAGAGGCTGCAGCGCGCGCTGGCCCGCGGAGGCAGCACCGGCTCCACGGCCGAACCCGGCGCCAGCAGCACGCGGCGCGCGGTGATCGCGCACTCAGGCCAAGCGGCGGATAACCGTGGCGTGCACGAGTTTTAAAGCTAAGCAAATACGGCTATACATCTTGGCTAAGGTTCAACCAATCCTATTACATTCTAGTCGATACTTGCAGATAACTAACGGATCAACAACCCGGGTCAGCGAGCAACCACAGGAGAAGATATCACGATGCCAACCTAGTTCGGGGCATTCCTACGAGGTAGCGCGACACCTAACTCGACTATGGTCTACACCGCGCCCAAGTACTCACCTCGATGCAACCGACGGTGCAAAAACATATATACACTCCTTAATACGTTTTGTTGGAAATCTGAACGCTAAAAAGACATCGTCTAACATCACCTCGGACTTAGAAATCTCAAGGTTGGGTTATAACTAATAGTGATTAGCACTTTTGTCTCAATTTATAAAAGGTCTAAACCTTGTTTATTTCAACTAACGAGTAGCATGTGCAATAATCCACACTTTATACTTACTCATAGAGACAAAACATTAAGCGCTATTTGATTATTTTACTTAATATAGTTCACCAAAAATGACACTTCTAACATAGCTCGCGAGGTTTCCAACTTATCCGTGAGAGTGGATTCGATTCCCATTTGATCTCCGAACTTCCCAAAAGATGAGACACACAATTTAGTTATCATCTCATGTGAGTTCTGAAAATTTCTGAGACCCGGAGACTTGATTGTTAATTACGTTTAAGCTTTAATCTCTATGCTTAGCGAACTCGTAGGTGTTACGGTATGTTGCATCTGGATGTTTCAAAAGTAGATCGGGTGTTGCATCTCTCTCATCGCCTTTTGCTGCCTCGCCTCAGTGTCTCCTCCTCCAGGCGGCGGCTAGGCATCCGATACAACGCCTGTGTCGCCTGATCCCCCCTCTTCTCAATGCTAGTGATGTTCGGGCAACATGGACCCTGCGTGGGGCACGTGAAACAGAGTGCAGGTGCGGGCGTTCAGACGCAACGTCCGGGTGCTAGCACTGCTGATGGTGATGACATGGCTTCTCTAGCTAGAAAACAGCTTTATAGCAATAAATGATTTTAGTGACCTCCATCTATATAGGCTATATAGATCTTTGCAAAAAGTTATAGGCTATATAAATCGTTTAAACTTATCAGCCATGATATAGTATTTTTCTCTCACAACAAAACAGCATCAGCCGCAAAAATCATTAGTCGAACTGCTTAGGCTATATAGATTAGTATATAGCATTCAGATTAGTATATAGGATTGAGCACGTCTGTGTCGACCCTGCAGAAAATGTTGGGTATGGCAGAGACTCTAATAATCTGTTGTTGATCGGGTGTTAAATTACAATTAATCCCCAAGGGATATTTACAGGTACATATAAGCTAAGTTATACTAGATCTAATCTTATTCCATCTTTGTCTCTAGAGTTTGTTTTTGTCTCCAATTATCTCTAACCATACATATCTTTATTTCCAACACATCTTTTGGGCTCATCGGCCACATCGCGTTTGACGAGTAAGAGGGCACCACCAAATCGATCGACCCTATCGCCAGGTGCCAACCATGGACAAGCGCCTAGTCGAGACGACGACCTCGAGCTCGAGGTGGCATGACGGCGAGCGTCCAAGCAGTCCACAGTTTCGAGGTGACGAGTTTGTCGCTGCTGGAAGGCATGGGCGCTGGCAGATTCGTGAGCTCCAGGACCTTCCGCGCCGGCGGTCGTGGCTGGAACATCAGGGTCTATCCCGACGGGTCGAAGGAGGAGGACAAGGCTGAGTACGTGTCGGCGTTCTTGTATTTGGTCGACGGACCAAAGAATACAAGACTAGGACCAAGTACACACTGGAATTACTACAGAAAGACGGCAAAGTATCTGAACTAACAAGGTGGTCCTCCGTCGTGGTATCACATACCTTCGAGGCAGCAGATTCTAAGTGGGGTTTCGCCAAGTTCGTAGAGAAATCCACTGCTGCGCCTCAACAACGACCGCTTCACGAAATCCAAGCTAAAACCACTGCTGCGCCTCAACAACGACCGCTTCACGATCAGGTGTGCCCTGACTGTCATCGGTGAATCTCAATCTGAGGACGAGGTACCCGCAGCAGCCACCATCACGGAGGAGTTTCCCGAGCCAAACATGCACCAGCACTTCGAGCACATGTTGAAGACTGGGAAGGGCACGGACGTGATGTTCGACGTCAATGGCCAGCTGTTCCATGCCCACAGAT